>NC_045745.1:26358895-26372919 GCF_008692095.1 Etheostoma spectabile | reverse complement strand
TGTGTGTGTGTGTGTGTGTGTGTGTGTGTGTGTGTGTGTGTGTGTGTGTTTTCACCTCCTGTTTGGTCTCTTGTAGCTGCAGCTCCAGTTCGCTGACTCTGTACTTCAGGTCATCAACCCTGGCCTGGATCCTGCTCCTCTCCTCCTCCAGGTACACCTGCTCCTGACTGGCTAACAGCTCCTTGCACTGAAGGCACATTTATATGTCTAAAGCACTTTGTTATAAGAGTCCTATTAACACAAAAACACAATTTAATGATTAAGGACTAATGTCCTCAAGAATGTGTTTAATACCTCTTGATGTGTGCTCTCTGTGCTGCTAGACTCCTCTCTCTGGGTCTCCTCATCGTTCTCGCTCCCCCTCTGGGGTCTGTCTACTCCCTGAAGGGACATTCCTCCTGCTGTGTCAGAGCAGGTTCCTCTAGCGCCCCCCAGCAGCCCACTCCTCACCACCTCAGCCAGCTCCGCAGCACTGTCCTTGTGATTGTAGTCTGCACACAGATTGAGGATGGTCTCCAGCCTCTGTCGCTCCTACAGAAGAGATGTGGGACGTAAGCATGCCTGCCCTACATTATGGATCATATTGCAAATTAACTGCAAGTGTCCTTGTGTGACATTGTCCCATTTAGGCAGCTGTCCCTCAGCCACCAGCACGGGACAACTGTAATCTGATAGCAGGAGGGCCGAAGCTGATGTAGTTTTCTTCAGGAGGGCGTTCATAGTAAAACCTCTCAGAGTTAGAGTTGTTTATGAGAACAGAATCTGACAGACTGTGATAACTGTAAGAAGAATATATGAAAGACATTGGAGAGTTTTGTTTGCCGGCATTACACTACACCAGTTGTCATTTGTTTTTTACTTCCAGGGATGCTCTAGCTCTTTTTTTTTAAGATTCTTCTTTATTTTTTCTTTATTGTGTTTGGTATTCATGTGCCACATGGGTCTAGCTTGTGGCCAGTCGTTGTCTCCCATCACACCAAACAATGGGATGCTTGCTTTGATCAACCAAAATAAGAGCGCAGAATGCAAAACAATAATTAGAAATCTGGCAAGACTGGGAACAATTGTGCTTGATGTGTAGAATTGTTGTATCCACAACCACCAGCCCACTTTTGTCTGGTATTTTAATAATTCAGGTTGTTTAATCAACCACATCAAGTCTGTCAGGAACATTGCCTTTAAAGGGAAGATTCATTTAGACAGCTGTTTATGCTGTTTGCCTAGTTCATTCCTTGACTTCAGACTTCTGAGTAGTTTAGGTGAAGAATGGACACACAGAGAAATATATAGCTACTGTATATACAGCTGTAGCTACAATGAACCAAATAGTTTTGATTTAACAGATGTTTACCGTTAACATTCAAAGCAAAAGTTCAGTATTTTGGAAAATATGCGTATTTGCTTTCTTGCCGAGAGTTAGATGAGAAGATCCATAACATCCTCATATTTGTCTGTTAAATTTAAGGCTACAGCCAGCAGCTGGTTAGCTTAGCTTAGCACAAAGACAAGAAACAGGGGGAAACAGCTTGCCTGGTTCTATCTGAAGGTTAAAAAAAAATCTGCCAACCAGCACCCTTAAAGCTCACTAATTAATGTATTACATAATATGTTATGGTATGTTATATCAGATGGATTTGTAACAGACACAAATGAGAGTGGTGTCGACCCTCTCATCTAACTCTCCACAAGAAAGGGAACACCAGTAAACTTATTTTCCAAAATGTTGAACTTTTGCCTATACTTGAAAATGCAGGAAATGCTGCAGTTGAAATAAAATAGAAATCCACTCAAATAACCAGAACCTCCTAAAAAAAAAAATATTTAAACTGTTGCAAACCAACAGTTTGGCTTCATCCCAGTAAAATGTATGCTAAAATTAACTTTTCTATCACATCTCTTCCTCTACAGTGATGTACTTTACTTTTGTTGAGAGATAAACTGCAGCATGGGTTTAGCAATAGCCACGTATGTAGGTTGGGTTCAGTAAAGTGAGATAAAAAAACAAGTTCTGCATAGTGGTGCCAACTGTGCTAAGAGAGCAGTGTGCCAAATGTAGGGCATTCATTTCACTGAGAGGAAATCCTCTCGTTGTCTCTCTCATCTATATGTCTATCATTTTTGTGTGCTTCCAGTCAAGGCTGCAATACCAACAAACCAAGAGCCTTGTCCAACACCGCATAAGCTGGTTTGTTATTTAAATGTATATTTCAACACAATTGCATCAGAAATAACAGGTGCCCCTACATGGAGCTTCAGCGCTTATAACGCTGAGCCCCTTTAAAGTAGTGGAAAAAAAATCAGACATTTTGGGAAATACACTTATTCACTTTCTTCCAGAGGGTTAACCAGATGAGAAGCTCAAACCAATCCTATGTCTGTACGCTAAATATGATGTAAACGTCACAGCCAGGAGACCCAGGAGCTTAGCATAGACTGGAAACAGGAGAAACAGAGAACAGCACCTCTAAAGCTAATGAATTAACACATTGAATATCATTTATTTGATCGATAGTCCAAGTTTTAAGCTACACAATTTGTTTTTTTTGTCCAGTCTTTCTTCTAAACTAAGCCAACTGTTTTTGGTTTTGGTTTTTGTACAGATCAAACAAATGACATAAAGTGTTAATCAGTGGTGCTGATTAGCAGTGCCAGGCTAACCATTTGCCTTTGCTTCCAGCCTTTATGCAAAGCTATGCTAACCATCTTCTGGCTCTAGCGTCAAACTTACCGGACAGAGTGGTATCGATCTTCTCATTTAACTCTTAACAAGAAAGTGAATATGCAAATCTCCCAAAATACCAAACTATTCCCTTAACAGAGGCCTTGATATCATCCGTTCCTGTAGCTCCATCCACCTCTACATGCTTTGTCCCATGGGTGTAGTAAATGAGGTCATTTACTATTTATTTTGTCTTTTTTTTACACATTGGTTATCTACATTCATTTGTGTGTCCTACATGTATGCAGGTGGGCACATATTTTACCATATATACGCATGCAGTCGCCTAATTATCAGCTTTCCAGACCAGCAACATAATTCAGTTTCAATCCAATTTTATTTATATAGTGCCAAATCCCAAAAGCAGTTATCTCACTGCGCTTTTTATAAAAGACCGTACTCACAACATAGACCCAGAAATCACTGAAAACCTGGAAACGTCAGCCAACCACGAACACATTTACAGCTAGATGATTGTAGCTACTGTATCTGTATGGTTGTGTGGGCTAGACTACCAAGCTTGATTTTCAAGCTTGATTAAAAAAATAAGTAGCATTTGTATGTGCGCTTTCCAGCTGTTTGGCTACCAACCATCCAACCATCATATAACGTAACACCACACAACGAGCAAAAACACTAATCAGCACTCAATTGGGCCAAGAAATATATTTTATTTATCTGTTAATATATTTGCAAAGGTATTGGCTTAAATTAAGGTTAGGGTTAGACTACATACTGGATGACTCAACAAAAACATGTACATACTGTCTCCAAAGCAGTTAAACCCCTATCAGTGCAACTCAGATGCACGTTGTCGGTAACTCTTGTTTGTTACCAGAAACCTTTTGGTTCCTGAAATAGTCTGTGAACATGGAGGTCCAGGAACCCCCACCCCCTCTTCTCCCTGTGGTCCCTTCAGCTGTCAGAAGCAGACTGTTGTGGGGGGCTAAAGAATGGTGAGGGGGCTGGTGGGTGTGGACTGTGGATGGATAACAAGTATGCAGTCTATGATCTAGTGTGGTTGGGTACGAATGAGAAAGAGCCTTCGGTCGAGCGCAGGCAGCTTTGAAAGTAAAAGCCACTCGTCCTTTTGATAAATATAGTGTTGAGCAATAAGCAGCCGCGCCCTCTGCTCTGGACCTTGAGACTTGTAGAGGAATGTTCACCCCGTGTTACTCAGACCACATGGGCCGACGATGCCAGTAATGCTCCGGGGAGATGAGCTAGTGGCTGTAAGCCAGGAGATTTAGACAAGATACTAGAATGCAGACATGGTGTCTGCCATGCCAGCAGCCTCAGCACCTTCACTTAACTGTTGCACGTGTTTGGTGCTCTGTGTCTGTTAGATGTTTAAAAAAAAAAAAATTATGTTTTTGCCAACAGTCTCCGGATACAGCTGTGGCTCTGTACCTTATGATCTTTTTCCCCTAATTGGTCAAAAAATGTATTATTGCAGAGCTGAAGTATGTACAAATCATTGCCAGTCCACGGGATTTATATTAAACAAACCAGTCAAAAAGGATAAACCAGACCAGCAAATGTTTTCTTTATGACTTCCTTAGTGAAGTCCACATCAGCATCCAGATTTGGATTAAACCTATCATGGTAAAGTTGTTGTATACTCTTATATCTACATTGAAGTGAAGTGTTGATCACTTACCAGTTTCTCCATTTCCTGCTCACGCAGCCTCTCCTCTCTCTGCCAGCGGTGGTATTCCAGCAACTCGTCCTCATTGTCATTGATCTCAGAGATGCTGTTTTTGCGTTCTCGGGTATATGGTTTTGTAAGACTCTGCTCCTTGCTGGAAGATCCTGCCATGGTCATGCAAGAGATCTTTCTTGTGCTATGAGGGCTAGCAAGAGGAGATGAACTAGACCGAGAACCCAGGCCTGACATTATGCCACTTCCTGGGCCAGCCCTCAACTGCCTGCCTCCAGGCTCCTTCTCCAGCCCAGAAAGTGATGATGGACCCTGGGTATACATTGCCCTTATGGCTTCTGCTTTTGAAGTAGTGAGTTTGAGTTGGCCCTGGTGCCCCTCTGGGCTGGTTCTGACTGTGAAGCCCTGTGAGGCAAGGGAGGAAGCCGAGCCCTGCGACCCTGGAGTCCTTCTACGGGACATGTAAGGGCTGAGAGGAGGATGTTCTTTCAGGCTGGTGGCCCCAGTCGGCTCTGGAGTCCTGAGCCTTTGAGGGGTTTCTACGTGAGAGAGATGCTGATCTCGCATAGGACTGGGGGATCTCTTCTGTAGGGAAGAGCCTCTTACTCGAGGGCTGGATGGAGCTGTTGCGGAAAATTTGACAGGGCATGGTTTGTGAATAAGGTTAGAGAATTCTGGGCCCTGTCTTGAAGTGGCCTCTGCTCTTACATTCTTACGAAGCTTTGGGCTCTCCTGGGCCCTTTGACCACCAGTAGTACTGCTTGAGGCCACAGAGACCGAGGTCCGTGGATAGGGGACAGGAGAGTATTCGGTATGAGTAGACCGCACAGGTACTGGTGGGGTTTTGCTGCTGAGGTTCTGGCCCAGAAAGCTGCTGCTGTTTTCATAAATGGAGTCCTCTGTCATGGAGCTGTTTCTCCCATTGAGCATGTTTGGAGGAGAGGGCTGATGAATAGGCTGTGTACCAGATCCAGCCTTCAACACCAAAGAGTCCTGGAAGTTCTTTGCTGTGTTGTTGATTTTGGAGTCGCCGTTGCTCCAAAAAGACTGATGGTTCCCGTTCAGGGCACTGTGAGAGTCTGTGAAGGGAGACAGAAACACTTGTGCATCAGCATTCCTGCTGAATAAAGAAAGACGGACACTTAAAAAGACAGTTGCAAAAACATACATAAACAAACACAGTGGGAGGGATCTGTCCTGTGTAGCTCTTAAAAGGACAAATACACATGCCTGAACACACACAGTGTCCTGGTGGCCCACTTGTAATAGTGATGAATGTCTCGGAGCCCATGCTCTCCTGTAGGAACCAAAGCATTTGGGATGTTATGCTCCTCAGTTGTGTTGTAATCCTACAGGGATCTGGAGCTGCTAAATATAACCGCTGCAGCGGTGTACCTCATTCAGAGCAGATGAAATCAGGGCCTGGTCAGGAAAGAGTAGGCCATACACAATGAGCCGGGTGTGGTGGCCCTTACTGTACAGTTTGGGCCAAACCAATAAGGTCAGAGGAGAATGGATTGTAAATATCATCGACAGCATGAGGCAACAGTCAAAGCCATTAATGGGCCAGAACAATATAACCTGATCTGAATGTAACTGGATTGAGAAAGGTTACAACAATCCTTTGTCACAATGGGGTCACATCTTGAGCGAAAAACACAGATTTAAATGAACTAGATCACAATGTAGGCCACAGATAATTAGCCCTGAACAAGCTATTTTTGCATCCTGTCACGGATAATGACCAATGTTTCAGTCTGACACCAAGACCAACTGTGCTGGAGATATGACAACCAAGGGCTGTTCAAATTGGTATTAAATTTTAGTAGAATAAAACAAACCCAGCCTACTGCTTACTGTATGCTATCTTAGTAACCATTTGTTAGGATGTAGGCCCTAAAAAATGAAGAGCCTTAATGTTTAATCATGTACACTGTGTCATCCTACCCAGGGACCAAAGTCTCGTAATTCATTGCAACAGACCCTTGTTCAGCTTTAGTGGTAACCTATGGAATTTCCTGATTTGTACTAGGTAGTAGGAACCCAAATGTGACTAAAAGTATATAATTAGCACAAAGCATTGCTCAGCCCAGAATAGCTACTGAGGAAACTGTACAACCTTCATACTCACCAGCTTTTTTTATGGGTCCCTGATGATTAGTAATTATTACACAATCTGGCCGTAGGTGTTGTAACATTATCCAAGCAGGGTCTTTACCTGTAGGATGAGTTCTTGTGGTACTAAGTCCTTGGCTCCCTCCAGGAAGCATGCTCTTCATCCGCAGGGCCTCCTCTGGGTGGTTGAAGCGGAAAAAGACCGACTGACCAAAACACAGCATGCACCCTACCAGCAGAGAAGACAGTGTAGGTAGAAAGATGTCAGGGATGAGTTAATTAACATCTTCATATAGGAAAAGTAAAAATACCACCATAACAACATAGCTACAAAAGATTTTACTGACCAGTTGATACCACCCATTAATGATTGCTGATGCAGGGTTGTTGCTTTCTTTCTTCATATTCGGCACTACTAACTGTCAGCTAGACTGCATTACATAATCAATACAAATTTTTGTCAATTGTTTTTTTAACATGCCTTGAATGTAAAACCACTTTTCAGCTTGGCATGTGATAAAACAAGTAGATCAGAGAGTGAAAGCAGGTGTTAGTACAGCATGAGAAGAAAAAAAACAAAAAAACAGGAATCCTAAAGTGTGACACAGTCATGGCAAAGAGTTCAAAATGTCTACTATATTTGTTCTGTAGTCAACTACCAAATTTGGTCCATAACAGGAAGTGTACTGACTGTTTACTTGACTTAAATAAATTGTCTAGTTTAACTTACGCGTAATTAACCAGCAAGTGAAATCAACTCCTTCTCATTCCCCTGCATTTCCAGTGGCTCTCAAGAACGCCTGGTATACTCCCAAAAGTTGTTGTTTCCAGTTTTGGATATTCCACAGGAAGTTTAACATTTATTTCATTCTTCAATGTGAAGTCAAAGGTCCATATAGCTGCAACATTGTTCCTTATGATATAAATGGAGCTATTTCCTCCATTCCCGGGTTGTTTTATTCAGCCCACATGACAGTCCTTTGAATGAAGCAGAGCTTGAAGAATTCTTGCTCAGCAGCTGCTGCCTCCACACTAACCGGCTGATCACCCGGCTTCAAATGACATTCTGGTGTAGCTGCTGGCTTGGATCCCACGGAAAGGGGACTGAGGGGGGCGGGACTGCTGGGCCTTTTTATGGCAGGTATGCATATTACTGGAAGGACGTGGCCTGTTTTGTTGTTGTGAAGTTAGACAGTGCTGTGTCCACTTTTCCTTTAGTGTATTTAATACTCAACAAGACCCAGTTTGTGTATGAGTATGTAATACTGCAATGCAATTACAAGCGATACTTCATCGGACTGTACATTAATGTGATTTCACCAAGACGAGGGAGTTGAACGAGAGTCTATAGCCATGCTAGCGGCTCATCAGTACGCATCAGTACTTTGAGCCAAATGCTAACATCAGCATGCTAACATGCTAAATGCTAAATTGCTGATGTTTAGCAGGTGTAATGTTTCCTTTAATCAGCATTTTAGCTTAGCATGTTGGCATGGTAACATTTGGCATGTCACATTAGCAGCAATTTACCCACAAACCAAAGTAGTGGACACATTTAAATTTTGACCTTATGACAACACTTAATGAAATGTTAAGGGGTGACCAAACATATTACAATTCATCCTGAGAAAGAACACATTTCATGGCAATCTATTCAATAGTTTTTGAGACGTTTCAGTTAAATCTACACATTTCCACCTCCTGGTAGCACAAAAGGAAAAGTCAGGGGATCGCCAAAGTCCTAAGGAATCATCCACTGGGGACCATGAACGTCTTTACCTAATTTTGCACCAATCCATCTCATAGATGTTGGAAAGGTGAACATTTTGACCTGCTAATGGTGCTAGACGAAAGACCAGGGGATCATCAAAATCATTAGGATTCATCCTCTGGGGATCATGAATGTGTGTAACACAAAATGTCATGGCAATCCATCAAACGATTCTTGAGATATTTCTGTCTGAACCAAAGTGGTGGTGTTTGTTAGTTTTTTTCAAGGAAAGTATTGTGTAATCTACATAAGCTTTAAAACAGCTTTAACACAAGTCACTAAAGCTGTGACAGTGCTAACCTTGTGTCAGGCGATAG
Organism: Etheostoma spectabile; assembly: GCF_008692095.1. NCBI lineage: Eukaryota > Metazoa > Chordata > Actinopteri > Perciformes > Percidae > Etheostoma > Etheostoma spectabile. Next base: position 26,364,337 of record NC_045745.1, on the reverse strand, counting down.
GGTTTGGTGACGGGAAGGCCATCAACAGAGCACTGGTTTCCACATGGGTACAAGGTGATGCTGCCTGCTTGGTTTTCAATGTAGCAGTGCTGAGGTGCGATGCCGTGGCCCTGCAGAGGGATATCTGTTTTCTCACTGCCCAGCGTGGTTCTCCCTGCAACAAGAGAAAACATTTTCTCAGCGTCAGTTACAGGAGATCCACGTGGACCTGTGAATACTTCTGTGAAGTATTCTTAGGTTGCAGTTCGAAGTACGGGTGTCATTTTAGGGGGCGAGGCCACTTGGGCCACAAATGGAGTGATTGAATGTTGAAAAACAGGTGTTAGTCTCAAGAGGTGTGCTTAGCCGCTCAGATGAAAGGCATCTGACAGGCTGAGGGGGAATTAATATAACCATCTATTAATTTCTGTGTTGCAATTTGATTATCAGTTGTCTTTATATTGCTGTCTGCTGAAACGCCATTTGTTTTTAAGTGATTGCACAGAGATGCAGCTAATAGAATATCCCAGAAAGCTTTTCTCTGGTGTGATACAGTCTCTTACCTCTCTTCCTCTGTGGTGTCTAGGCTTAGTGCAAGAAAAATGGTACACGAAAATCCCAAACAAGGGTGTAATTGCAACTGTGGCGCAGTTTGAGTAACAACAAGATGGTTAAAAGGTAAGGTGTCATCAGTTTTTGTCAACTCATCACTCATGACAAGTTCCGCTGCTTACTTATTAAAGAACAAGTAACTTATTTTGAATAATGTGCTTATGGAAGCATCTGTACATGTGGACAATAACACAGATTACAGTGTAGTGCAGTCAGTACACAGATTGCTGGGCTTATACAGACTGTAGTTTACCATGTAGGTTATAAACATGTTAAATTCCCCTTTTAGCTCCTCTTACAGTTGTCTTTACCATAAAAGGGTAATGGGTGATGAGGCAGGACAGCATGCGTAACAAGCTGTTAATGAGGTTTCAAATGTCCCATTCAACAAGGACGTGAAGATATTTATAAAATGAGTAGTGCTTTACTTTTTATTAAATCATATCATTTCAAACCAAACAACACTCACTAGCGTCAATGACAACAAAGACAAAGGCACCTGACCAAGCGTCTGTATTTTACGAGATGGGAGTGAGAATGTGTTGCATGCTCACCTTCCAACAGTGGTAGCAAGGTGATGGCTGTGCTCAAGCGTCCACTTCCCAAACTGACCAGGTGGGGGCGCTCTGCCTGGACTTTCAGGGACTTGTCTGTCTCAATCAGGTCCAAAGGAGTGCTCTGTCAACACAAAACCAATAGAAAAAAAAACGTATGCCATGATCCTGAGACTATAAGTTACTTTCTTCACACAACATATTGATTTTTAATCTTAAAATTGAAGTGGGAATCAATTAAACCACATGTATGAACAGCGAAGAATAGCTATTAAAATGCTCAAATAAGCTCTTCAGTTTATGTACTTGATTAAAACTGTAACCGGGTCTAATCCTAAAATCTGTCTCTTTTTTAAAATTCAATAGGATAAAGCCTGGCACCTTGTATGAGCCTCATGTATAACCCAAATGTCTGTCCGCAACTGGAAGACTGAACATGATATGATTAAAGTCCCTTACTTCAATTATTTGTTAAAAATAAATAGGAATATAGAAAGGGGAATAATTAGAGTCCATATCAGAGATACAGAGCATAGAAATGTCCAGGTTTTTACATTTAAAAGAAGTAGAATTAACAGGGTGGACATGCCTGTTCTTACCATTTGCACTGATTGGCAGATGTATTTGTTATTTGATTTGAAGCTGATTTATTGCTATGATTTCACTTTTAAATCCTTAAACAAACTTAAATTCTAAGACTAATCATTCACTTCTCAGTTATATTAAGTAACAAGCTGACTCGCAACATGTACACAACAGTGATAAAGTCATTTTCTCATTTAGCACCCCAGTTGTAAGAGCTGTAATTGGTAAATAAGATATGACTCACCCGTAAGACCTGGTGAGTCTGTCTTCCATGTTCCACTTTATTCCTGCTCACGCGCTCCATCTCATCTGGACTGTCAGAATTATCTGACACATGAAGATCCTGAAGCAAATGCACACATACACAGAGAGAAAGAGAGAGCAGGGCATGAATGGGAACGCTGGGAATACTGCTACTACAGTTGTACTACAATGAGAACAGTGCTTCCCTTAGAAACCTCCTGCCCCACTTATAAGCCCATGTGACCAAACCATTATACTGGGCAATTGTTTCACCAGGACTAGCCAGACGAGTGATCCATCAAGAAAACTGCCGTTGATTTATGCCCCGATCTAAGAAAGATTACTTTTTACATCAGCCAACAGCCTGCAATTATGCACTGTAGGCATCATCACACTTGTACTTTTGAGCTGAAGCAGAAGGTATGAATGAGCCCTGCAGGTCACTCGCACATCAAAGGCTCCGATCGATGCTTCCTGGGAGCATGAAGAGTCACTGTGACTCACACACAACTCTCACAAACACAAACAAGCTCCGTGTTTTCAGACAGATGCTGCAGATTAGATCCAGCTGTCTGCTCATCGCACACGCATCAGACGAGAGGGAAACAGAACCAGACGTAACTCAAACAATCACACACAGACACATAAGCAGCCCACATGACTCACCATATGTTTGTGCTAAAAGCTGGTATCTCCGTCTTTCACTATCACCCACGTGGGTTGATCATCCGGGCAGCAATTTAGTATCAGCTCAGCAAGCCAAAGTGATATAGACACAACTGTCTACTAAAGTGTCTGTTTTGTTTACCATAACCAAACTTAAATAACCGTATATCATTTTTGACTGGTGACATGTACATTTCAAAGAAAGTCTCTTACCTTAAATGATCTGGCAATCTACGTACATCTATGATAAACACATGGATGGGAAAGTAAAGTGTTGGGCCTCCTTGAGCCTCTTAAAACAGCTTCAAGGGTTAATTCCATAGTCTCTGAAACTCTACTGGAAGGAAGAACAACATATTTCTAAAAGATATTGCTTCATTTGGTGCTTTGATGGTGGTGGTTGACAGAGCTGTCTGTCAGTCCTGAATCTATTCAACTCGGTTGAAATATGGTGACTTTGAAGGCCATAGTATATAATTCACATACTTTTCATAGTCATCAAACCATTCAGTAACACCTCTTGTTTCTCACTTATTCTGCTTTTTCCTTTAACCTCCCACCAGTCTGTATGTCAGGAAGTGACCACACCAACCCATTAGCACACTGACACACGACTGTTGCGCATCATAGACAAATTATTGAGCTCTTTGTCGCTCCATGCTGACATCACTGATCATTTCAAATTCTTGAATAAAACAATAGCTAAAAACCATCCACAGCTGCTGTGCTCCAAGTTTAGCTCCAGCTGAGACAACAGGGCGTTCTATCTGTGTCTGATGTCACTCCAGACAATGCCGCCGCGTGAAACCACACATATCTGACAATCAGGTCCAGTGTGTGAGTCTCAGAGGACCCAGTGACACAGAGAACAGACCGTTCCCTCTGTTCACCACTGACACTAGACCGCTCACGCCTCTGCTGTCAGCCCACTGGCTGTCAACACTGGCCCTCTTTGAGCCACGCAGTCAGACACAGGGTAGGAGAGTGGGCAGGGTAATGTGTCTCTGGCTGTCTGACTCTATCACACACACACACACTTTTGCTCCCACAAGCCTCAGTGATTTAACGTACACACCCAGGCCAGAGAATAGTTTTAGTGCTTGCAAATGCAGGGCCTTCCACTGTAACCTGTGATTATGGGGGCAGTTATGCCCTTCAGAGTTGCCATGAGCTTCTGAAAATAGACACCGCCGGCCACAGCCACACAGTCTGGGCTGCTACTTTTAGGAGAAATCATTTCTGCTGAGAATGAACACTGACAAAAAGAGGGACATTTGGCATTTAAAATGATGAATAAAACAATAAGAGTGTTATTTTATAGTGGACGAGATAAAAAATATGCAGGTAACAATTTACAAACACAACAGCGCTGCAAACACAGACAACAGTTTACTTACTTTACTGACAGGCACGCAGCTCTTACCATTTCTCTATTCTTACAGAGTCCAGACAACAGCTAGATCCATGTCTGAAGTGTATTAATCCATAGAGCAGTGTCCACATGATTGTTTATGTCTTGCTCCTAGCCGTCTTCATTCACTCACTGAGTTCCTCTGCTATTTCCCTCCTCCCATTACCTTCTCCTCCCCATCCCGGTGCCGAGTTACAGAGGGGGACCTGGCATCGGTAGGCTATGCCCTCTGAAATATACATCTCAAGAAAGAACGTGTTTTTCATTGACTTTCTTTTTCTTTTTTGGCAGATGAGTAAAGACCTTCAATTCCAATTTTAAAACACCCTACATTGAGAGAGGCGTTGGGGTTCAGATCCTCCTCTGAAAGTCCCTGAGATGTATTCACTCCTACAGGATTTACATTGATTGAAAGATCAGATGGTCAGCACCAGATGATCGGAGGAGGCTGGAGACCAAACCTCTTCAATGGCGTGAGTCTCCTCAGTATTTTTCTATTGGTAAAGCAGGTGTTAAGAGACTGATCCAGGAGGAGGAGGAGATGGAAAAGACCTTGTGTCCACGGACTTCCTGCTCCGAGCTCTGTGCCACTGATGCAACCGACTGTAGAATGGGTATTTCCACTGTGGAAAACTGTTGTTTTTTATGATAATATGACTAATCATGGTGGATTATAATGTGTCCACTGTGCTTGATTCATCAATGATGATGGGATAGAGAAATACTATGTTCCACAGGAAGTAAGCAAACACATGCAAGCCATCTTTTCAGATGTCCCACCGGAATGATTTGGCCTATACAGGCAGAGAGAGAGAGAGAGAGTGGGAGAAAGACTCCACTATTGATCTCTCCATGCTTTTCCCATGGTAAGAGGCCAGAGAGGAGACGGAGGAAGTGAAGCACATGACGAGTCACTAAGGACAATAAAAACAAACAAACAGAAGCAGCTAAGTTACCAGATGGACTTGAAGCAAAGGTCTGCAGAGAGGGTGGATGTTCTGAGTCAGTCAGTCTCAGTGATGATGTGGAAGTTACAGCTGAGGTGAAAAAAAAGTTGCTCAATGTCCTTTAATTGGGGATTTAACGTTATGTAACGTTAGAGTCCTTACTCTAGCTAAAGCAAATACATACACAGGGATTTGAAAAAGATGTTTGAGATTTTTTTATAGCAACAAGTATTGTGATTTGAAAGAAGGACTTTATTTGGTAACACTTTACTTGAAGTTTTCTACTCAAGAGTGACATGACACTGTCATGAACACATGACACAGTCATAACTAATGAACCCTAACGCTAACTCTAACTTGTCATGACAAAGCAAAATGACACTTACTAAAAGAGGCATTGTGTCAAATCTTTACGACTTACGTTTTATGACATGTTCATGACAGT
>NC_045745.1:26354256-26358885 GCF_008692095.1 Etheostoma spectabile | reverse complement strand
TCTTATGTAGATACCTTCAAGTAAATTGAAAGCCTTTTTATTCTGTGAGTGAAGCTACAACACCCACAAATGCTTTAAATTAAGTTTGAATGAAAGGGGGGATGTATTGTTTCAATCAGCTGTACTCACCCATGTTCCGAAAATAATGTTTTTATTTTGCCCAAACACATTGGTTTGAATATGGAGATGGATTAATACTCAATATTATGTTTGCCAGTTCGCCTTTGGATCTTGATTCCTAGCATATACTATGACTTTATGCAACTCTGTTTCCCCTGTGTACATGGTCTTGGTTGTAAGCCTGAACTAACTCTAGATATACCTCAACATGTCAACAGGATTTGAGTTCTGTGGGAGGGTAACAAAAGTTCACCACTATTAGATTTGCCAGCTCCAGCGTCAGCTTGTGTGTATTTTTCTCATCGCATTGGTGTGAGGATTTCTTCCAGCTCTTGAATCGTGTGTCTAGTGGGGGGTTCGGATCGTACAGTTTGTAGTAACCCTTACCCATAGGTACACACTGTTCTATACTGTCTAACCTGACTTGTGGAGCAGATGTCTGTAGATCGCTGCAGGATGTCCAGACATGACATGACAGGTGGAAGCATGTAAAAGTACAGCCAGGTACAAAACAAATCTGATTAATTCAGCTAAAGAATGTGTAGGAGTTCTCCTCGCATAAAGGTTACAGGGACTTCCTTGTCCCGAACCCAGTCAGAAGTACACAGATCCTGTCTCTTCTGCTAAAATAGATAGGCAAGAAAGACCCTCATCTTGATGCGGGAAGGTGAGAAGCGACTGATTCACAGATGGGTTATACAGATTATCCTCATCTAGCAAAGACCCAGATAGTTGCAGAACAGTGTTGTCTCATTTTTGCAACATTGTCACAAACAAACAAAACCTATCCTGTTATTCAGCCACAAACAATGTGTACACATGACTGCCATTTGCATCTTCTGATTTGTTCTGCTTGATATAACAATCACATACTCATATATTGCAACAATCACCACACAGTCCAGAAAGTACCAACTCACGTTAGGAGCCAAGTGCTATGACAAGGCACGACCCCAGTTAACCCAGAACAAATAAAAAAAGAACAAGAAGCTGATAAGATACCCAAAAGCTTTCCTTTGAGTCTCCCACCAAACAAATGTAATAATTCCTTGGTTATATCTCGCCACTTGTCTCTCATAAAGTATCAACCCGTTCAAGACGGACATAAGAAGAGTGCGGCGTACACACCTACATGCAAACAAGTCCTAATCATGAAGTATGTCTTACAGTACCTGTTACACTCCGTCACACAGAAACGCATTACATCGGGAGGTTTCTGGCTCTTTAAAGTTAAAAACATACTCACTCAGGCACACATGCACCTCACACTCCCCGTCGGGGGAAATACTTCATCAGCCTGTTATTCCACCAAAGTATTACTGGACACGTCAGCCCCAAAGGCAGTCAGATCTCACATACTCAAATAAACGTCTGCACAAAGTCAATCATAAAAGATAACAAAAATGACAATCAATGTATGTTAACTCTCTCACAAGTGGGTGAGAAATAACTGGGTCATATTAGGCTGAAAACCATGAGTGTACTGCCACAATTGCCCCATTATCTATCTCTCTATCTCTCTCTCCCTCACACACACTCACACACACACACAGCTCAGCAAATATGTATTTTTGTTTCTAATTACCGGAGCTGGCGAGGAACATCTTCTTGTCTGTTGGATGATACAGTCCAAGATTAAAAACACTCATAGATGAGGAGGCATCTTCCAACTCTTCATGAGAAAGTCTCCCAGTTCTCTCCTCGAGGATGGAAACACACTGTCAGCTCCTCGCTGCTGTTGGGACTGTTTCAAAGTGAAACATTCAATGCATCCACATACATCTTTCGGCCGGATCCTCCCCTCTTTCCAGCCCTTTTTCTCTCCCCACTTACCATTCCTTTTTCCCATTCATTTGAATCTAACATTGCTCTGTGTTTCCCACAAGGCAGATTTGTTTTCTAGATTTTCTCAGATGTACAGATTAAACCCAGTGCGTACCTTATACCTCATTTCCCATCAGTATCCCTGATCTAGCTTTCATACTTTTTTTTTTTGTTCCATGTTTCCACCAAACTGTAGTTAACAAAACATGGAAAAAGTTTCAGGATGAGGTCACTACAAAGTCATAATGATTACATAGCTCTCCTTTTCACTTTGAAAGAAGCACAAGTGACAGTTAACAGACATTTATCGCAAATCAACAATTTCTGTCACTTTACATCTCTGCTTCATGCATACAATTTTTAATCTAGATTTATTTACTCTTTTGCAGGAACACCCTAATCACATTCAAACAGTTACACATTCATACCTGGAAGCCAGTACAACCTCAGTCTGATCGGCTGGCCACTGGAGCGATTGGGGTTAGGAACCTTTCTCAAGGGCACCTCAGTGGTGGGGAGGGGCAAACGCTGCTCTTTCACTTTCCCCACCCGGATTGTATTATCCTGTCGGTCTAAGGATTGAACCGACGCCCTCTCGAGCACAAGCTCGCTTCTCTAACCTTTAGGCCACCACTGCCCCAAAAAATGACACTGATACTGTACAACCACATAAAAAGCAGAGGTAAACTGGGAAAAAGTGAATGTCACTGCGTTTGCTTTGCTTTGTCACAAACAGAACACTGGTAAAGGTAGAGAGCGCCAATCAGGATATTATAGATATGAAAGTCGGCCGATGGACATTCATTCATTTCCTCACAGGCTAGGATGTTTAGCCTGGCTGACGGTGTCAGACATGTTGTTAAGCCCTGAGTAATTGGTTCAGCCTGTTCTGGGCTTGGTTCAATCTTGGTGTGTTATGCTGTTTTTCCACGAATAAAACAGTTGAAGCATACAGAAATATCTGCAGGCTCCCCTCATGCAGAATGGTTGTGGGTGATACTGACTGCATGTCTGAGATCTACGTAGGAAAACAAGTAATCTCCACCACAGATTAAATTAAAATAACCCTGTCTCTTAAGAAACCCATGCATATATTTATTAAGTATGACTGTTGAAAGGAATGATGGATCCTCAAGACAGTTTTTACTATTTTTAATGTTACTGGTGATGTCTTTCATTTCCAGCAGGGAACTTTTACAGCAATCTTCTGTGTATTGTAGTGAGGGTGCATGTGTTGGATACCTTTTGGAACAATATGTGTGGTGAGCTGTCTTCAGTTGTTGTTAAATGGAAACACACATAGGAATCACCACGTCACACATAGTCCAGATTTCCAGTGACATTATTGACATCTGGTGGCAAAGTTAGTGAAGTGCACTCCCACCATCATCATCACCTCGATTGCTCTGACATGCTCTGACAACTGTATTAGATGCATTTGAAACTATTGGATGTGTTTGTAGTCCGATCACTATGCTGTGTAGCTTTTTGGCAAGGTGTCAGAAGCCATCACTTTCTTGGAAACCTAGTGTGTGTTGCTGACATGGAGCTTGTATGGTGGAGATTTTTTTTTTTTTTTCCCCAGAGTAGGTTTTATTTGGCCAGGGGTTTCCACTGACACTTGTATAATAACCACATTCTTTTCAGACTGGACAAAATATTTTAACTTTTCTACAACACTAATTCACATTATACAGTGAGAGCTGTCAGTTGTGTTTTTTATAAAGTAGATATCAATTGGTAATCAATAATAATCTTAATACACTATATAAAAATATGAATAATAAACTCACATGATGCACTGATCATTTTTCCATAGGCTGAAAAAGCTATTGTATGAATTATTGATTCACTGCCCAACTTCTATTACATACCCTATACATTTGAGGATTAAATTAATTCACAAGTGGTATGACTGCTGTTCTAGAGCCACATAGCCTATATTAACAGATGTCACTGTGCACACGCTTCTAAACTGGCTGCAGTTGTTTTTCTTTGACAAGGAAACACCTGGAGTTTACAACTGAAAGAACGGTTACTGTGTTGTGCAGACTTAACTTGAACCACACAGATGCAGAAACACTATTTAGGACACTTTTACCTGAAGACAACTGTTTTAACGAATACAATCCCACAAATGTTTCAAAACCACTTGCCCTGACTCTAACGTGTGTATACAGTTTTTTGGAATCAACTCACCCAAAAAAACATACATCAATCACAACTAATAAGTACTGCAGTATATCTCAAATGCTAGGTTACTGAAATAATTTTAAGGATGTTGAGTCAACAAAAGCTCTAGTTACTTTTATTTAGTTCAGCTGGGATTGACAAATATCTGCACCACAACCTCCAAAATGACCAGAGATCAACAGAAAGTGAACATTTGTCCTTTTTGAAGGTTATTGTTGGACGATAACGTTAAATTAACTGTAGGAGTTTTGGGCGCTGGGAAGGAGCATTAAATGAAATTGGACAGTGTGGGAAGCATGGATTTGACGTAAGAATTAAACTGCAATAGGTCAAGGCCATATAATGGAGATTGACATTTTTGTAGTTACTTACATAAAAAAGCTCTGGCTCGCTTGAAAGAGTCAGATGAACAGCAACGTAAGGTTGACTTCGTGTGTTCTAGTTACAAGAACCCGCAGTGCATGTCAGCCAGCGGGGGCCATTTCCCCCCCC
>NC_045745.1:26333219-26354246 GCF_008692095.1 Etheostoma spectabile | reverse complement strand
CCCCCCATTACTTGTAATGGGAACGGTTAATGACCTGCTAAATGAATAGCTAGCACTTGTGCATAGATACCCTATACACAGGTTCAAAACTCACATTATAGCTATAAGCACACAATATAGTATGGTCTTTAGAAGTCTAGTTTACGTTTAAAGGTGAACGTCAGTTAGCTAACGTTAGATACAATGTTCAACGGCTAGCAAACTTTCTTCACATTAGCAAGTAACGTTAGCTTCTAACGGTAAAGTTAGCCCAACTGAAAAACAAGGTATCCACGACTTTAACTAAACAAGAGTTTATTAAATAACAATGCGAAGTCAAACAAGACAAGAAACGTTGCTCTTTTAAGGATAAATGGGTGGCCCTTAAAAGGGCCTTTGGGGTAAAAGTTATTAGCCAGAAAAGCTAGCTAATACTCTTGAGACTGGGAAGAGGCCTTCTTTCCCGCCTTGCCGGAACTCGGTGCAGATTGGCCGGTCTTCTTGGGCAGCAGGACGGCCTGGATGTTGGGCAGGACACCGCCCTGGGCAATGGTCACACCGCCAAGCAGTTTGTTCAGCTCCTCATCGTTGCGCACAGCCAGCTGGAGGTGACGAGGGATGATACGAGTCTTCTTGTTGTCTCTGGCGGCGTTGCCAGCCAACTCCAGGATCTCAGCGGTGAGATACTCTAGGACGGCGGCCAGATACACAGGAGCTCCGGCACCGACTCTCTCGGCGTAGTTACCCTTGCGGAGGAGACGGTGGACACGGCCCACAGGAAACTGCAGACCAGCGCGGGAGCTGCGGGTCTTTGCCTTGGCACGGGCCTTTGCTCCGGTTTTGCCTCTTCCAGACATTGTCGGTTGTTGAGTTTAAATTTCGCAACTAAACACTGCAATCGTAGGTTTGCAAACGTTGGGGAGAAAGTACCTCGCACAACCTGGATATAAACCCCCAGCTTTGTCCCGCCCTAAAACGGGATTGGCTTTTACAACTAAAATTATCAAGTTTGATTGGTCTTATGAGGTCAGAGAGGACAGGAAGTCAGTGATTATTGGTGTATCTGCTCTGGTTTCAAACCACTCACGACGGGCCTTACACAAGAAACAGGCGATTGGCTGTTGTTTTTCCTGCTTGCTGTGAGTGGGCCATACGGTAAAGAGGCAGACATAGAAGACCAATCGAGTGTCTTCCCTCCAGCTTCAAATGTTTTGGCGCTTTTACAAATAGAACACTAAAACTAGAACGACAACATTATCTATTCAGAATTTAGAAACATTGTTGGTAAATGTTTTGATCATTAAAACATGTTGTATATCTGTCTTAGTGCTGCTGCAACAAATGAATTTCCCCGCAAGGTAATCAATAAAGGTTTTCTTATCACTTGAGTATAGCTTGCTTGTGAGAATAATCAAACCCTGAAAGCAGCCAAACAAACTCATACACGCAAGCAGATGTGAAATGTACAGCAGGTAACCCCTACGTACATGTGTAAGTAGTAATGTTGCTGCCTTTTAAGATAATGTAGGCTAATTCTAACCAAAATAGCTCTAAACAGGCATAATTTGTAAGTATGATATAAAACAAATGGCCTTAGCATTACAAATTTGTAAAAAATAAAATAAAAATAAATAGCCAAAGGTAATCTAGTGATGCAGCAAAAAATAATTTATTGGCAATAAATTAAACATCTCAAATATAACAACAACAGAAATCATACATATCTTAAATTGTGCAGCCGTTTGCCATTTCACCTTCCAGACAAAATATGTGCCTTTACACAGTGAAGTGGCTTGGTTCAGTTTTTCAGCGTTTTCAATTGGTTGTAGTTTTGTAAAGCACTGCACATGGTAGTTTAACAGTAGTGATTTAGTCTCTGTAATACCTTTTAATAGTTATATTTTTTATTAATGCAAATTACCCTGAAAAATGGTATTAAAATCATTTCATATGGTTGTTCTGCAGTTCCATAATGAATTCAGTCAGTTAAAAGATTTCTGATTTACTCTGACAGAACACAAATGGCCAAAAATGTAGGCCTATGTACATTTTTTACATACTGGTTCTGTATGCCTTTGAAGGCTGCAGCAGGTTTTCTCTTATCTCTTGTTGCTAGTAGCAGTTTCATTTCTAGCCCTGAGTACGTCCACACCACCCATCTCCTTGTCATACACTTTGACAATCTTGTTGCTGGCAATCCATCAGTAGACCATGTCTGAAACCTTCCCCGAGACCTCCGAGTTCCATTTTTCCAGTCTAAACTGCAGAACTGTTGTAGTATAGTCACTCATGTAAGGATTACATTTATTTCCAAAAAACTGTATTATGATAATGCTCCTGAATGTTTGATTTTGCCTGCAACCCATGTGAGGCATTTTGTACAATATATGTAGTTTTACTGCACAGTATAGCTAGTTATTGGAATAATAAAATGTCCACATGAGCATCAACTGAAGTCTCTATCAAGTGTTTGCACTTTCGACCCAGTTGGAGTCAAAAGGAACAACAAGGAGAGCAGGACCTTTTTTTTTTTAAGTTTCAACTTATTGCCCAGCTTAAAGAGTCTGCCAGAGATCCTGGCTGGTTGAGGTTTCAAAAGCAAACTGAAATGCATTATTATATTCCACATAAAGTACCTTTTATAAAATAAAAAAGTACAATAGATATATTACCTTCCCTGCTTCGTTTATAAGATACAACAATCTAAAACCAATATATAAGCAATTATGAATGAAGTGCTAGATCAAGACTGATTTTTGTTAACTTACTTAAAACTATGTGTTGAAAATTACATTTGCATGGAGAAAAACACAGCAATTCATATATTTTACAGTGTAATGCAACTATGATGAGTTGTTTTGGGGGTAAAATAAATAGCACTTGAGAACAACAAAGTAATTCACAATTGTACAACCCTGGAATTTTACACATGCTTTGAAAAAACTGTCCGAAGTGAAACCAATAGCCTCATATTCACATTTTATGTCAATAAATAGTTCGAAAGCATTTTCACCATCGATCACAATCAAACACTCATACTATAGTTTGTGTTCAAACAGGTCATAAGACGTTTCCTTTTGACTTTGACCTTCTCCTTACTGAGCAGCAAAGTTTTACTCGAAAGAAAGAGATTTAATAATCACAATTCAACTTCAGTGATGTGATTAAACATGACTTTTGTCCTGAAGGTGCAATCATTTCTCTTCAGAGGAAAGCCCTCCCAGAGGTATCCTCTTTTAAAGATGTACAGGTGACAACCCACCTGGGGTGTTCAGCCTGTCAAAGACTGGATTCTTGCACGGTTTAGTTGATCTTCTGACAGTAATAATAGTAACAACAGAAGCTCTAAAACAATGCTTAGGTCAGGATGACCGGCCTCTTGCCCTTACAACGATCAGTTATCCAGTGAGCTTGCTCCTCCGTTGGTAGCTTTGCCTTTTGATTTGCCTGATGAGCGGAAGGAGAAGCGTTTGATGAGACGCCGAGAGAAACTGCCGGACTTTTTGCGGCTGATGGATGCAGCGGCAGCAAAGTTATTGCCCATGTTGGAGATGTCTTCGTGGGATTGGCTGAGGCAGGACGTTTTTTCTCGATGTCTTCTGCGGAACAACAGCTTCGTCCCACTCTGTAGAAAGCCCACTAGAGGAAAACAGACAGAATACTTCACTGTAGTGGCAATCCATAATTACAGTACAGGACAGGACAGGACCTTGTTGAAAAAAAACTAACCAATCATCCATCTAACAGTATTAAGAATGAATTCACTGATTTCATTAGATAGCTTCAGTATCAAATTGATATTCAAATAGACTTTGGGACTGATCCACTCTAAACCACTGTGGTCTGGTTGGGTGTTTGCTGCAGCATGGCCTCCAGAGGGCAGTCATGTATCGTGTTCTATGGCCTGTAAATCAGTCATTGAAGTGTTGATGAATAAATATTCTTTAATGTATGCAAATATTTGTGTTTGCACGTAGCAAAAGACATTACTAAACAATGCTAGTAAAGACTGAACCGCTGATGATTTTAGTGCACTGACCAAGCAGCAAGCAAACTATGACAACTGTGTTACCTTTATGGTCCTTGAGGCTGCGGGTTTCCAAGGCACCAGTGGAACCAGTATCTGATTCCACATCATCCACAGAGGGACGCTCCGACACGTCGGAGGGTGTGGTTTCATCTGGGTCCTGGTGGTGCCCCGTCCTATAATGGTTGCCATGCATGGCTGCGTCCATGGCTGCAGCGTAGCCGCTCGACAACACGCAGTCATCTTCTGAGAGCGGAACCTGCTAAGTGATAGATATTGAATCCACTTATAACATACTTATACTTATCAGTCGCCCTACAGAAAAATACTTTGCATAATCACAACATGAGACAGGTGTGTCGCAGGAGGACAAGCAGGTCCAAGGTTGCAAAGAAAACTCACAAACTATCTAATAGTAGGTAATGTTTTGGGACTAGACCATCTTCAGGAAAAAGGTGTTACATCTTCAGAAGCCATTTTTTTGTAGGAGGTGACTGTTTTTTGTTCATTCATTCACTTATCCATTACTATACTATACAGTTATAGTACTATAACAGAAGCTTAAACTTCAATACAACCATTCTATAGGAACCATAATAATAATTCAACAAGCCTCTACGTTTGACACAGTTTCCCTTCTCTGACCTTTGACACGCCCGAGATGATCAGCGTGCTCCTCTTAGTTGGTGTCTTCCGTGCTACTTTGGAGGAGGACTCCGTCAGCTGCCGGATGGCCGTCTCTGCAACGGGATCCAGGCCATTAGAGAGGCGGCTGCTCTCTGAGCAACAAAAACACAGATATGTAAATCTGCACTATACTAGTAAACTGCAATATACAGTTTTTCAAAAGGGTCCACATTACTAAATTGATCTTTTGTTGCAGTGGTCGCCAATTTTGAAAATATATTGTTTAAAAGTAATATGCAAAAACACTCCATTGTACTAAACTAAAAATAACATACCGGTAATTATATTGACCAACAAATTAAATTTGTGTTTCATCCCACTTTTTTTGCTCTTTGTATAAGCAAATAGTTTCTCTTAAATAAACTGTGTTAAGGTTTTTGAAGTGAGGTTCCTACACCAAGAGTGCATGATGTGTACTGAAATGGGCATTACTCTCCGCTTGTGTTACACTGCAGCTTGCTACTTAATCCTACTTTGCATATATTATGTAAAACGACGTCTGGCCTTTCGCCTAGAACTCACTGCTGAGGTTGGGGCTGGTGCTGCTTCTGCCGTCTGACAGGATGGTGGGTTTCTTCTCAGTCACCTCCACTTTGGACGGCGAACGCAAAGGGGAATCACCTGAAAGGCATTACAACTATTTAATGTCACTGTTAATATTATTTTAATGTACACCCACCACGGCACAATGTAATACTTGACTTTGTTTTGGCTAATCTACCTGGACTGCGGTCCAGTTTCAGTCGAGACTGGATGGTCGTGACAGTGGTGACAATGGTCCCATCTGGCATGATGGTTCGGTCCACGTCGACTTTCTTGGTGGGGGTGAGGGAGGAACGAAGTGGCAAAGCATTGTGGGCGCTGCGCGGCTCCTCTGTTTCCACATACAGCAGCTGGAAAAGTATAACAGGTTGCAGGAGAAGTGCAGAACAAAGGGGGTGTAGCAATATGAAATGTTGCAGATTGCAAAAGGAAAAAAGGAAAAAGGTTGGCTGGTGAAAACGCCAGAGGAGATCTGAGACAGCAATCACAGGCATAACAATAGACTGTGTATCAGCTGTTATACAACACTCCCTCTCCTTTTGTTGTCATTCTTTGTTTGATTCCAGCTTGCTTGATGTTACAAAATTAATTATGATGCAAGTGTACACTTCAAGGCATGATAATGGCTTTGAAAGAGCTTTCCATAATTTTACAGAAATGCGCAGGATCTTGTCGCTCACCTCTGCTGTGATGGTAGCGTTTGGGGCCAAGCCGAGGCCGTGACTTATTGACAGTGTATGTTGTCCAGTGGGAACTTTGCACCGGAGGTCCAAGGCGATGGAGGCATGGCCGGGCAGGAATTCTATCAAGGTTGAAAATAAAAAGAAAGTCTCAACATATTAGTATAAACAGCATTAAGCTGCTCCTTCACTGTAGCTCCGAGGCCATAATGGGGACATTTCCTGACATTGTATAGATCCCGAAATGCTAACCATTACAGGGAGCCTGCCAACAGTACATTTAAGGCATCAATGATTTTGCTTAAGCAGGCTAAACATTCCTGCTGATCAAGTTTCTGAATAGCAGCCAACATTAAATTGCTATCATGTAATGCCTTACGTTCCCTTTTGCCATTCCGCTCCAGAAGTCTTATTCTCAGCTCTTTGGTCTCGAGGCCCAGCTCCCTTCAACACAGAAAAACTTTGTTAGAAGTGAAAAAATGCCAAATTACATTCATTGGAATAAAGCGACTTCTTTCTCAAGCTGATTTTTCCTCCTTCCAAATCTTAAACAATGTTTTATAATATTAATATTCATGCCTATATAAGCAACAGTTAAAGTAATCTTACCTAATGCATTTATTAATTAAGCAAATCGGCTTCAACATTGTGGGTGTTGTTTGTTTAGTTTGATTGACAGTAACAACCCACCAACTGTCATCTAAATGTTAAATCCTGGTTGGTGCACAGAATAATCAGCTAGAAGAGTAATTAAAAAAAAAAAAATGAGACAGAAATCTGTCATGTGACATAACCAAAGCTGTTCTAGCTGATTGAAAGAATACATTTTCAGGGCTTTTAATGTTGGCATGAATGTTCATAATCATGACACATTAACAGCTGTTTTCACATCACGGTTGACGTCTTACAGAGTGATTTCTTCACTCCATTCCACTGAGGCGTCGGGGTTGCTGGGCACAGACAGGAAGCGGGTTGTCCTCTCTGTGGGGGGTTGGTCCAGGCTCAGCACACAGCACAGCTCCCCTGATTTAGACCACTGACCTGCATGCACAAAGCAAGACAGTGAGAACTTGGCAATCTGCAGGAAGCCAGGTCAAAATGATCTGACGTTGAGGGAAAAAAAAATCTGACCTTTACTTAAGGTCGCCCTGAGCTGCCGGAGCAATAGTCGTCTCACCAAGACACTCTGGGGTACAGAGTTCAATCCCACTGATAGATGGTCCATGGGAGCCTGGGAGTGTGCAGAAAAAGGGTGCAGAGCACAGGATCTATCACACAGCATCCAGTCATAGCAATTTATAGTTTGTCTTATTGCTGCAAAGGTAGCAAAAAACACATCATTCTCACCAAAGGACTGGGTGCACAAGACTTGAGGTTGAGGACCATGGCTGGCTGAGTGCTGAACAGAGTATCCTCTATCAGGCCCTTAATCATGTCCAAGTCTACCCCACACTCACTGCCCTGAGACCAAAAAGAAGCAGCTGATTACTCTCTGACAAGGTGTTGTAGCAGGAAGGGGGCAAAAAAGCTCAACTATAGAGAAAAACTACTGGGGCTTTTAACGCATTTGTTAGCCCAATGTAATCTTATTTCTAATTTCCAAGAAGAACAAAAACACATACATGTTTACTGTTGCTTTAATCTTACAGCAATTAACTTTGTTCAAAAAGCACATTTGGGAGATTTAACCAATCCCAATACTTACATTTGGCTTGACTACATAATGCCAAATTTTAACTTTTATATTCTGGTTTTCAGATTCAGTTGGTATCCTAGAAAGCTGTTTATTGTAGTAAGAAACAATTTATTGTGTTCAATATGTGTTTTTATTCTTTACTTTAGTGACTTTGATGCTGTCTTAATCAAAATGCTTCAGACTGCATGCAGGTGTATGTAATTATATACAAGAACGCCATTTCCCTCATGGTGAGATTAATGCGGTGAAAAAATCACAAATATGCAAATAGAATTTGACTGAAAGTGTGAGCACAGTCTCCAAAATTTGCATAATGTATTTAACTTTTTTGAATGTACGCAACCTAGTTTGTAAACTCTAAGCGGGTCCAGAAACGAGGCCTCTGCTGACTACAGACATATCATATTAGTGGTATAAGATCAGATCATAATATCAGATGTTCTCACTTGTCTCTGCAGCTTGCATGGAGACACTGTCAGAGTAAATGATGGCTGCTTAGAAAGAGTCCAGGATATCAGCAGACCCTCGTCCTCCACCTCCTCCAGGCACACCACCACCTGATGGAGACGGCCCGGCAGACAGCAGGTTAACCAACAAGCTTTTTTTATGACGATTATAAGAGTACTAAAGAAAGGATTCTACGTGTTGCATTTTGTCATCAAAAAATAATCGCCACACTATTTAACTGTGTTAATTTAGTACAAACAAGACCTGGCTTCAATACATTTCACATTATAAAACCCTAGGAAACATTAGGGACCAGATAATATGCAGAAGACACTTCATTCCCACGAAATTATAAGAAAATCTTATAACGCTAGATGGTGGAAGGAGTGCAGTGCAGTTGGAAAATCACTTCTAACATGATTATCCTCTTAAAGAAAGGGAGAAAACAAATGTCACTGAGACATGAAACAGCAGGACTAACGTTCTTAGTTTTAATAACTACCTGCATTACTGAAATAAACCAGAGGCTATTTGACTGCCTTAACTAGTAAAATATACTAAGACTCCTCGTTTAATGCAGATGGTGGGATTACATGTGATTCTTCACATTTGAATATCAATGCAAATGATGCTGTCAAATTCCCATTTGTTTTCGGGAGCCTGCCCTCAATTGTGCAAATTTTCCAAAATCCAGGGAGTGTGCTCTTCTACCTTTGCCTCCATAGGTGCTATAGTGATCTGAAAGGTGTCCATGGAAACGGCAGCTGGCGATTGCTGTGTGACCGTCACAGGAAACGTCACTGTGTCCACCCAACATTTACAGTGTAAAACCTGTAAAACAACAAGAGGTTGACGAAAGGACAAAACTTGTTGAATATCAGAGGGGATGTCTGCTTTAGAAGTTAATTTGTTACAGCTGTAATGAACATAGAGTATGAAGATGACTTACCATTCGGTGTGCTGCTTGGTCAGTGCAGGTCACGCTATCTATTGCAGAGGCAGTAGTTAACTGGAGATTGCTGTCAAAAGTGATCTGGATGGAGCTCTGCGTGAGACAGAGGAAGAGAACAAACATCCCAAATTTTACATAAGAGAAACAGGACAGACCCGTGGGGATGAATGAAAAGATTTTGTACTGCAGCGATTAAATGCAGCTGGTTAGCAGTAAGTCACGGTCAATGGTCTTTAGCCAATTAGTAAATGACATTGCAGCTGTATCATTTAAACTTAAATGCAAATTAACTGGGACATTTCATGAATTTTAAGCATGTTTGGTTTCAGATGTCTAGGAAGTTCATTGATCTTTGCTCCAAGCGATTGAACTCCTATGTGGTACTGATCATCTCACTCATATGCTAATAACGCAATGCAATCATTAAAAAACAACAGTGGCGTTTGTACATTTCCCTGCTACAGAAACTTTGCAAGGACAGAATTCTTTTTTAATTCAGAGTATTAATGTGATTATTTTCTCATGCTAAAGGTTAACCATTAAAATTTGAGTTTTGTTAAGTCTGATGTAGATAATGTACATGAATCAATAAACAGACTTGTAAGGTGCTGTAATATGCATGCCAACAAGCATGACGCTATTTTTACCATGAATAGCAAAGCTCGACTATGGTTTAAGACCAGTCAGCTCTGTGGATTTGTGCACTTAGATGATCAGTGCCTGAAGATACTGGGGAAAAAATACAACATATGTTTGACCAAAGGGTGACAAGGAGTATGTTCAAATTAAAATTAGCTTTTGTATTAATGCAGAAGTTGTGGATTCCCCTTCTCAATCAGGCTGATGTCGCCCTTTCAACAGCGTCCATTATCAAAAAGTCTGCATCACCGGTCAATGTGCTTAGTCATGCTTACTGTCAGGAAGCTTTTACTATATGAGTGTTAGACTTAGTTTTCACCCCCAACAAAAGGAACTTCTCAGTTGTAAGAAGAGATTCACCAGAACCGTGGCAACATCAGTGACCTACTATCACTGTGTGTGTGTGTGTGTGTGTGTGTGTGTGTGTGTGTGTGTGTGGTGTGGTGTGTTGTGTGTGTGTTGTGTGGTGGTTTTGGGTTGTGTGTGTGTGTGTGTGTGTGTTGTGTGCGCCAGAGAGAGAGGATCGGTTTCAATAGACGGCTTTAACTTGCTCAGGAGATGCAAGTGAGTGAAAACAAATCCCCTATTGTGGGCATATGTTTCTTCAGGTCCAAGTCCAATCTCTAGCAAAACAGTGGAACTATTCTCTGGCTGGGTGTGTACGTTAAATCACTAAGGTGTGGGAGCAGGGCATGTGTGTTTGTGTGTGGTGTGCGCGTTGGGGTGTGTGTGTGTGTGTGTGTGTGTGTGTGTGTGTGTGTGTGTGTGTGTTTGTGCTGCGTGTGTCAGTGTTCTAGCCAGAAGGGCAGAAAGCCAAGTGCAAGGCTGCAAGCTTACATAGGTTCCCCGGAACCAACACCGTGACTAAAGTGTACAACCGGCTGTGTTTATTTCGGTTGGCTGGAGCATCTAAAACTGCTCTGTCACCTGACCGTTCATTACATGAAGTGCAGAATTAAAGTGATGTAATGTATTTCATATTGAGGGGCGTTAGATAAAGCCATTAATCACAAGGATTATGATTGTGTGTGTGGTTAATAGATTACTAAAGTTTCTGTCACTGCTGTCAAACACCACTGGCATCTTTGCAGTGAGAACAAATGGAGTCAGTACATTGATGTGAGCACTTCTAAATTTCAGTGATTACAAAAAAAAAAAAATCTGGATCCTTTGTCTGGATCTATTTCTAAACTTTCCTTCCTATCAAAAGTCTCGGAGAGGGTTGTTTTAAATCATCTTTAATCATTTATAGATAATTTTAGTAATTAAGAAAAGTTCCAGTCAGATAGGAGTTTTTCTGTCCACCTTGGTAATTGCTCTTCATCTGCTGCCCCTCTTTCTTGTGGGGTCCCCCAAGGTTCCATTTTGGGATCCATGTTCTTTTCTCTGTACATGCTGGCCTTGGGGCCCATTTATAAAAAACATTTTTCCATTTTTTAGACAATAGACAAATTTATTTCCCTGTAAAAACAATGATAAGGACACACTTCAGCCTTTGTTTAACTGTCTGAGAGATCTCAGTATATGGTTGGATCAGAATTTTCTCTGTCTCAATGACAAATTACATCTTAGACTACTGTAACTCTTTATATGTTGGATTGGGTCAGTCATCCCTTTGTCGGTTACAGTTAGTCCAGAATGCAGCAGCTTGACTTTTAAACGGGACAAAAAAGTGTGAACACATTACACCAGTTTTGGCCTTGCTCCACTGGCTTCCTGTCTGTTTCAGGATTGATTTTAAAATTGTATTGCTGTTTTTAAAGACTTTAAATGGGTTGTCGCCGTTATTTATGGTAGCTTTTTCATATCCACACACCTGTCAAAGCACTGAAGTCATCCAGTCAGATGCTCCTCAATGTGCCCAGATCCAGGTCATAAAATAAAGGTAACTAAGCCTTTTTAGTGGCTGCTCCAAACATCTGGAACAGTTTACCTTTTCACATAAGAACTGCTCGGACCGCTGACACATTGAAGTCCTTGCTTAACACCCACAACTATTCATTGGCTTTCTATTCAAGTTGAGCTTTGACACTTTGGTTATTTTGTGTATTGTGCATTGTTTGTGTATATTACCATTTTTTTTTTTTTAGTTTGTTAAGGACTTTGGTCAACTATGGTTGTTTTTAAACTTGCTATATAAATAAAATTGAACTGAACTGAACAGAATGAGAGCAAAATATTGTTAAATCTTTAGATATTTATTTCTGCTTTTTGCCTTCATTAGAAATCTGATAGTGTAGATAAAGAGAGTCAATATAGGGGGAAAGTGTGGGGTATGACCAAAGACTATACACCTATTTATATGTATTATATTATGTTATGTATACAAATATGTATGTACAGATATCCTCTTTATGTACAGTCTATATGTATGACATGCACAACTTGTGCCTATGTGGTACAAAAAAACACTAGGCTACCAGACCCTCAGGTCCTGACCTCAATTTCTGACAGCCATAGGGCATTTACAGCACAGATTTTGGATTTTTATGTGAAACATGGGGTTGGGCGATTTAGAGAAAATCAAATATTGACTAAATACCAAGTTGTTGATATTGAGACAATATTGTATAGTTGACTATTGGTGCTTTAACAAAATGTTATTTACACAATGAGAATTTTGATAAATAATCTCCAGAATTGATTTAATGACTTAGTGGCTACTTAACACATAATAAAACAACTTGAACAGTCTGGTGACTTCAGACAATTACATCACATACTGTAACGCAGCCTGTAAAACCAGGAAAAGACAACACTGACCATATTTCAATATTACGATATCCAAAATCTAAGATGATATCTAGTCTTATATTGCAATATCGATATAATCGATATATTGCCCAGCCCTAGTAAAACATGAAACATAATCCATGACAAAGACAAATTCACAACTCTATATTTTTTCTTGAGGACACACAGCAGCACTGGCTTGCCAATATGTGTCAGTCAAAATCTAGCATGCCTGAGAGGCATGCTCTTAGGTCAGTTTCAGTCTTAATTGGAAGAACCACTTTCTGAGCTGCATCATATATTTGGATGTTTACCAAAATGCTAGTTTAACATTGTGAAGTGTAAATGCTTGGAAGATATAATGGTACAGCAATCCCCCAGTTTTTAGGTCCGCTGTATGCCTGAAATTAAAATAGGGTTGGAAAATATTTAAATATAATTCTTCAAGGTAAGGCCTTGAATATCTAACTGGTTTATGATTTTCTATTCCTTAAAGGGAGTTTACTCAGACATGTTGCATCCATTGGCTTCTTAGGTAGCCAGCTGGTACTCTGTAGTTATGTGTATCCCCCTGGCAGAGGCTAAAGAGCTCATTTTGTCATGGAGAGGTCAATGCAAGCAACATAACCTCTGATTTGTCCTTGTGAACAACCACTGTTCAACTGAGTGTGTATGTGGAAGGTATTTCTGGAAAGAGACAGTTCCTGAGGACATCCATGGTGTCACTTCAGGTTTGTCAGAGTCACCCGGTTTGGATCTGACTGGCTGAACGCTTCTGAAACGCATGTGGGTCAACCAGAAATACACTCCCCCTGTGGCTTTAGTTGACCCCCATCTCCCTTTCCTGCCTTTTCTTTCAGTACCGTGTATTTCAGGTTCAGGCTACAAAGAGTACAAGCTTTGTGGAGTAATAAAAGCCAATAAACATTCATGTTTTGGAATTCATAACATTCAGTACATTTAGCCTACATACTACTTACACAAGCACACTGGTTTGAAATGACAAAACATATTAGGATCTTTTTTTTTTACCCATGCAAGTAGTACAGCT
Source organism: Etheostoma spectabile (assembly GCF_008692095.1). Lineage (NCBI taxonomy): Eukaryota > Metazoa > Chordata > Actinopteri > Perciformes > Percidae > Etheostoma > Etheostoma spectabile. The sequence goes on along the minus strand of NC_045745.1, from coordinate 26,340,812 downwards.
GGAGGGCTGGCAAAGTTAGCATACTAACACTAAAATAAATTGGTAAACATGGTTAACATTACCTGCTAAATTTCAGCATGTTAGCATTTAGCCTCAAAGTGCTGCTGTAAGCTGCTGAAATCTATGAACTACTTCACCCATCAGCCATAAATCATGCTTTGCTGGATTTTAACCAATTTAAAGTAGTCCTGTGAATTTCAATTAATTTTATATCTCTATTTTGATATTTATTAGTGTTTTTTTAAACTACTAAACTAATGAATGTAATCTGTTACATACAGTAAATTACATTATATTAATTTAACTGGGATATAGTAGTATAGTAGGATCTACAGTAACTTCACTTTACAATTTCGTTAGGTACTATATACTGTAATATTAGAATAATAATAACGTGTCTCCGTTTTAAATGCTGAGTCCAAAGAGCCACCTTGTAGATCAATGCTGGTGAATTTGAATTTCATCAGCGGCTCTGACTGACCTTAGTTTCCTGCACTGTCATTGCAAATGACTGCTGAGTGCTTAACGTTCCCTGTCATTAGGAAGAAATCTATTTGCGCATAATCACACAGTATTAATCATCTACCGGCAGCTCACAGTCAGAGAGGGAAGAAGTGAACTGGCCTTCAAGCTAATCACCAGGCTCTTTATAATTGCAGATCTTGAATGGGTAGGGAGCTTCCTTCCCAGCAGATGCACACTTGTGTGCTCTATTAGTCCTCCTCTATCACCCAGTAACTGTGGCTTGACATCATGTGTCAGCTGCAGATGCACACACATTCTGTCAAAGCTATACTGGTCTGAAGAGGCAAACCAGTTCAGTCCTTCAAGCCTCCTCCACAAAATAATCCAGCCCAGAGACATCTGAATAGCTCTATATTAAGCCTGCCTGCTAAAACATGATTAAATCCAGAGGCTTCTGCATTAATAATTCAGCAGACAGACATTTTCTCTGGATAAACAACTGAGTAATGAAACAAGCTGCATCATGGGGTTACTGTTCAAAGGTGCAGGATGTTTTTATGATGCGGAACTGATCCAGGTGTCTTTAATCGCTCTCTGTTTAAACTGCTCTTGTTTAAATGGAACCACAGTGTGCAAATCATGCATATGGCTTAAATATAGAATCTTAAATCTTACTCACATAAACTGTGAAAACAACCACTCTGGGGTTTCAATTGTCTCCTCTAATCTAAATCTTCCGAAAAGCACTCACCATCTCTTCAGCCAATACAAAATCATAAACTGAGACAAGGAAAATACAAATGTCTTGGCTATATATCTTTAAGGAAGACTCTGATTGGGGCACTTTCACTAACACCTTGTCTGTACGCACCCAAATGAATGATGCTTTAGGTTTTACCGTTTTCTGCCATTTACTACATTTATGTAACAACTCCCGACCTTCCTGTCAGGATTCAGCCCCCAGAAGCATTTTTTGGTCTCATCTTGTTGTTTTGAATAGTCAGGGGTCAGTGTCAGGTCTCCCCCTCAGCACGGAGTGTCGTCAGACAGCATTAAGACGACACTCAAAATGAAGTGAGACAGCATGAGCTGTTCTGTAAGCTAGCAGCATTTACATGATCTCATATGCGTGTTTGAGGGTTCTTGATTTACGTCACTCTCTGCTGCAGTGAGCAGAATATATCAGACAGTGAACCACTGACTCTTAAGAAATCTTCATAATAAGATTGATAGAAATTGCTCCAAGGTACAGCCAATGATGAATACCAAATACCTAAGAGGTGTTAACAACAAAAGCGAAAAGCTTCCTTTTCTGACTGCTACTAAAATATTCATAATGTCGATCCATATTACTGTGAACAGCTCCACTCACAGAGTGACTGGAAAAAAATGGCCTGTGTCATTCGTGCAGAAAACACAGATCCAGAAATGTATATGTTGTTTCACAATGGTCCTAAGAGTGACAAAGTGTTGAAAACCATTGTGTATAATACTACAGATAGGGGGATAAAAATGAAATAAGATCAAGAAAATCCAGTTTCAGTGTTACATCATTTACTGCCTAGACTTGAGCCAGGTGTCAAATGCCTTACATGATGCATACTCTCTTATCTAATTCTCAGTAAAAGAGTGAATTCCCCAACTTTTCTTTATCATCCTTTGATTATGTAATCCTTTTGTCAAAATAGTTGCTGATTCATTTTCAATCAATCTACTAGTCTGCTAATTAATTCAGCTCTACATACTGTATAATAACTTCATGGAGGATAAAGATGGATACCAATTGTCATGTACCATGGAAAGTTTGTGAATTTAATTTCAAGTCTTCATTATTTTGGGTCGCACAAGGTGTTAAGTAAAACCAGAAGAAGAAAAATTATTAATTATTAAATATTATTACAAATAAATCATAAAATAAACAATTAAAAGCTACTCTAATGCTTGACCAAATTCATGGAACCTGCAGAGGAAAGGGTTTTGCTGAACCTTGTTTGTTGCGCCAATTTTCCATATAACTTGCCTTTATTTGGATACATTTTAAAAGAATTGTTTAAAGACCTCTGTCAGCATCAATCTTAAATGCCGCCGTAGTACTTAGGTTAATGATATAAAGCATTTGTGTGCTAATCCCCACATGATGACACTAAAGCCGTATCTTCGTGCTGCGTTCCTAATGAGAAGCTCATGTTTTGCCGGATGTAGAAACGTAATCAGGAAATGTTAGAGGAGAACGTGAGTCTTTGATACCATAGTTTAGGCTGGCTGCTCTAGAGTCTTTTTTCAAAGTGGCCACGGCAACACGCCTGGCAGGTGGCAGGTGCTGACTGTGTGTGAGAGTCAAAGAACGCTACAGTATGTGCCTCGCTTGGGCCACTTACCACTTGCCCTATCCGCACCAACCCTTACAGTTTTTCCAGACTGGTTTTTATGGAAGAGATAAAAACCCAGAACAACGAATCAAGTTACAACTCCGAGGCCACACAGTACAGACAAAGGAACGAGCACTTATACAGCATATTGTACACTATGTAGACCAATCATGTCACAAGACAAAGACCGTGTTGTCAATCACTAGGTCTTGCTGGCTCTTAGACAGACTCCTGGAGGTAGGCTATATCTATTCAACAAGACATCTTTGTGATTTGTTATTTCAGTATCATATTCGAAGTTTCATTACCATACTCCCAAGTGATTTGCATATGCCCCAGACACATTTAGAATAACAGATTACTCTGCAGGCAACAGATATATTCTTGTGATGAGTAAGCTTTGGAAGCTTTTGCTCACACTCTCGGTTTACAAACTAAACACCACATGGACAGACATTCATGGACTGCTTGTCTCCTCCACCACTGACACGTTTTTGTCAGGAAAATGATCTTACAATAAACATAATATATACTTTATCACACCCGGATAAATCCTTGTATCTACTGGTATTTAAAACATTTTAGAAGCCTGAAGAGATCAAACCGACAGTGAAGGTTTGATGTACTTGCGTACAAAAAATATCCATAGCAACCTTCTTTGTTTTTGTTTTTTAAACACAACCCCTTAAAACTTAATTTCTAAGCCTTCCTTGTGTGGGGAGTACTGCTAAATGGCTATCAAAGAGGACATATTATGCTTATTTTCAGGTTCATACTTGTACATTGGGTTTCTACTAGAACATTTTACATGCAATAATGTTCAAAAAACATTTGATGATTTCTCATGCTGTCTTTCTGAATACACCTGTATTAAATTCACCCTTTGTCTGAAACACTTTGTTTTAGCGCCTTTATCTTAATGCCTATAATGCGACTGTAGCAGCCCTTTCTACTTATGTACAGTTGTGACATCGCAACCGTACGGAAGTCCTGACAGCTCGTTTAAAGGCACCGTTTTAAAACAAGGTCTGTGCGCATATCTCTGTGGACTGAGTGTTTTGTTAAAATAACAGTATTTATATAACTCCTCAACCTGTTTTATAGTAAAAAAATATGTTAACCTCACTTTTTTTCAATATGGAACCTTTAAATTACTAATTGTATCCCAAGCAGAGGAGTTGTGCTATAAGGAACTTCAGCTAGGTTGCTGTGTGATTTGTTTTCATATGTTGTCACCTAGAAACTCCATTAATCTAAATCGCACAAAAGATTCCAAAGTTCACCGAAGGCTCACTCCAATGTTGTGGAGTTTCTCGGTAACTGAGAGCAACAAAGGTCACAATGGATCAAGTAATTAGGGCTTTGCAAGATAACTCAGCTGGCACGCTACAATTTACCACCATAGATCAAAGAGAAGCGGTTCTAAAGAGTCCCACTGCGCTGTTCAATGACCTCTTATTACCAACACATCATATTGAACACTTTAATGAAAACAGATACAGCTGGTTTAATGCAGCATTCCATAACAGATGTCGTATGCAGAGAAAATACATAAAGAATCTCAGATCATGAAGGATTCAGATGAAGAAGCATTAACATGTTTTTGCTCTAACTTAGCAGTTTGTACACGTATCACAGGACATACTGTCCCGTAGCCTTCTCATAGAAGGCTTTGTCCTCTTCATATTAAACAAAGGTATTAAAGACCAACAGACACAATGTCAGACTTTAAAGGGATAGTTTGGAATTTGGGGAAATATTCCTTTTTTTGCAGACTTAAATGAGACGGTCATCATCACTCCTTATATGTATGCTAAATGTAAATGCCAGCAGGAAGTTAGTTTAGCTTAGCATAAAGACAGCTAGCCTGGCTCCCTCCAAAGGGTAAAAGATCCGCCACCAGCACCTCTTAAGTGATTTTCCAAAATGTCAAAGTAGTCCTTCAACATTTATGTATAGGCTGTGTGATATAGCTGAAATCATAATCATGACGTATTTTCCAATCAGTATATATTCACAATATGGCAAATGTATGCTAAATCTCAAGCAAAAAGATTTTAAGACTAATGATAACCCATGATGATTATTACATCATCACAGTACAGTACTGTACCCCTAAGCGTTGATAAATGGTAATGCAGAATTATGGCCCAACCATAATAACTAGTATTCTAATGTGAGTGGCAATTTTTACTCTATTTCTTAGCAGAGTATATATTAAAAAAAGACAGATTTGAGCAAGTCGGACATACATCAAATCTAGATGCTCAAACAGGCAAAGAGAATGTTGCTGTTGTGGCCTATTAATTGCATTTTTAGGCTAAGCTCCAAGTATATTTTCCAAACCAATATGCAACACTAAATGAGTATTTCTCAGAAGAGTTCACTTGAACATCTGAGGGGAGACTTTCAAACAGCCATGCTGACGTGACCCTTATGAATCAATATTGAGTGCTGTGTGTTTTGCACGTTCGCTCTGTGGATGGATCTGACCTCTTTAAACTCCTCGCCAACTCATCTCTCATTCAGCACACACACAGTTTGTTAGTGGGGGGTGCAGAGGATCCATCTCCTCTTCCCAGTTTTCATAGCAAGCATCAGACTTTGATTCACACAGATCAAAGGAACTATTTGAAAGGAGAAAGACCTTTAGAAACTTACAATTGGCCTGACTACCAGCTGTCTGGAGTACTCACCACACTAAATCCAATATTTCAGTGTGAAGCAGTTGCTTACCGCAGTTTTAGGAAGATGCAGGAAAGGTGAGACAACCATACTCCTGTCTTGAGCAACAACACAGATGTTGCCTCTTCCCACCGTGATCCAACACATCCAGTTCCCCCCACAGGGCCAGGTATCAGACTATTTTTAAGTGGTGTGGGTGTTTTACTGTGGCTACGCTGACTGGTCTTGCCTCTCTGCTCTTCTGTGCATTGATTCAGAGCTGTTATGTAACGCTCTGCCCCCCATCCTCTTACCGATTAGACACTCCAACTCCCACACCTCCACCTCCCTGCCTACACACACTTCCAGTGCATACACCAACTGTATCAGCCCTTGCTTAATTATTAATGCCTCTGCTTAGTGGAGTAACCTTAGGGGTGCGCCTCGACACACTATAATGTTTATTCAGATTTTTTTGCTACGTCTCCTCCTTTTCATGGCTTAAATATCTCAAATAAACAGCTTACCCCATGCCTGCAAGCTTGCTCATTCAGAGCTTTGACCCAGGTTCTCTGCCAGTGCTCCTTGAAGGATTTGAAGGAGAACAGAGAGGTCAACAAGCCTTTAACCCCTGCCTCAGATTCAGGACCTCCATCTCGGCCCGAGCGGAGCTTCAGCAGGAAGCCCCACACACCTCCAGCCTGGCTCTGGTTAGGCTGTGTGAATGAGAGCTGCTGCCAGGCTGTTCCTCTACTGTCCTGCTTGACTGTCTTCCTGGATCTCCACAGCCGCAGTACGGCCAGCAAGTACTGTAACAGCCATCCCAGCACAATGAGCAAGGAGGTCAGAAAGAGACCCACCAGACACAGCCAGCCCAACTCCTGGAGCTCCATCACCATCTCTTGGAGCCTCTCATATCACCCGGTCCAGATGGAAATATCAGGACTGTCAGTCAGCGTAGATCAGTTCCCTGAAGCCTGTGAGTGGCAGCAGAAGACAGTCAGTCATCTTGATTCAAGAGGTAACGTTACTGACAAGTTATTACTGAGGAATAACCCAGACTACACAGAGGATGCACTGACATGGTGACTATATGGCCGATTTAACTTTAATTTGGTTGTTTAAGATCACGTGTAAACACCGCGCGTGTATTTTAAGCGGAGGTGCATACTAAAGACGGCGTTGTTACGTATGGACTATGTCAAAATGAATCGTGCGCTGGCAGAGAAGACTGTACAGCGCAGATTAACGACAAAAATCTGATCATTATTTGTAGCTTCATAACAACCTACCGTTTAAATTAAACGGTCCGAGCTGTGCTGCAGGCTGCAGGGAATCGAAAGCGCACTGGCAATACGAAGCTGGCTTCATGGCGATTTGCGGCCAACAGCAAATGTGTTTGTCCCATCTCCGAGTCTTTAGCGATGTTTCGACTAATGTCTCTTTGCTGTCCTCTATCGAGTCTAAATGAAGCTTTCTGCTCTCTGCATTACAGACTCAAATAGGTTTCAAATCTCCGCTGGTCGTATACCCTCCTGCCTCTGTAACCTCTTCAATGATGATTTGACAAAGGACATCAGCGGCCCACAGGTGGCGCTGCTATGGAGGAACGCAACAGTAAAAAGGAAAGGAAGTTAAAGGCAGAACCTCCTAAATAAAAGGAGAAAGCTTCAAATGTAAAAAAAAATAAAAGTAACAACAATCATTTTCAAAACTGTTTTTTGCACCTATCGACACGACTTGACCAAGCGGGTTCACTCCTGCATTATGACATAATCATGTGGCCCTGTCTTGCATAGGGCCCCCAAAAATCCACTTAGATTATAGTATCTTAAATAATTGTATATTGTTCTCACATGGTAGCTAAACCTTAATAAAGTTGTGCCTAATCATAATTCTGCTCCCATCTATGCAGTGTGCTTTTTAGTTCATTGTAATACTTCTAGCCCCTCAATATAATACAGGGGCCATGGCAACGTTTGGCCCCAGAAAGTTACCCAGTTGGGCCTGACATAGGCCTGAAATACACGCACACGCACACACACACATACACTCAAGACATATTTGTCAGAGTGAGTGGGCTACCAGTGCTGGA
>NC_045745.1:26331846-26333209 GCF_008692095.1 Etheostoma spectabile | reverse complement strand
GGGGGGGGGGCACGGTGTCTTGCTCAAGAGCACCTGGCATTGCCCAAGAGGTGAAGTGACAACCAATATACACTCCGTACGGGGACTTGAACCACCTCCGGTTCCCAACCCAACTCCCTACGGGCTGAGCTACTGCCACCCCCGATGAAATGTATTTATTTAAGACAGAGAAAATGCACAGAAACGCATTAAACTTGTAATACAAGAGAATATGTCTCGAGCCAGGTTATTGCAATAATTGCTTATGTCACCTGCAGCCCCTGGGCAGGTGGGACCATTATCCAGCCATGCCCATCCAAAAAACTACAGCAGTGGAATGTAACTAAGCTTTTTTGAGATATTTGTCCATTTTCATTTCAATGTTACTTTACAGTTCCACCATACATTTTATTACTTTGCAGATTAAGCTTTTACACGCAAAACAGATGGTGTGCTTATGTACAGTATGCATTGATATAGATTGAACATTAGCTCCACTTCAACAGCTATGTACACATTATTGCATCCGAATAACCCGAAAATATAACATATGATGATGTTAAAGGGGTGGTTCTTGTAATTGAATAGGTCATCATTTTTAGCTCTTTTTTTACTTACAGTAAGTCATGGATCTGAATACTTCTTCCACCACTAATAGTATTTGTCCATGTTACATAAAGTCAGAAGTCCCTCGTCCCACTGACACAGTCACATGTCCTGCATTTTAAGGAGACTGGTAGTTTTTAATTGTACGTGTTTTTAATCTTGTATTCACAGTAAATTGCCTTCTAAACATCTGCGTAATCCATTTTGTTGTTGATGTTTTGCTTTTTATTTTCAGATTGTAGCTCATCTCCCCAGGCATTTTCTAAAAAGAAAGAAACAAAGAAACCAAAAAAGAAAGAAAGAAAGAAAGAAAGAAGGCAAGACTCATGTTAACATTATATTGTCGACCACAGGTGGCAGAAAAGTTCACTTTACCAATGACCTATCAACCAAAGAAGAAAATGTCACTTCCGCGTCAACACAGTAGCAGGAAGCTGTCAAAGCTACGCGTTTGTTTACATGGAGGTCGTACAGGGAGGACGGTCTTAAAAGCAAAGGGAATACACCGATATTTTGAGAAAGGACAACAAATTATGCACAATCACTAAATCGTTCCATTTACTTCAATTATCTTCTCATGCGAGTAATAACAACCGACGAGATTTTTGATAATATTTTATTTTGAAAAGGTAAAGCGGAACCGCCACCTCCTTGTGAATGACCACCTAATGGTTAAACTGATAACAGACGTGGAGTTTAGAGGCAGTGAGTAGATTAGCATTAACAACACGCAATAAAATATGGTATGGATTACCATTACGACTTATGGAGTTCTTTT
>NC_045745.1:26312747-26326836 GCF_008692095.1 Etheostoma spectabile | reverse complement strand
CCAATCATTGTGAAGTAAACTGGCACTGGACTATTTTGCTTAGGAATGTAACTAAAAGCTAAACAAAACTGTTTACTGTTGGGGTGGATCCCTTAAATTGAAAAATAAAAGGTGAGAAAATTAAAATACACGATTTTGCCATCATTATTGTTTGCACTGGTTTAAGAAGTATTCCCTTCTCAATCGTATTATCAGCTAAATATAGAATTTTTTTATTATTTTCACCTGTTATGAAGTTATCAGATATATTGGTTTCAATCCATTAATGCAAACATTAAAGGGGATCCAAATCAAAAATGCTTGTTTATTTTATGCTACGTGTTGATAACAACTATTCCACTGTTTTTTGTTTTGTACTGTTTTTTGTTTTGTACGTAAAATCCATAGACTGTTAATATGTACAGGCAATGGTTAAATCCTAATCTGTAAATTTTAAATAACTAAATAAATATAGTGGCTTAAAATGTATATTGCCTCTGAAATGTAACGGAGTGGAAGAATAAAGTAGCATGAAATAAAAATGCCAAGCAAAGTACTTTGAACTTCAAAATGTTCACCCGGAACTAGTATTAGTAGACTATGTTTCAGGGGAGACGTCTGCGTGCGCGCTGCACACAGCCTGCCTTTCTTTTGACTGGCCACAACAATTCTCATGTTTATATTACGTCAGTCTTTTTTAAACCAGTACATTATTGTGTTGAAGCTCTTATTCAAGTAAGAATTTAAAGCTCGTGATGTTTTGTCGTTCGTCCAAGTGTTCCGGGATAATGTTTCTGAAGCTATAGCTAGTAGAGCTGCTAAATGTTTACATCAACCAACCCGTGTTAGCTAGCACCCGTTAACGTTAGATGCGACGCATAGCTTCAGTCCGTGGGTAATAAAGACTACATTTTAACGTCAGCCCATTCCGGACTCGGAAGACATGCCACCTAAAAAACGGATTCTCAAGAAAACACTAAAATTGGAGTGTGAATGGAGTTCTTGTCAGGAGTCTTTCAGTTGGATAGATAACTTCTGCAAACATGCGGAGGGTCATCTAAATAATGCTCTGAACATGGCGGAGGAGGACGAAGAAGAAACAGGAGGTGAGAAGGTTTTAGCATTATAGTTCAAACCAGCTCCCTGTGGCTTATTTAATGTTTATTTAGAGCTGTAACGTTAGCAAGTTATGTTGAAAGAAAGCATAACATTACTGTACTGCTAATTTAGCCAAATAGTAGGCTATTACTTTTTTTACATGCATTTTTTTTTACTACAGCATTTTTACATGCTGTAGTGCTATTAAATGATACATCATTACATGAAATATTGATGCATTGCTTTACGGCCAAAAGGGTTATGTCTACCAATGCAAACTCCACTTTTTGTGACAAGGGGAGAGAAACTGTCTTTGGAGAGACTGCGGTTTCTGTTCTGTGGAGGGTCCTGAAGAGTTAAGAAGACATCTGTTCTTTCACTGTTACCATACTAAGCTGAAGCAGTTGGGTCAGCAGGTGCTCAATGCCCAGACAGAAATTGGCACTTGCTCCATCGGCTACCAGAACCGCAACGTCATCCCTGAAATCCCAGACAATTTTGTCTGCCTTTGGGACGAATGTGAGGTAAGCTTGGCAAAGGGAGGTGCTGCTGCTGCTTGTTATTGCTTTTAGTCATAGCATCACTTGCCTTAATACATTGACTTGATTTGGGACATTTTGTGCAATTTATATTAGAAGCTAAGCAGTTAGGGTACAATGACTTGTACTCCAAGTGCACATAGTCAAGATAAAATGGCATGATTTCTTCCTTTCGTAAAGTAGAATTGAAACATGTTCCTCTTGATCTCTTAATATGTATATCTTCTATGCATATCTATTAAAGCAACCACCATATGAAAACCCAGAATGGTTCTATCGCCATGTGGAGATGCATAGCCTGAGCATAGATATACCAGCAGGAGACCATGAATTCCAAATACATTGTGGATGGAAAGGTATGTCATTTAACATGATTTATCTTAAGATCATAGTACAGAAATGGCATTGTAAATAAAGATAACACAACCAATTCATGGTCAAAGAAGTTTAAAAGGCTGTGCACATTTTCTGCTAGAATGTAGGATTGTTGAGATCTGGGGCTATCATTCTACAGATTGCGAAGCCACCGCTAAAGGGCGTCCTAAACTTCGGGAGCACCTCCGCAGCCACACTCAGGAGAAAGTAGTGGCATGTCCAGGCTGTGGGGGGATGTACGCCAGCAACACCAAGTTATTTGACCACATCATACGACAGAGTGCCATGGAAGGTAAAACCCTTTCAGAATTATAACAGGAAACGTAACAAATTATGTTTGCATTTGCATCAGGTTCAGTAATTCTTGCTTTGTGTGCTGTAGGTCAGAGGTTCCAGTGTTCTCACTGTTCCAAACGTTTTGCAACAGAAAGACTACTGAGAGACCACATGAGAACTCACGGTCAGTCTCTCCTTCATCAGTGTTACCAGTTATTCCCATGAGTACTTAAATACCACACTAGTCGTTTTGCATGTTTGAGCCAAATAACCTAAAACTAGTAACCTACTAACAACCATTTTGAACACCGTTCCTTACATTTTTTGATTATTATTTTTTTTACCTGTTATGTAGACAGTTGTTTCAGTTTATGCTCGTACAAAGTGAAACAAGAGAACTAATAGATACCATACCAGGGAACATTTGATCTAAAATAGTTTTTGACAAGTTGTTAATTTTACCAAAAAAATTTAAAGTTGTTGCCTTAAATCCTTACCCATTTCTTATCCATACACACACTGCCAATTGACTTTCTGCACCCATAAACATTAGTAAGCTGTTAGAAAAGCCTCAAATCTCTGGACGCCTGCACCCATGTCTGCGATAGATCTGTGTTCTTATAGCAACAGTGTCAAGTTTTAGAATTAATTTATTTCATCAGGATTTTTTAGCCTGACACCATCATAGCCCAATACAAAAAAAAAGGCAATTTTATGACCAAATTGACCATGTGATACCCTGTGTTGACTGAGTGAGGGAATCCTGTTGACAACAGGGTGCATTATTATTAGATGATTTAATCTCAGCACTGTTTTTTTTTCTTTTCTTGTTGGTACAGTGAGCCACTACAAATGCCCACTTTGTGACATGACTTGTCCGTCACCTTCTTCACTACGCAACCATATTAAGTTCCGCCACAGTAACGAAAAGCCATACAGCTGTGAATACTGTGAATACAGGTATCTATTCTCTGAATCTGCAGAAATGTAAAACAAGTAAGATTAGGCTGTTAAATGCACTTGCATTTTTTTAATACTCCCACACTTGATTTTATTTTTGCAGCTGTAAGAATCTAGTAGACTTGCGCAAACACTTGGATACTCACAGCAGCGAGCCGGCATTTCACTGCAACGTTCCTGGCTGTGGCTTCACCTCTCGTAACCTCGGCACCATGACGATTCACCACAAAAGAGAGCATGAGGTGAAAGGGGGAATCTTTTCCAATTATTGTTGATTTGCATTCAGATAGGGAGTTTAACATCATCTATAGTTCTCTAATGTTTCCTTTCTGTAATCAGGGGAATTTTGTAGCCCGTTATAAGTGCCATGTGTGCGATCAGTGCTTCACCCGTGGCAACAACCTAACTATTCATCTGCACAAAAAGCACCAATTCAAATGGCCCTCTGGACACCCCAGGTTCAGGTAAGAAACACTGCCAAACCAATCAACCCAGTAATGCTGAATTTGAGATGTGTGCAGTGTTCCAGCCCTGACGGCTTCTTCTTCACTCTGTCAGGTACAAAGAACATGAGGACGGCTTCCTGCGGCTGCAGCTGATTCGTTACGAGAGTGTGGAACTGACAGAGCAGCTAATGAGTGAAAGACAAAGCAGTCAAGCGGAGGAGGATGAGGACAGTGGCCAGATTGAGGATGAATCCCTGGGGGCAGCTCCCTCAGAGTTGCAGGTAGAACTGAGAGGGGTGCTGCTAGAGGAGCAGAGGATTGAGGGAACAACCGCCAGTGCTGAGGGGGGCAGTCAGGAAGATGGCTTGTTGTACGTTCTCACTGGAGGTTTGTCAGAAGCAGGGGAGGACTCTGTCATGCAGCAGTTACAGGATACTGCTCAACAGCAAGGAATGCACTTAGGTTGAATGCCACAGTCCTGCAAACACAACCTATACATACATGACAGGATATTCTGTAATCAGCTGTGCTGTTTCACAGATGCATGGCACATGCCTGAAATGTCTTTAATGGGGCCGGAAGCACTTAATACGTTTAAACGTTTAAAATGAAAAGATGTATATTCCATGATGCCCAATACTTGACTATAAGGCTGCATTCACACAAAACCAGGGACACTTGATGTCATTCTTGTGTCAGTTTTTGCGGTTCGATGGGGCATGAAAGAAGTGGGTTATTTACATGTAATCTGGAGAAAATGTCAGTCTTCTGCCTGGCATCACCACACACAATATGACAATGTCTTTCATGAGTTCACCTGGAACTCCCAAACAGAAAGTATGTTAAGAATGTTTCTCTTTACCAATGTTTTTTCACTTAACATGCGGAGGTCCACAGTAACAAGCGTTAACTTCAACTAATGTCACCTATCGTAGCGAACGTTATGCTCAATGTGAAAAACAACAGCAGAGAGAAACGGACTTACTTGCGGTTTGGGAGTTTCAAGTAAACTCGTGAAGCTGTAGACGTACGGTAAAGCCAGAGACTGCTGTAAAGCCGTCAATGTGCATCTGATGCCCTCCGGCCCAAAAACACTTTTTCCCATAGACTTACATGGCATTTAAGAGACGTCAGTAAATCAGTAAAAACAATTTTTTTTTTTTTTTAGCTTTACAACCATGCAAAATGACTGGTTTCACTATAAGAATTTGATTCATTCTGTCTGAAAACATTTGGAAATGCAAGAAGAGCTCTGTTAAATAATTTACTCTCTGTTCAAGTTAGCCGGAGTGCTTAATAGGATGTAGCCAGCAGAAGTCTCTGGTGCGCTTCCTCTATGGGCCACACAGTGCAGAACTAGTGTCAATCATCCAGGTAATTTTAAACGTAGCAGTTGAACATTTCTGGCCTCATGCACCGCTGAGCAACTGTCATAGGAATGAGCGGGGGCCCTACTTCCAACACTGTGTCCAGTTCTCTTTATACATCCATGGGCGCTATTCGCTGTTCTTCATTACTGGTAGGCATTCTTCTTCGGCATTTAGCCGGAGACTAGAACACTTGTAGGTGGTTGTGCAGTAGGTCCAGAAGAATTGCATCCGTCTGTACCTCTGGTACCTGCTGTACCGGTTCCTGTAAAAAAAAAAACAAGTATCATCACATTTTTAGAATTTTGGCAATGACTTGGTATCGAAGAATCGGTACTTGTGACATCCCTAGTGGGGAACACAATGGCCCTATAAGGGACTTTCCCTTACTGCTGCACAACCCTGCGCTAATTGCTGCAACGCCTGTTTTGGTGTGAATGCAACCTAAGCCTATGTCAGATAATAAACCTGTTTTTATTGCTAATGTTGAGCTTGTGGGCAACCTGTTGTTCAGTATTTATTATTATTTTCAATACATTCATTGTAACTTATACTGTTACATGTTTAGACAGTTGAATACTCATGCTGCACTGCCTAGTGGGTTGTCATTGCTCTCCCAAATTCAGAAATATATCAACCACACCCTTTGAGAAGGTTAGGGATACTGTATGAGTTACAACATTGTTGTTCACCAAAATGTATGGAATGCAACAAAGAGGGTCATCTTATTAGTTTAGAGGTTGTATTTTTTGACGTTTAAACAACTTGAATAAACTGGTGACACGCAATGTTTGCGAAAATCCCGTTTGAACTAGTTTTTTTTTTGTCTTCAGTTTTTAAAGTTGCAGAGTAAGTGTTTTGATGGTGACAAATATAGAGAGAAATATGCATTGTCAATACCTTGATAGGGTCCACCATCTGTACTTCATCATAGCGCCCCCTGCTGAATCTACTGCAGCTCTGATTAAATCATACTCTGCTTGACTGGAAATGTTATTGATCTAAAATGTATTGACTAAGGTGACTGTACATTGGCTGACTGTAGCCCAAAAATGTGTTCTGTATATTTTTTTATTCTGCTACTTGGTACGTACATACAATATCAGTGCTTTGTTGGCAAATAGTTAAACAACAAAATTACTGCTTTTCTAACCCTGCCCGCTACACCTGGCAATGTAACCTTCTCATCCACTTTTTGCTTTGATCTTATAAAAAGCTGTGGTAAGCAGGTGATTTAAGTGCGTCTTTTCCACAGCATGACATACAGCACGTAGTGGCATTAGCTGTGTGTAGAAGATTAGGCAGCACTCAGAGCTTACTTGTTACTTACCGCTCTCTGCTTCTTCCCTCTGCAGTCAGTGAACTCAGCTCTACAAGGACCGCTTGTAACGACTTCATGTCTGTCGAGTTTGCAATGAATTAAAATGTAAGAATGTTGCTGCACGGCAATATGACTTAGACTCATTTCCCAGATCCATCTGCAGTTTTTCCACGGAAACTGATTGCATCTGAAGATGGCCACGATGAGGTTATATCCACTGCTGTTGCTGTTGTTTGTGTCCTTCCAAAGAGCCATTTCTCAGTATCCTGGATGGATTGGTGAGGTGGAAGGTAGTGGTAAGACCTCCTATAATGGCAATTTATGTTTATTATTCAATGATGTTCTGTTCTCTAAGACAGGTTAATGGATCCCTGTTTAACAATAAGATCTTTCTTACGCTTGGCCTTGAATTCTGAAAATATTTCCAAGTATGAGGTTTGCATAGAAAAACTTTAAGAACCATTATTATTTTTATTATATGGATGTTTGGGATTTGTCCAGTTTTAGTGTATTTAAAAAGCTAATAAAATGTTTTACTGTAGGTGAGACAGAATGGGTTTCCCAACCAGATTTCATAGAAGACCTATATTGGTCCGGGTCAGCGCCCCTTTGTTTAGGAGGTTGTAAGGCGCGGCACCAGGAGCTGAGGAGAGATCGCTGCGGAGACTCAAGCTGCTGCTGGCTCGGCTACAAGTCCCTGTGCAGAGGTAAGATGACTGACGCTCTATTGACATTAGGTAGGAGACCCTCGGTCTGATCAGCCTGTCATGAAGCTTTGTGCCTTTGCATTTCCTTTGCTTTGTATGGCAGTGAACTGTGGGAGGCCCGATGTGGACTATAATGGAGAAGTGTACGGTAATGACTGGTGGGTGGGCTCTGTGGTGAGGTACACCTGTCGCCCTGGCTTCATGCTGGTGGGAAACCCTACCAGAACTTGCCAACCTAATGGCCTCTGGACCCAGAAACCTACCTGCCTCAGTGAGTAAGCACTGACCACAATGACCCAAATATTTTCTGATCCCTGTGAACTGTTTAGCTCATCACGGGATTTCTCTGTACCTTTCTTTTAGGAATGTGTGCGCGGGGACGCATTGAAATCAGGGAGAGTGAACTGAGTGGGACTTGCAACTCCACCTGCGCATACAAGAGCTACTTTGGCCCACCCAAACAAGGCTGCTCTCGGATAGACAACTGTTATAAGAAGGAGACTGGCTGGAAGCGGTTCTTTGCACTGTGTGTCCCTTGCATTTGTGACTGCGCTTTATCATGTGGTCAGAAGCTTCCCCGTCGAGCACAATTGATGAACTGATGTAAAGTGAGCATGTTGCAATGTTGACTGTGATTGATTATTACTTTAAACATGAATTTGCTGTCTTTCTTTAAAGTAGAGCAGTAGGCTAGTAATAGTGTGCCCGTCCCCACTGGTGAGGTGATGCTGCTTCATCCAATGGTGTAGACAAATCACTCTGCCTCGTTGCTCCGCCTCTTAGTCCATCTGTCTTGGAGGAAGGTGAAACCTTAATCTTGTTTCAAAGGGAGGAGCTTTGGTCGGGGAGGTCAGGAGTCGGAATTAACACAGAGTGTTGTGGACCTTATAAGAAAATTGTTTTATAGGTAGTAGACTATTTACACTTTTTAATATTTAAATTATTGCTTGTGGGAAAGTGATACATCTATTTTTGTTGTCAAATCAAATCTTTATTTTTATTTAGATGGAACGCGTGAATCTGCAGTCATTTCCTTAAACAGACTTCAAGTTGTCAAAAGCTGTTGCCACTTATAACAGTTGTATGCATTTCACTTCCCAGTCTGATTCAACCTTTCTGCACTCAAACAATTTTGATTTACAGAATGCTTCCAGGCATATGACATTTCTTAATATATTATCTGTCTAGTCTTCAGAATATTTGTTGTATTCATTACTAATACTTCATATACAGTGTATTTAAAGTTAAAAAGCTTTCACAAAATGTAAAGAAATGTTGCATATATTTTTCAAATAGTGCCATTATGTGCTTATTTTTTTCATATGTTTCATATTTTGCAAGCCAGTTGAGTGGAGTTTGTGAAATTTGGTGCATATAATCTGATAAATGACGTTGCTCCTCACTGCCACTAGATGTTGCTGCTTTCTTTATTCTTACACATCAAGTCTCAACAGTTATCCTTTGCACTTTACAGGAACTTTATAGTCAAGAGACAGACATAAATGCCAAAAATACAAATCAAGTAGTATCCTGTTTTACATCTTGTCCTGAAGAGTCACTGCTGAACACCTCAGCTTGTTCATCACCGTCGGAGCCAGGTGCTGAACCTAAGGATGATGTGCTCATTTGCTTTAGGTTGGTAGCAGCCAATTCCTGTGAAAAGGGATTTATTAAAATCAGAAACGGAAGTTACAGAACCCAAATTCTGAGAGGAACACAGTTCCCAGTTGTGCTTCTCATTTGACATGGTGTCCTTGCATTAATAGCAATTAGAATATAATGAGAAACTATTATTACACCCTTTTTATTTCAAAAACTAAAGAAGCACTCAGTAATAATGTAGTTGCACTGCCTGCTTATTAACAGCAAAAATCACACCAAATATATTGAAGACAAAGCGTGACCAATATTGTCACAGTAACATTTTTAGAATAATCCCACCAGAGGAAATCCTGAAGCAATAAGTGAAAGGACAACCAATTATGCTGCCTCATTTCATCTCATTAAGTCACATATGTTGTTAACTCTAGGGAGGATACTCACCCACATCCAGCCTGCTGTACTCCCCTGAGCTTTCTGACAGGATCTCCCAGTACGTCTTCTCGTGCTCATTTCCAGCTACTCCATTCACACTCTCCAGCCACGGGCCAAAGTCTGGGTCCTCCTTCAAAGTGAACCTGGCCATACACAAAGAAGTCAGGAAATCTATCTAGCAGAAACGGGTAATCGCAAGCTTGAATATGTAGGGGAAACAAACGAGCCGCCTTTAAGAATAAAGGATGTCATGCGGAGATATTAAAGGGGGTAATGGGTGGTCTTACTTGAAGTCGGTCTGTGTTTCCTGCAGTCTCCTCAGAACGCCCAGCAGCACGCCTCCCTCCACCACAGAGCTGAGATGGGTCTCAGGAGACATGTTAGAGAGGTCATTCTCCACAGTCAGTCTGATAGGAAGCGTCGCTGGTCCTGCACATCATTTTATATTCAGTTATGTAGTGACACTTTACAATACACATGCACAAGTTTATTTAAGGTCATTTTTATTATATTTTCTTAAATATTCACCTGCATCTGTGAGAGCTCCTCGTGTCAACAGCAGAAGAAAGCCCACCGAGAGGAGAGCAGTTCTAAAGGCCATCCTGTAAGATTGTGTCCCTCAGATGTCTACTGACACTCAAGCTCGCTACTTATAGTGTGCCTAACCCTCATTTGTGTGCACACTCCAGTCCTAGAATACCTTTACTCATGCAATCACCATGTCACTTTGCAAAGACATCTTTGTTGAGTTTAAATATTTACAGTGACAGACTGATACTAAAACTATATGTGTGAATGCTCTTATTTCACACATGTGGCAGCCAGTCACTGTTAATGTGTGCTTCATAAATGGAGAACCAATGTTATCTCTAAAGTGACTTAATGATCATTTAGTTGATTAATGATCTGCCCTACGGTTATGTCTTTCACAGGGCGTGGATGACAATGCTTGGCTGTTTTTAGATCATTTATGAATTCAAACTCAAGCCTATTCTGCAGAGAGTGAAAGAAAGGTCATATCCCCTTTGCTTGAGGCAAATATTACATTATGCAATCAGTATTTGGCCTTCTAAGTAGAACAATAGCACCTGACATTTCCCTACAGCCATCTTGTCAATCAGTCAAGACTAATGATCACATTTACTGGAACCATAAACAAAGCATGCATCTTAACAAAATGTGCAAATCTGTGATGGTTTACAGTCCTTATCATATATTCTCTAAACTGTGCAATCAGTGTGATGGATTCAGGATCATAGTGTTGCAGTGTCTCTGTCTAACAAAGGTCCTGCTTCCTAATACACCTAAAGTAGGCTTATCACAGAGATAGATGGTTTGCTCTGCTCAAATTGCTTATATGGCGACGGGAGAGCTCGTTTTAAATTGGTCTGATTAAGATGCAGGTGCGATTGGCTAAAAATGGGTTTGATTTCCTCTCAGGGGTGATGTAAGACATGTAGGGCCCGTTTGAACGCGAGTAACCCCGGCTGTTTTACCGAAAATAACCCGGGCACTGCAGCATCAGCACCAGGCAGCTGCGCAGGTGCGGCCTTTAAAGAGACAGTGGGGCCTGAAATCTTACCCAAACCTTCTTCGTGTCTACACACACTGTCAACAGAAGTGCATTGACAACGTGCCGAATTGATCATCTGTATCAGTGTTATGTGGCAAGATGAGAAATAGGCAAAATAGGCAAAAGAGAAATCAGAGACCCAGATACAACAGCCCAAAGCCCCACAATAGAAAAGGAAATACTAAAATTGGAGGGGCTAATTTATTGAAGCAGCCTGTGGCAGCCAATGTGATCTACATTTAATTAGCCTAACTGTGAATTGATTCCAACTTATAGGTCAGTGCCCTTTCCTTAAATCCCTGTGATAAAATGGGACTTAAAATGCATCATCTGCTGTAGCTAGTGTGCGTAGGCCTACAGTGCCTTTTTGTAAAATAGCCTAGACCACTACCTTATTTTTACTACTTTAATTTTATTTATTTATTTTTCTCTTTGTGAGATTTATTTCATTCTAAAAACATGATGTTAGGATGAGGATTAGGAGGAAACAATCAAAAGCAAAACAATATTCCTTTTCCTCCTGTAGCATCCTGCCAGCAACGCCCTGTATCCCAGACCGGCGTGCGTACCACACACACACACGCACGCACTAACCGGTAAGGGGACATAACGGCTGCTACAGAATATCGAGCTGCTGCCGAAGCATCTGCAGCGCTGTTCTGCTGTCTTTTGTTGCATTCCAGATGTCAGAGACTAATTGTCATCAATACCACTGCTGAGGATGTGTGTGAGTATTTCGATGCGGGTTCGGATCGGATGGATTCAATGAAAGGAATAATCCTACCAAGGAAAAACATGACAGGCACCCTGTTCCCCTGACGAATCACTGGGATGCAATCGTAGTTTGAGGCCGGACAGGATTTTTTAAAATCCGGAGTTGCTGTGGTGAATGCGGGATGGTGTGCGCCGCACCCCGAGATATATTGATAAGGAGCACACAGCTATGTCCTTTAATGCCTCTCATCCGATCCGATTTTTTCATTGACACTGGCGCACAGTGAGCATCTTGTTGTTTTTTTACTGGCTGGGACTGTTTGGGGTAGCCTACCTTCGAATGTGGAGGGATTTTGCTGTAAAGGGATAAACTGAACACTGTTGCTTTTACCAAGAGAGGAGAACCAGGGCTGAGCTGCTCACCTGGTCATTTCAACACACAATAATAAGTATGTGCAATGTGTGCGTGTGCGTGTGCATGTGCAAGTGCATTACACAGTAGAACTTACTGGTGAAGCCTTACTGTAGCCTATATGTATCCTCAGAATCATTAATGACTCATCTCCCTTTAAAAAAGGTCACCTCTTCCCACTGCACTCTCATTTTCCAACCTAAATAGTGTCATGTTTTCATTCTGATCAGTTTGTTGGTAACAGGTGCTTTTGGAAGAGCTGGCAGCATTCCTCATCACCGTGAAGTCACTGCAGAGCACAGAGTCACCACACCACTGCAGAGATACATTTAATAACCATACTTCATCCCCTTACAGGAGACTTTTAATATGATGTGTGAGCTCACATGACATGGTTTTGCTTTGGGGCCACACATGACGGCCTTCAATCTGACTGAGAGGCAATTAAAGCCTGTCAGTGTTTTACTGAGTTTATATGCAAGCTGGTAATGGAAATGCACTAATGGTTGGGTGATCAATAGAAGCCATGGTCAATTTCCTTTACTGGCCTTCTTTACATGAGAAGATTTTACTGCACATATAGTCAAACATGGATGGTAGACAGAAACTGGAGATTACTGAAGACTGCATGGCATTGCATGGCAGCAGTGGACGTTTGCATACAGTGATTATGTGTTAATGATATGAGTTTTGACACACATTTTTAGTCTCTATTTCAGGTTTACTTTGTTTGTTTTGCCTCTAAAGATCAGTGACTGTGTCATATTTGTCAGTATTTACCACAGTACCCGTGATTTTGACTTGAATGGTGTCACAAAATTATATTTTGGATGAATGTGCCTGAACACATCACAACTTATGTTTGGGAGATGACTGGGTGTAAATATGTCACATGTATTTTAAAACACAAGTGTGTACATCTGTGTGTCACCATGATTTCTTTTATTTGCTTATTTCATGCCTGAATGTTCACAAAATAGGCCGTTTTGCCACTGTTTTCCTAACTATTTGGACAGAATCTGGTGGTTGTGTAGTTATTTTATAAATACTTATACTATGCGCAATTAATTTACAATAAAACACACCCCATTAGTTTTCCTGATAGCATTTAAACGTGCCTATCCATAAACTTTCAACTGATAATTACATTGCTCTTCATAAAATAGGCAACTTGATTCACTTTCAAAAACTCGTTAACTCAAACACAAATATTGACTTTTACCAGATTCATGTAAAAGTAACATGATCCTGGTGCTGTCACATGTCCTGACATAGGGAATCAATGTGTTTGAGTTTCAGATCATTGGTAAACTACTGTATCAGCAGTAACTACATAGTTTAAAAGACACTTTAGACAGGCCGCATTGTCTAGAAGGAAATCTATGTGAATCAGCAGTTTACGCATGCTGCAGGACTGAAACCAGATCCCGACTCCTCGCACTCAGACTCACATCCACCTCCACCGGCCTGTCCATGAAATAAGCTGCAATCAGATCATATCTAGCGTTTTATGTCTGCAGTCATTCTAAAATCATTGCTACAACACACCTTTGAGTCCACACATCTGCTGAGGCACCAGTTTTCTCTGGATCAGTCAAACAACTAGAAAACAGGAACCAAAAGCCATCAATGAAATGTTTATCTTGTTTATTGGCAAATGAAATGATTGACCCAAATATAATGCCTTTTCCATTTTCTTTCACGCATAAAACATACAGGGATATGATGCTTATTATTTGAAGCAAGAGATTGGAGTAGAGTTTGAAAACAATTGTAAAGACTGACATGTCTGTCCTGTTTTGCAGCCTTTCAGCATGGCGGAGAGGACACAGGAGCAGGGCTCGGTCAGCATCCCCATGGAGGAAACCAAACTCCATGGCGGCGCGCCTCCAGAGGTGCCACTGCTCACCCACTTAAAGAAAGTGGAGAACCACATCACTGAGGCCCAGCGCTTTTCCCACCTCCCACGCCGCTCTGCTGTGGACTTGGAGTTCAATGAGCTCTCGCACACCATCCGTGAGGGTCCCTGGTGGAGGAGGAGAGGTACTGCAAAGCTCAGTTCACATAGTAACCATGATGGATGGGCAAGCAAGAAAGCACCACCCATGATGATCAATATCTGGGGTGCAGGAATTTAAGAGGAGGCATTTAACAGCCTTTGTGACATTTAAGACAAATATTTGTTCCTTGGAGTTAGTCTGTCTCTCTTGCATTGCTTTATTGTTCTGGCACATGTATCCCAGCCCGGTATACACACACACACACACACACACACACACACACACACA
>NC_045745.1:26304642-26312737 GCF_008692095.1 Etheostoma spectabile | reverse complement strand
CACACACACACACACACACACACGCACACACACACACACACACTTGCAGACTTGCACCATGTTGTAGCAAGCAGTGTGCTGGTAAGCTTTGCTGCGCTCAGCAGAGTTTAGACATAGTAAATAATTTACACTCAGGTTGGCACACTGCTTGCTTCTCTTTTCCCTGTGTTGTCTGTCGATACACAGTGAGTCAGGCCCACGATTGATCTGCGCATGAAATGTGAACAGCTGCATTTCAACTTATTACCTTTATTACGTAATGATGTGCCTCCAACCTTTGGCAATCTCCCACCCATCTCTCCACCCTCTGCAAACTATTATATATAGCTGCTCATGAGTATGTTGTGTATATTTAGCAGGGTGGAGATGGGGGACTAAAGAGGAACCCTTTATTCACAGTCTTCACAAAGTATGCTTAGGAGAGGCCCTGCATGATGCATTGCAGGTTGTCTTGTGTTTATTTCAGTCTTGTGTAATATTGATGTGCATTATGAAAGCCTGACAGAGGAATGTTTATTGTTCTACTGGGAAACCTGAATGTATGGGAGTATTCCAAAGGAGGATCACAGCTAGAAAGCTTTTAATGCTGGCTTTTTTTCCTTTTGTGGATCTCATCTAATCAACCTGTGGTTTCTGCTTCTGTTTGTGTTGTCTCTTTATGGTGCCTGCTACAGCTCATCAGGCCGATGATGTGTGAGCAGGAAGTGTCTCAGCGTTTACTAATTAAGCGGTGCCTTTCATAAAGAGGCTCGCCTGCCATTTTACTGTTTCTATCTGACTTAACCTTCTGTCACATACATCCAGCTCCTCATTACCCCTCTCTGCCTCTCCAATTAACTCTGGCTCCCACATAAAATAATTGAATCACTGTGTTGCTTATATTTGACATATGTTGTAGTTCATTCCCCTTGTCTGTGTTTGGGTTTCGTTTGACAAGCTAAGCTCAGAGCTGATTCTCTGCTGCTCCTGTCTGCCTGATCAAGGCTGCAAAACTGTTGTAATCCACCAGAGCTCAAGGCTGTTGTTCTGCTGCATGCTTTAGCAGTCAGTGATTATTCCTCCTTGGGAAAAAAAAAACATTTTATGTCCTTCCTGCTGAATAATATTCAACTGTACAGCTGAAATGAGGAAAAGGGATGATGTAAACAGTGAGCCTTGAACCCTTGATCTCATTTGTAATTGAATGTGTTTTAGTTTTTGAGTCTCTGACACACTACGAGAGATTACCACAAGGAAGATAACCTGTTGTAAACGCAGTAAATGTGGACTTGTTTATTGTAAAAGGGCTCAGGAAGGTCAGGTGATGTTAGATCTACCCGCAATCTGCATTCATTTTTATTGTCGGTTCTTTTTGGCAAGGGCATCCATTTATCCCTGTTAGGATGATGTTGCTGTGACCTGCTTTCATGTGGAGTGTATTCTCTTCCTGTTGAGGTATTCTCCTAACTGGTGAAACATTAGCCCAGTTACAAAAGGGGAAGGACATGAAGAGGGAGGGAGAGCAGGGAAATGTTTACATGCCTCTCTGTGATTCCAGCGCTGCATTTTGTTATTTACTGCAATTGCGTCTCTGCACCTGCATTGTTGATTTGTTAGAAGGAAGAGGAGTGTGGTCATCTTAATAGATACAATCACATCTTTTATTGAACATGGTCTGTGCTGCTTAGCCCGTGCTCTTTTTAAAATGCATTGCCAATAACTCAAATTTAACTAAATTTGAAAAGAAAGCAGTCTTATATTTGCTTATTTATACTGTTATGTTTTAGACCAAAAGGTCAGAGTCAGAGTAATACATATATATAGTACGATCGTGTTATCTATTCAATTCAATTCAATTCAATTTTATTTATAGTATCAAATCACAACACGATTACTCAAGACACTTTACAGATAGAGCAGGTCTAGACCACACTCCAGAATCCACAAGGACCCAACAGTTCCAGTAGTTTCCTCCAGAGCAAGCAACAGTGCCCAGTGGCGAGAAAAAACTTCCTTTAGGCAGAAACCTCGGTCAGACCCGCTCTGGGAGGCGGTGTCTGACGACCGGTTGGGATTAGAATAAAGAGTTTGTTTGTAGTAGTTCTTTGAGCATAGCAGGGCATGTGGGCGTTACAAGGCACCAGGACGTAGCTGGGCACCGCAGAGCGTAGCAGGATGTACATGGCATCGCAGGACATGTAGCGGGACCATGGACACTGCTACCCTGATTTTTGGCCCTCCCTGATCCAGGAAACATGCTGGGGGAAAAGACACTAAGGACGTCCGGTGAATGACTCCCCGGAGCTAGGATCTATTATGTCCTTATGAGATCAAGGACATCAGACAGATGTTAGTGCTTTATTTAGGTTCTGTGGTGCAATTTCACAACTTGGACAAATTAATTTAGTTGAAAAGACTTGTTTCTTTCTTTAAAGCTGCATACAGTTTGTCTTTTGGAGAACTTCACCAACTTTACACATCAACGTCTATTTAAAGGTTTTGGTGAATATGACTGGATATGTGAACAAAACTTGATAAATTACATCAAGTGATGTCACTTAGGTCAGCGTCAGTTAGAGCTAGTCTATATCCAAGACGTTTCACTTCCGGGATTGCTCTGTTGCCGTCGGCAATTCCGCTGGATTTCACTCTGCTTTTTTGTGTTGGAATTTTTCCCTTTGGTGGATTTCTGAGGAGTATAGTTAACTGCTCCTCAGATCTCTGGCAAATCCAGACAGCTAGGTACACTATCTGTCCAATCTGAGTTGTCTGTTGCACCACTAAAACAAGTTCTTTCTCGAGGCTATTTGGAAGCGGCACCGTGGCTCTGCCTGGTGCTTAGCGCCGCCCATGAGGATTGTCATTGGTTTAAAGAAATGCCAATAAACCAGAAAACGTTTTTCTCCCATCCCGGAATGCTGTATGGACTGGCCAGACCTTCTCCGCAGCGCTTCGGAGGGAGGTCTGGCAAAATCTTTACCATGTGAGACTAAAGAGACTTGAGAGCTACTACAAGTTTGGAAATAAAAATAGGGTTTGGGGGAGTGAGCTTACCCGATCTCTGTTAACCGCTGCCAGCTCTTCTTAAGGCTAGTGGCTCAAGGCTACATTAGCCGCTAATAGTATAAAACACCGGAATCTCCAACAGAACTGTCGGCGGTCGGGTTGCATCGTGGAAAACATAGACACCGTGTTTTCACTAGGAAGAAGAATGCATGGAATAAAAAAGACCATATCGTTTTGCACTTTCATAACATCCAACAGTATATAGCAGAGAGATGCTTCATTGCGGGAGTACTCGTTAAACATGCATTTCATCTAAAGGCAGCCCAGCTATTTTGATCACAGAGCCTATTTACCAGAGTTTGTGTAGTCCTTCCCGAAGATTAGAATGATGGAGAAACAAGAATTGATCAAATGTGAAATAAATACTTTTCTTCAGATCACACTGCCTAATGGAAACATTATGTTCCTGGTGTGAGAATTGAGTTGTCATTTGTGTCAAGGGCTCCAATTTGAGGCATGTAAGAACCCACCTCAACCGTGACTCATAATTAATTGTCAAACAATTACTTTGAGACTTTCTAACACATCAGACTCAGTGTACACTGTCGAATTCGTTAAATTGGTGTGTATTTAACAGTGAGGTGAGCTATATACTCTGTGGTTCTCATGGGTGATCAGGATGTGACTGCAGCCTCACAAAGACAAGGGCCTTATGATGCGCGACATACACCGGGTTAGATCATCAGTATGCACCACATGCCAGAGCAGGGCTGCTTCACTGACAGCGGGCTGCTCTGCTGTCTGAGTGGAGGCTGTCTGATGTAATAACACTGTGTGGGAGGAAGGAGCACTGCCATTAGGGTACTTTACACATAGAGTGAGGGTGTAAGGGTGCTGACAGCTTTGCCGAGACCCTAATTACACAGCTCGAGACAGGAAAAGTCATCCCTGCAGACAATGCAGAAAGGGGTGAGGAAAGGGAGACAGGGGTGACAACCCCGCAGGATACTTATAGCCCTTTTTACTTTCCATATCTGGAATCTTTTAGAATCTGCATATGTCAGTTCTAAAACAGTTTAAACGTAAGCAATCCACAGTGAAAGGCCACGCCATGTCCACCATTTTTTAAAACCGCTACAGGAAAACAATGCCTGTGGTTTTTCTGTTGACGCCACTGAGAGAGCCATTATTTTTGTCTTCTCTTGTTTTTCTTATTTTCTTTTTTTTCCTTTACAGTATTGTCTGCAGGCTTGATGCTCGACTCTCCTACAACGTTGAAAATCTTCTGTTTTACTTTTTTATTCCTTGCAGCCAACTTCACCTTGAATTATTTAATTTCTGCCGACATTGAGAACAGCTTGCACATCTTTATCTGTCTAACTTTCCATTTCCAGCCTTCTAGTATAAGCGTGGCTGTTCTCTGTGTAGCCTGCTTATCAGGATACTGATTATACAGAGAACGTGTGACCCACAGCACTGCTGTGCTTCTGCCTGATACTTTCCTGGCTCAGTAAGCTCCAATGGTAATAGGTACACTGAACCCGGTTCCTTCTCCATCAGGAGTTTAAAAAGATGTTATGAAAGTGGGCGGACTAACAAATGGCCAAGCAGATGGACTAAAAGCAGTTGTTATTCCTGTTGAGAGCAAACATCAGTCCCAGTCTTGCTATTATATCTTATTGAGTATAAATAAAGAAATGTAATTTCATCCCTCAGTTGTTGACCTGTTCTCTCCTGTAATGTGTAATGGTGTTTTAAGCTTCCTTTTAACCATCTTATGTCATATTAGCTTAAATAATAGCTGTCCAAAACCTGACCTTATAAACTTGCTATTTTGTTTTTGTGCTCATATTTTTACTCACCTTGCGTTTTACTCTTTTTTTAACAGTTGTTTCTCCTCTTTGTCAATGATTACTGGTGGATGTTCAAAATACACTTTACAATATTTTGTAGACAATGTATCATAAACGTGAGTCTTGTAGTAAATATAACACACTGTTTTAGATCTTCCAATATGTAGCGTAAAAAGATACATGTAAACTTTGGAGGAAAATGTCTGAGAATGATTGTTTGGAACAATTTCAGACCATTTGCAGCACCATAAATAACAGCTTGTTTCCTCTCTGTCAGGTTACAAAGCCCTCCTCAAGTGTCTGTCGGGAAGGTTCAACAGCAGAGAGCTGATTGGCATCATGGGGCCTTCTGGGGCCGGGAAGTCCACTCTGATGAATATTCTGGCGGGGTACAGGTGAGAGGTGAAAGATCATACTTTTGATTCAATTTAGGGCTTAGAAAGGGTTGCAATATCATTGTGTTTTCTGTTGGGAAACAGGGAGACGGGCATGAAGGGCCAGATCCTGGTGAATGGTCGACCGAGGGACCTGAGGACCTTCAGGAAGATGTCGTGCTACATCATGCAGGATGACATGCTGCTGCCACACCTCACTGTGAGGGAGGCCATGATGGTGAGGTCCTCTTAAAAAAATCTAAATAAACACCTCATTAAATCCTAATGTTCAATAATAATGTGCTGACTTCTGTCCATCTTTCAGGTTTCTGCCAATCTTAAACTGAACGAGAGCATGCAAGTTAAAAAAGAACTTGTAAGTCTGAATATGTAGATTGCATTACATATTTACAGAATTATTTTTCAGCTACAGATACACAAAAAAATATGTGTCTTACTCCAAAATTGCCATGCAACAGTGCATATAAATACAAAAAGCTGTAATTTTAATTCCTTGTGTTTTATGGGTAAGCCAGCCTTTTTTAGTATTATTATTATAGGATTTAAAGGATATTGCTTCTACAGGCTATAAATGGCACTTCCTATACATGGATAAAAAACATTGTTGATGTTCACCCTCTTGTATGTAGTCACTATTGGATAAAATATTATGATATAAGGTCACATATAGCATTGTAGTAGATTTCATCCACGCCTACTAGTTATATGTGTCATCATGTACCCACATTTGTTTCTGTTTGTGCCTAAGGTGGATGAGATCCTGACTGCTCTGGGTCTTCAGGAGTGTGCGCAGACACGCACCAACTCTATCTCTGGGGGCCAGTGTAAAAGACTGGCCATCGCCCTCGAGCTGGTCAACAATCCTCCTGTCATGTTCTTTGATGAGCCCACCAGGTGAGGATAGTACTTAGCTGAATTGAATGTAAGATCAACATAAATCCAGATTAAAAAGTGCTTCTATCTGTTTGGTTTTCTGTCTTGTCTTGTGCCCCATCCCAGTGGTTTGGACAGCGCATCTTGCTTCCAGGTGGTTTCCCTCATGAAGTCTCTGGCTCTGGGAGGGCGGACAATCATCTGCACTATTCATCAGCCCAGTGCCAAGCTCTTTGAGATGTTTGACAAGGTAACTTGAGTGCGTATAGTGCTGGACACGTCTAGCTTTCCATTAGGTGCTCAGACCAGGGAACTACAGGTTAGAATGATTTATTTTATCCAGCAAACAAGCAGCACAGCAGTCAATACTCAGGCCTGTTGTTTTGTCCGTTGTTCATATATTATTCAGACAGTCAGTGAGTTGGAAACGATGTTGATTACTCTTTACCTGTGTTCCCCCACCAGCTGTACATCCTCAGTCAGGGTCAGTGCATATACAAGGGCACAGTCCCTTACCTCATCCCTTATCTGAAGAACCTGGGCCTCCACTGCCCAACGTATCACAATCCTGCTGACTTCAGTAAGTCAAGCAACTCCTTTAGTACACATATGTGTCTGTTTGTCAGTGTTTTTGTTCTTACCAGCTTGTCCTCTCTGTTCCCAGTCATTGAGGTGGCATCAGGGGAGTATGGGGATCTGAATCCAGTGCTGTTTGAGGCAGTCCAGGGTGGACTGTGCTCCGAGGAGGGCAAGAAGAACTCCAGAGACAAAAGTGACTCGTCCTGTCCCTCTCAATGTCACAGTGTGAGTGGAGCACCCCTCTCGCCTATCACCACACCTATACAATTTATGTTAAGAGACATCATAGCCTCACATCACATAGTAATTGTAAATGCAAGCCCTACACCACAGAACATTGGAAATGCCTTTACAAATGGCAAAGAATTGTTTGATGACAGGAAATTTCTTCAGATTCCACCATTGCTTCAGTTTCCTTCTGCGATTTATGATGGAATCACTGCATTCATTGAACAATAATTAACCTACTCATTTTGATGAAAAGTAAAGGGAACATATTTTATATCTGCAAATCCATAATGTGTTAGAAATATAGATATATATATATATGGTTAAAATAAGTAATCACAGGCAGTAAAAAAAATAAATATTTGAACACACACAGTTAATTGTTACAATAAATAAAAACTACCCCTTTTCTGTCCACACAATCCAAGCTGATCTCCTCTCCTCCACTCCATCGATCTGTTTCCTAAGCTCCCCCTCACTCTCTCTTTCTCAGCCTCTAAGTTGCTTTTTGATAAGACCATCAGCTAAATGATAAAACTGTAAATGTAAATCACCAAGAGCTCTCTGGTATACCATTACCCCTGTATGGCGCAGTTTTGCCCTCCTTTAAACATTTTATCAGTTTATTGATTTTCTCTGTTGCCCATTCTATAAACTCCTGGGGTTTTCTGTGTAGGCATCAGCCAGTAATGTTTACCATAACCAGAGATTATTATGCTTTTTCAGTCTAATATATGGCCATATCATCATTTTCTGACTACTGCCTTCTAACTTTTATAGTCTTTGATTGCATCATTTAAGATATTTTAAATAGTGACCTTCCACTTCCACTCAAAGTGTCAGCCATTGTTCAGCACCTAGAATGAGGTGCAGACGCAGTGTGTTTGGAGGATTTAATTTATTTAAGGACCAAATGTATGTCTATACTGACATTAAAACACTGTTAAGATAAATTGAACTTGTCCTTTCAGCATCGGTCAGGGGAATAAATACAAATTGAATTCCAATCACACACATTTCTTAAATGAATCATATAAAATATTGACAGGGTGCACACATCAAATAAACAGTCAGACTGTTTGTATAATTCTACGGTTTGGACCAGTTAAAGATTAATTTGCAACACGGCTTAGCAAAGGAAATAATTTCAGAATCAGAATCAGAATCAGAATCAGCTTTATT
>NC_045745.1:26304458-26304632 GCF_008692095.1 Etheostoma spectabile | reverse complement strand
GAGGACACATACGAGGAATTTTTCTTTGGAGCATCTTTGCTCACACTGTGCTTACACACAAAACAACCAATACAAAATACACACACTAATATATACACACAATATATACACACTCTAAACAGAACAATCTAGAGGCATGAGTGAACAAAGAGTTCAACAAAAATTATTTAAATA
>NC_045745.1:26300586-26304448 GCF_008692095.1 Etheostoma spectabile | reverse complement strand
TGCAAGGATACTGGGATAAATAGTATTATGTTATTATATTACAATGTGAACATTATGGACAGTTCTGAAATAGGAAATGAGAAAAGAGATTTCTCTTTTTTGCTGATGGTTGTCCTTGTTCTTGCTGTATTTCTCCACAGGACACAGGAACCCTTGAGAAACATAGCTTTGCCACCAGTACATTCACACAGTTCTGCATCCTCTTCAAAAGAACCTTCATTACGATATGCAGGGACACGGTAAAATAATGATTCCACGAACTTTTGACTGTGATAAACAAAGCCTAATATGAAAAACAGGTTTAATCTGATTCTTGGTATCAATTAAGGGCTTTGAGTTGTGTTTATTGATGTTTATTTTGTGTGTTTTCAAGGTGCTAACCCACCTCAGGGTGATGTCCCATATATGTATTGGAGTGCTGATTGGCTTGCTTTATTTCAAGATTGGAAATGATGCCAGCAGGGTCTTCAACAACACTGGCTTCCTCTTTTTCTCCATGTTGTTCCTCATGTTTGCTGCCCTGATGCCCACCGTTCTAACCTGTAAGATGCTTAGTCTAGCGAGAGATCGGAAACATTGATTTGCAGTGTTGTTTTTCTGGTAAAGAGAGAAGAGTCTTTTAACGCTGCTGTTGTTCCACAGTTCCCCTGGAGATGTCCGTGTTTATAAGGGAACATCTCAACTACTGGTACAGCCTGAAGGCATATTACTTGGCCAAAACAATGGCTGACATACCATTCCAGGTAATGTTTGAATGATTGAGCACACAATGGTTTTGACATGTATACAGTATATTTCAAATTAGCGGAACTACAAAATCTCTTTTACAGGTGCTTTGTCCAATCTTGTACTGTAGTATAGTGTACTGGATGACTGAACAGCCACCAGAGGCGGCTCGCTACCTGCTCTTTATGGCCTTGTCCACATCCACGGCCCTGGTGGCCCAATCCCTAGGTCTGCTTATAGGGGCTGCATCCACGTCTCTGCAGGTGAGAAAACATGAAGTCCCCCTCCTCTGAAAAATGAGTTTTGGTTTTTGTTGCTGTTTGACCTTTACTGTGCGGGATGATGTATGTACAGAGTACTGTTTTATCATTCATCTGCTGAAAAGGGAAGGTTTCTCTATGCTCGCTTTAAATCTGAGTGTTGTGATGTGTTCACACAAGACATCACAACTGGAAAGGCAATCCCTGCATTCCAATAGCCATGCTACCATACTATTTATCATGCCAGAAAAAAAGATTTGGCACATCTCAATACGTGGTATGTCAATATGCAACATATACCAGGATGTTCTTCTGCATCCAGTCAGATTTTGCAATATGCAAGTCAGCAGGCTTTTCTGGCTATTCTGATCCACAATCACATATAAGCAACAGAGTCAAAGTTCAAGGTGCAATGTTATGAAGTAGTATGTCCCAATTGTATGCATACTACCTGCAACACTATGTATTATGTAATGGCAGCTGCAGTACATGCTGAAAGTAAAAAGAAAAAGTACACGTCACCCAAGTTTCAATATGCAACTTGTGATGAGGAAAACTTGAAACCTCCAGTACACACACTGAAAATGGGCTTTTCAATGAAGTAAGAGATAGCTTATGTCCAGGAGTTACAGTAAACTTTCCCAACACTGGTGTGGAGTTAGAAAAACAAGCAAACCTCTGTAACCTGGTCCTGATCTCTGCTTGGGGCTAGTGGCCCGGGGCTATTGGCCCGGGGCTACATAGAGTAAGCTGCTACAAACATAATATACAAATCTCCAGCTGACTTGTCAGTGGTCGCTTTTTAATGTGGTTAATGTAGGCCTCACAAGAAAGAATGCACAGAATGAAGACAATGATATTTCTGGTTATGCTGAATTGATTTGATCCTGTAAACTGTCCACGGTGAGTCCAACGATATCATAGAAGGGCAATGCTAAACCTGTGTTTTTTAAGTATCTGCAGACAAGAAAGTTATTTGTCATAAATTTAAGATATTTGTTCCACAGGTGGCAACCTTTGTGGGTCCAGTCACAGCCATACCTGTGCTCCTCTTCTCTGGCTTCTTCGTCAATTTTGACACCATTCCTAAATACCTACAGTGGAGCTCTTATATTTCCTATGTCAGGTACTGTCAGCTACTTTATACAATTCAAATGTATAAGAGAGTCCAACCACTAGTTTTAGACTTCATCTAAATTTATTTCGGCCATCTGTCTTTGTGGTCAGTCTTTCTCTGATCTAAAATGATTCTCTTTACATGAGCCTGGGTTTACGAGTTCAACATTTCTTATTTCAGATACGGCTTTGAGGGGGTAATACTCTCCATCTATGGGATGAACCGGTCGGAGCTGGAGTGTCCGGGTGTGGTGTGTAAGTTTCAAAAGCCAGAGGAGGTCCTGCAGCTGCTGGATGTGGAGGATGCAAAGCTCTATGTGGACTTCATGGTGCTTGGGGTCTTCTTCCTGGTCCTTAGATTGGCTACTTACCTGGTTCTGCGCTACAAAGTCAAGTCAGAGCGTTAAAAACGTTGAGAGGCTAATGGATTTAGATGCTCTCACATATCCCAGCAGTGTGAGATAGTGATATAGTAAGCAAACATATTGTCCTTCTTTCTCTGTCTTTCTCTGACTTTACATACATGTACAAAGACATACATGAATCCAGCACATAAAATCATCAGAAAGCTGTGCTGCACCACCAAATTGTACAGTATAATATTATCTTTTAAACGGTTTGTGATTCAAGAAAAAGAGTGTTGTTCTACCCTGACTTCCTATTATTAGTTGTCCTCCTGGTAATAGTATTCTTTAGCTCACCATTATCTTCTAAAAAATATTGTGTATCTGCATTATACATAAACAGAATAGCCAACAAAGTAACAGAAAGCATGTGTCCTTAAACTGAGATATTTAGATTTTTTGGCAACTCCAAGAAAGGGCCACATGAATCATCCAAATTCATGGGGAACCATAGAAACCGTATTTGTGCAGGAGTGTCCAATAGCTTGTTGCTTCTTAATCCAATGCCTAAAAAGATGATACGAAATCCACATCAGAATCCCGTTAATTGGACAAAACCCACCAAGATGCCCCAGGAACATGTTTTCAAGATGGATACCTTTTTATTGCTATAAGGAAAAGTGGAAACATCCATTGCCAGAAAACGTTTGTGCGGCTTCCCACTATCCCGTAGGATCTCATCAGGTATCTTTACCAAGACGCTAAACATGATGGCTTTTCTTTATGGATCCTTTATAAATCACCTGCCAGTGGATGAGTTTCCCTGTTTTCCATCTGCAGTGTGGATCAATTTTTGCAGGACCTTCTACCTGACCTTTGAAGGTGGTAGAACGTTTAGACGTGGATGAGACGTTTGTAAAAAAGGTCAAGCAGTGTGTCTTATACAAAGACTAATATGGATGCACCCTGAGACAAGACCTGATTCCTTACTTGCTCCCTAATACATGCTAATATACCAAGGAAGCATTCAGAAAGAAAGCATGACTGCTGTTTCCATCCTGATGCAGAGGGCTGTTGCAACAGCCATTTCTGTGGAGAAAAAAAAGAATAATCTTTTGACACAATTCTTTGAACTGCTTGTGTCCACTTGTTGTATGTCTCTTTAGCCGCCTCTTCCCTGAGCTACTCTATCCTTCTCTTCTTCTGCTTTGCTAATGTCTGACAGATGTGTGTTGTCTAAAACAATGCTAGATATATGAAATGCTGGCTGGGCAGTTTTAGTGCCTCTGCAATAGAATGATTTGAGTTTCCTCTGCTTTATTGTTTGCACATACACCTTATACCAACAAACATGCTGGAACCCACACACACACACACAGACACACACCCACACACACACACACATACACACACACA
>NC_045745.1:26295246-26300576 GCF_008692095.1 Etheostoma spectabile | reverse complement strand
CACACACACACACACACACACGGCAATGTTTAGAAGAGCCTCGTTGCAGGGCAATCCAAGTGTTTTCCAACAGACTTGCTATAAAATATTTCTTACTTAAACTATGCTACTTAGTAATCCTTATTATAATGCATAAATAGTGCAGAGTATATAATCAATGATTGTACAGTGAATATGTTATGCTGTAAACAAATTTGCACTTTTCATTGTATGTTGATTCTTTTTTTATTTATTTGTATTTTATTTTAATATATAGCATCTATGCGATGAGTGCTGCTTGAAAGTACAATGGGAAAAACAGCAACCGAATGTTGCATGTTCACGTTAGAAATGACGTTCATGAAATATTACATTAACGATTTGATTTCCTCATCCAAATGTATGTATTCTGCCTTGTTTGAGGAGATGCAAATCTTCTATTTTTCTGCTAAAAATGTTTAGAATATGGATTCAAGTGCATTCTTGCTGTAGATTGCCATAGGAGTGAGAAGGTAATGTAGAAATATGTGAATTGTGCTGGAAGGTAGAAGGTTTAACAACAGTCAACTAAATGGATCGTTATGTATGTTGGAGATTGTTTAGGAACAAACTAGATCAGAAAGCAGATCAGTGATCACTGGTCAGCAGGTGGAATCCTGCACAGACAGAAGGCTGTAGGTGGACATTTGGATTCTGTCAGTAATAGCAATAGCCCACATTGAGATCTGAAATTGTTATACCTCCCAATGTCATAAATCAGTTCATATGTTTTATAGTAAGCTTGATTTGAGTCAATTTGTTCTTTCCAGTTTAATTATCTGCAATAAGCATCCAAATGGTGTTTTAACTCGATGACACCAATTTCATGAAGGGACAATGTGACACCGCTTTTTATTTAAGTTGGGTTTTTGTTGATTCTTTTCAGTTACTAATCTGGCGGACATGTTTACTGGATGGCCCTCTTAAGAATTCAATTGGAAGGACAGGAGCAGAATAATAATGAAACGTACTGTAGATGGGTGCTGCTGGATAAGATAAAGCCACCGGGCATCTTAATGTCAAACCCTGTCAAGATAATTGGTTCTTAATGTGTAGCATGGGAGAAATACTGCATTAAGCCAGTTTTATTGCCAGCACAGCAGATAGGCTATGTTTTAACCTTCCCCCGATTATATCAAAAAGACATGAGTTGGTAGCAGACCTGCAGGTGTGACATTGTATCGTGAAAAAAAGAGAAACGACATAGCTCCAGCCTTGGAACAAAGCAGGGATAATTAACAGTGTTGAAGTCATTAACCAGTCTGGAAACGTCTCGGCCCGAGGTCTGAAGGCCTTTGCTACCAAAGAAGAAAACAAATCCTCCTTCTGCTGCAAAATGTGAAATGTAGAGGGTGCACCACTCACTGAGATTATACTGCCAAATGTTCTCATTAATTTTCTCACCAAAGAAAGAGCTCTGAAAGTAATTTGATCCCCACTGGACTTTCCTGATTTCAGGATTTTTAATCCTCCTAAAATCATACACATATCCTGTTTTTTTTAAATTTATTTTCCAGTGTCCCTTCCAGGTCAGAAAAGTGATATGTATGACAGATATGATTTGGCTCCATTGGAGATACTAAAATCATGTGTAAGCAGTATTCTGGAAGAGACTGCATGGGTGAGATGTCGCTGATGAGCGTATGTTCAAATGTTCAAAACTCTTTGACACTTTTATTTATTATGTTATAATGTCTCCTTAGGTTTGTCCTAATAAGCCACCTGGCTTTAGTGCACTCTATCATGCATGGAAAATAATGATATGCAGGCTATCAGAAAACTATGGTTGTCTAATTGAAAATCAGTAATATAATGGAAGGCTGTTTAACACCGGATGTTTTTTTATTTTTTGTTTTTGTTTGATATCATTTTTATTAAATTTATGGTTTCTCAACTTCACAAAATGCAAGTTCTGTATACTGAACGCTGTTCTGAGGATTATAATAAAGATCATTTATAACCTTTGCCCTTGCTCAGTGGATTCGCTCAAACATTGACTGTTCATTTCTGAGGCGTATACATAGCCACAACGTCAATGAAGTTGATATATATGGTTGTTTGCTCAGTCAGGTATCCCACACTTACAGGTACAATAAGAGCACTGAACACTTTTTGAAAATTTGTCCATACACAGGGGTTTCGAGAGCACCGATGTGGTCTTGTGGAATTTAATTTGTTTTTACATAACTGTTCATTTTTCATAAATGGGCCATGAGCACTGGTTTTAGCTGTAAAGTCCCATTAAAGGGATGTGAATAACCACCAGAGGTTGCTAAATACCCAATATTAGCTTGGTCTGTGCTTAATGGCATGTATTAATATAAAAGCACATTTTTGTTAAAAGCAAATTTCTTTAAATTTTAACAGCTTTGTAATGTAAGCTATTATTGTGGACAGAATGAGCCGAATGGTATAAATGCTGTCAATGAAAGTCAGTGGGAGGTCACATTCTGTACAAAGACTGTTTAGGCCTATTTGTTTTTCTCTTGACTTGATTAGGTTGTGGATAAGAGGGCCCTCTGCTGGCAAGACATGTAAGGCAAGGCAAGGCAAGGCAGCTTTATTTGTATAGCACATTTCAGCAACAGGGCAATTCAAAGTGCTTTACACAAAATCATTAAAACAGATAAAACACAAGTACAAACAGTTAAAAGTCATAAGACACATGAATAGACAGTTAAAAACAAAATAGAAACATTAGGACACTAAAACACAAGAATAAAAGTTACAGTGCAGCATAAGGAGGAAATGAGCATAATTTAAAGAAAGGCAGCATCAAAAAGAAAGGTCTTCAGCCTTGATTTAAAAGAACGAGAGTAGCAGCGGATCTACAGGTTTCTGGGAGTTTATTCCAGATATGAGGAGGATAGAAACTGAAAGCTGCTTCACCCTGTTTAGTTCTGCATCTGGGACAAAAGTAGACCTGTCCCAGATGACCTGAGAGGTCTGGGGGGTCATAGTGTAGTAGCAGATCAGAAATGTATTTTGGACCAAACCGTTAAGGGATTATAAACTAGCAAGAGTACTTTGAATCAATTCTTTGAGACACAGGAAGCCAGTGTAAAGACTTCAGAATGGAGTGATGTGATCCAGTCTCTGGCTTAGTGAGGACTCGACAGCAGCGTTCTGAATCAGCTGCAGCTGGCTGATTGATTTTTTAGGGAGACCGTAAGACCCGTTACAGTAGTCAAGTCTACTGAAGATGAAAGCATGGACCAGTTTTTCCAAGTCCTGTGACACATAAGTCCTTTAACCCTTGATATGTTCTTAAGGTGATAGTAGGCTGACTTTGTAATTGTCTAATGTGGCTGTTAAAGTTTAGGTCGAGTCATGACTACACCAAGATTTTGGCTTGTTGGTGTTTTAACATTGTTGTTTGAAGCTGAGCGCAGACTTTTAATCGTTCCTCTTTTTTTTCAAAAACACAGAACAAGAGGTGAAGATTGGCATTTAGTTAGAAGTAATTTCAGGTAACTACTATTTTGCAAGTGTCCCTAATGGAGTGTGCTCTGAGCTCCTCCAGGGGAACACAACCATCTTTTTTGTACACCTTTTAAATAGCATTGCAGTTGCCTCATGGCAAGCCTCAACACAGCATAGGACACAATGCACATCTCAACAGTGGAAGAGACGTCCATCTTGTCAAAAAAATCTCTCTTATGAGGAGAGCATGTTCTGTAGAGAGCAGATACAAATACTGACAGCTTTAACCTCCTACAAAATTCTAAACAACTACCTACAAACCTGTAGTCCCTGGATGTGGACAAGGTATTCACATCCAGTATAACTGCCATGATGGCGTAGTGCAGATCCACATCCCTATGACCACATGAGCCGACTTGGGGCTGAATCAGGGTCAAAGAAACGTTCGGTTCCAAAGAAGAGAGCCCATTCTGTAGAAATCAGGTGTAAGAGTTGATGCCTTTGGCCTCACAGCAGCTCACACTTAGCCTGGAAAAAACCCTGACAAAATTCTTGCAACTTTGAGATTTGCTCTACAAGTCATCTTTTCACTCTCAGTTACAACTGAGCTCACACTCAGTACCCACCAGAAACCTTTGTAAGCCCTGAGTGCAGACCGATTTGTGCTTTCGGAATAATTGCCACTACATCTTCTTCTACATTTGTGTCGTCAACATACTTTCATAAATTTCTATGTGGTAGCCTATTACACAATTGTATCACAAGTGTAGTGCTAAGCCTAGTTTTTTTTTCTTTATGTCAATTTACAATTTTCCAAGTTGGAAAAGTTTTTGGACAACACATAGTTATTACAATGACTATCACTGAAATGCTGTTTGAACAACTGTAACCTGGATGTCTAAACATTTTAGACCTATTTAGCCCATTTTTACTCAAATTACATTAAGATTTAAGACTAAATTGAAGTTTTGTAAGTGCGTTTTAAACAATGAAATGCTGTGGTTAACCGGCAGTAAACCTGACTGATAAAAAAAAGATATTTTCAGTAAAGTTCAGAAAGCTGACCAATGGATGTATTTATATTAGATCACTTTCCTCTTGGGGAACACTTCTGCTTCTTTCTTCCGGGTTGGTTTCCGACTTCCGCTCCCCGCATTCTTTCAAGAATTTCCATCTTGCCTTTTATTGTATCTTTGTAGTGGACCGGCATTTTCCCACAACACCCTGCTCCTGCTCTCACAGATGACGAAAATGGCGGACAACGCATCATCGGTGGGTATTTCAGAGATACAATTTTATTTTAGAGACATTGACCAGTTTCGGGATGAAAATTAACGTATTGTTTTCAACAGGTCGAGATTGTTGAGGGCTGTCGTCTCCCCGTTCTTCGTAAAAACCAAGAACACGAGGACGAATGGCGTAAGTATTGTCCGGTTGTTCTTCCAGTGCTAAGCTAATGCTAACAGACGAACCTCAGCTGTTGTTATCAGAAGCCACGGCCTCCAGTTGAAGCGCTGTAAACACCACACTCACAGGGCACACATGTAGTTGTATCATGTCAATGTCATTTTAAGTGACACTTTATCAGTTAAATTGTTGCTGTTACGCTTCACAAAGGCCATTATGGCTGCGTTACCACTCATTAATAAACGACATGATCTTGTTTAACTCCCATCTCCAAGTGGGTTTAAATGAAAACACTAACCAATAACCAACACGTTTGGCCTTTTTGCAATTTATTTTCTGTCCCTTGACTGACTGAGTACTCGGCTAACTGTAACACTGTAGTAACACTACTCTAGGTTAGTGAAAGCAACGGCAGTCCTTTAACCCACAATATCTGTTAAATGGTGGTTAATCTATCATGTTTTAAAAGCTATTTCAAGGGG
>NC_045745.1:26294165-26295236 GCF_008692095.1 Etheostoma spectabile | reverse complement strand
GGGGGGGGACATTTCTTCTGACACCTTGGCTAAGAAGATGATGGTTATACAATAATTAAATGAATTGTACTTTCTTGTGGAGCTTTTTAGTTTGGCTTATTTGAAACTGTGTACTTCTATGAGATTCTCGCTGTTCCGAGTTTGAACTTTCATGGTTGAGTGCACTCATTGAAAGCCGCTTTGGATAAAAGCAGCTAAATGAAATGAAATGTTTTGTGATGATCCATCACAATAATTTTGTTAATTGGAGTACAGTTCATTGCAAGTTTCAAATTTGACTTGTCTTCTTTTCTTACAGCATTGGCTGAAATTTTAAGTGTGAAGGAAGTCTCTTCGAGAAAGCTTTACTATGTTCATTATATTGACTGTGAGTATAGTTTGTTACTAATTATTTTAGTTTTGTT
This sequence comes from Etheostoma spectabile, assembly GCF_008692095.1. Taxonomy (NCBI): domain Eukaryota; kingdom Metazoa; phylum Chordata; class Actinopteri; order Perciformes; family Percidae; genus Etheostoma; species Etheostoma spectabile. The sequence continues at coordinate 26,294,832 of NC_045745.1, read as the reverse complement.
TTTTTTAAGTCGTTTTACAAGCTGAATTTATTACACAGAAACATCACAAAAAATGTCTTCTTGTTTGTGTAAAATTGCTTGTGTTAAAAGTCAACAAGCGGCTGGACGAGTGGGTCACAGGGGACCGACTGGACATGAAGAAGCTTCAGTTCCCTAAGAAAGAAGCTAAAACACCAACCAAGAATGGTCTCTCAGGCTCCCGTCCCAGTTCTCCAGAGAGAGAAGTGGTAAGCGACTGCTACACCACCAATTGTCTATCTCAGACCCCCAGTCATTGCAACAGTACACTCAGATTTGGGAGGATTCCCATTGTAAAGACACTAGTAGACACAATATGAGCCTTCAGTTTACCTCCCAGCATTTTGACAGCTGTAACTAGTCTAGGGATGTAACGATGACCGGTATAACGGTAAACAACGATACAAATGTTGGCAATAACAATTACTGTTTCCCTTTTAAATTATCATTATTATCACGGTGGATTACCATGGTGTAAACACTGTGTGTGTTTAATCCTTCCCAGCTTCATCCGAGTCTCCTGAAGTTGCCAAGTAGCCTACAATGTGCATTTCTTGAAGTTGGAATCATGGCGAAAGGAGGCGATGACAGCGCTTAGGACATTTATCAGTCCTCTTAAGAGGACTAAGTCTGAAGCATGGGCATATTT
>NC_045745.1:26290138-26294155 GCF_008692095.1 Etheostoma spectabile | reverse complement strand
AAGAATGCCAAAGGACAGTTGATTGAAGATAGGGATCCTGTCTGCAGAACGTGCAGGGAAAAAGTTGCTGCTAAAGGCATTGAAGACACTTTTAATAACACTGTGATAATACCGAAAACCGTGACTATAACCACAAGGTTACATTTTCATACTGTTACACCCCTAGCTGAAACAGTGACTGAGTAATTTTAAAATATGGCTCCAAGGTAGGCCAGCGTATGCTATAATTGTTAGATGAGTAAGATTAGTCATGTTTCAGACTAGTTAGCCCTTTGCATTGCTTCAATATACTGACGGCATTTAAAATTTAGATTTGATGTCATGCGAGTTAATCATTTTCCCTGGTGGTCGTTTTGTTGAACAGAAAAACTCGGCGTAAATATATAAGCAGCTATTTACATGATTGTTTTATTAATATTTTTATGCTGCTTGAAACAACAATCTGTTCAAATGTACCAACACAATATCTGATGCGTTTTCTAGTAGTATGGGGACAGGACTATTTGTCCTTTTTTTATAATTAACTTAGCCTCAACACTTAAATAATAATACATTTTAGCAAAACATTTAAGGAGTGCGTGAAAAGGAGAACTCTCTATTTGTTTCATTCTCACGTTTTTTTATTCATACTTCTACAGATCTTATTTAGATGCCCCAGAAACTGTTCATTTTTAATGCTGTTAGTTATCATTAAAGACACTAGTTGCATTGTGTGTACAGTGATTCACTGAATATTAACCTGATAGTTAATATCAATGTCAGTTAACCCCCTTCCTTCTCTTCCTTTCTGTTCAACACAGAGGAAGAGTCTAGATCTCAACGTACAGTCTACCACAGCTCCTTCCAGAGGCAAAACCCTCCCCACACCGGTACAACTTGAATTGACACTTTTTTCAAATGACTGAGTCCTTGTTTAAACCTGGTGTTAACATGCAACCTTTGTGATCATACAGCTATCGGGTCATGCTGAACTGCATGGGAATCCAGAAATAAACAACCATGAAATAAAAAAGGAAGATGCTGATCCGGTCGTGCAGATCACATCTGGAAGTGCTTTAACACACAGTGTAACCAAATGTTTGTCTGGTGTATGCACTGGACTTGTCAAGCCACATTTCAACTTCAAATCTTTCAAGGTAGCTGGTATTCTCTGTTTATGTTGTAATCTCTCATGTGCTGAAGATGGATGATTCTGAGATTTCATTGACTGCAGGTGAAATGCAAATATCTATTTAAAATCACATATAATAAAGCAGCTAACATAATAAATTGCCCAACAAGAAAGAAGTGGAATGTTGTTGATGCAGGCACTATAGATTCCCAAAGACACATTTATAGTTCTAAGAGTAAACCCAAGGGAGTGGCAGCTGATCTGTGTCTCTTGCATCTTAATACCAGGTTTCAATAGGGCCTTTACATTGAACTAGTTTAAGCCGGAGATAAACGGAAATTGGTGAAACCTGTTTAATGTGATGTGCTGTGGCTATTAACCCAGACACAGTCTTAGCTCATGTCAGGGAACAGACTGCAGATAATATTAAGATGGCACTGCTTCATGAAATAAAACTGGAATACCCAGCTTCTAATGAGCACGTTGCTCTGTATCTTTGAAAACTCGAACCTACATTATCGGTCAAAAGTTTGGGGTCACTTACAAATTTCCACTCCATTTTAGACAGAATACCAGCTGATCTGAGTGGGTGGGTGATCTTTAATGCAATATGTACATTGCCCATTATCAGCAACCATTTATCCAATGTTCCAAAGTCACATTCTGTTCACTAATCTGATATCATTTAAAAAAACTGAGAAAACATCGGAAAACGCTTTTGCAATTATGTAAGCACATAATGTAATCTGAAAACTGCGTCCCTGGTTAAAAAAAACACAATGCAACTGTTCTCAGCTGGGATTCTGTCTATAATGGAGTGCAGCTGAAATTTCTAAGTGACCCCAATGTTTTGACTGGTAGTGGATCTATCTGGAATTAAAAAAAAATGTGTGGAAACAAAACCTCTGATTCATTTAAGTAATTGGCCGGTCTGTACTCATTTTGAGCACAATGTCTAACAATGTTTGTTTGCTGCAGAAGAGGAAAGTAGAGGCTGTCCCCTTGGCGACTCAGGTTCCCCCGGCTACCCCTGTGCCCTCCCTGCCAAGTTCAGCTGAAGCGTCTCAGGCATCTGTTTTTCCTGCTGTGAGGGAGACCAACACCTTTAAGTCCCGCGAAGACCATGAACAGATCTCCTCCCTCACAACGGTAAAGAAAATGGTCCTGGAGTCTTAAATGTTTGATTTTTTTTTATTTTTTTTAACTGGCTAATGCTTAACTCCTCTCTTTAAAACGATAGAATGGCACTGCCCGGCGACTCATCCCCCCCCAGCCGGGGAGGAAGAGAAAAGCGAATTGTGGGGGAACAGACGAGGTATGTAACTTAAATATATTTCATCTTTACAATCTTATTTCATCTTTACTTTTATTTAGTTATTTAAATTGTATACCTTATGACGGAGTCTCTGCATCTATTTATTTTTGAGAATGAATGAATGATTTTGTCTTTATTTTAAGCACTGCAAACTATAATATTTGTACAGTGTAGTTTTACATTCTTACATTCCTAAGTCAAGGAACACACTTTTTCATGTTTATCATCTACACCAGTATCACAAGCCAAAAGGACCACAGATACTGCCCGTATTAATATGAGCAAGATTAAAGTTTTTTTTTTTTAATCCCAAATTTAAGAAAGTAAAAACATATTTCTCATATGAATTCTTTATCCTTCATCACAGTTTTAAAAGTGACAAGCTTTTCCGCTGTGCTGCTCTAAATATCCTTCTTTAGAAAAACACAAGTAGCCTATATGATTGTATACTTTGACACAAATATTTTTCAACCAATACTTTTAATATGTCAATTTTGCAATTTTACACATCACAACTCCCTATTGTTTGGTTACGTGTTTCTGAGCTTAAAATCAATTTTGTTTAGACCTTCTTAATTTTGAATTGGTTAGAAATCATAGCGACCCACAAAATACCAGCAAGTATTGGGAATGTTTTCAATTTTTCAATATTTGCTAATTGTTATTTCACATTAGATGTCTCAGTCTTGTGTTGAATTTTCGTGTGAAGTTAAATTGGTTTACTGACCTTTTTGTTTCGCTCAAAAGGCGCTGGAGCTGAATTGATTGATGCAACTTTAAAATTGATTTAGTCCTTTGCAAGCAAAATATACCAAATATAATGGATTTTTAAATGTTTATGATTTATAAATTTTATTTATAAAATGTTTATGATCTATCAATCTTTATCATATAAGTTAACAAAACCAACATGGAATAATTGGTTATAGGATTGTGTTTGCTCGTTTCCTCACTGTTCATTTGTTGGCATCTCTATCACTACTTATGATTGCCAGTATTGCTGTTTGGCAAACATATGTTGAGTTTACACTGAAGTTCAATATTGCTTTCAATCTGCCCTTTAATCATATTGTTCGGTGTAAATAGCAACCATTTTTTTTCTCTCTTTTTCTGCTAGATGATAAAGGTTTTGCAGTATAACAACCCTCAAACAGCCAGTGTTTTTCTACCACCACCAGAGGTCTGTTTTACTTCCTGTTATTGTCCATTGATTGTCTGTTTCTGCACATTCGGCTGTTCCTCATGGCGTTTTTCCATTAATGGTATCTGCTCGCCTTGCCCCGTCCTCCTTTTTCCAATTTTAGATTAGTACCGTCTCATGTGTGAAGCAGGTCGTCATAGCAGGAAACTGCCGTGACCTAATGCGACACACACACACACAGAAAGTCGAAGGTGTGTTTTTGATTCTCGGCGTGTTGATACAGAAGGCAAATTAGTTTCTAATGAACCTAGAGGCAGAAAGAGAAAAAAAAAAAAACGCTGAATAAACTACCGTATTTACCTGTAAACACGGCAGGTTTGTTCAGGACACCTACTGCCCCTGTCTGTTGCTATCCCCGTCTCCGACCAATCGGTAGTCTGCAGGTTTTCA
>NC_045745.1:26284807-26290128 GCF_008692095.1 Etheostoma spectabile | reverse complement strand
CCTTTTGGTATCGCCTCAGCTCGCTTGAAACCTCAACTGACGTAGTACTACAAAAAGTACCTGTTAGCAGGTACCAGGGACTGTTTTTCGTAATGGAAAACCAAAAAAGGCGAGTCAAGTAGATACCATGCAGTGGAAAAACGCCATTAGTGTGTCCAATGACATGAAGGTGCTGCTTAATTCAGAACATTTTGGAGTGTGTGTAGATTGTTTAAAATATGTAACATGTTTAATGTTAAATATTTAAAATAATTCAAATGTCTAGAAATCTTAAAATCTAATTTTTATACAGCATTTTCTTTTTAACAGAAGTTTTATTCTTGAAAATAACTGCAGCGAGAGTGTCTAATTTTTCTAAGGTTCACATTGTTTACCACCAGGATTCCCAAGACAGTTCGGACGGCATCCCGTCGGCACCCCGCATGACGGGCAGCCTGGTGTCTGACCGTAGCCATGACGACATCGTCACCCGGATGAAAAACATTGAGTGTATAGAGTTAGGACGTCACAGACTGAAACCCTGGTACTTCTCACCGTACCCACAGGAACTCACCACATTGCCCATCCTCTACCTCTGTGAATTCTGTCTCAAGTACCTCAAAAGTCTGAAGTGTCTTCAGAGGCATTTGGTAAGAATCAGCAGTATGTCGCCACTTTAAGCCTTCCGCCCACCTTAATCTCTCGCTGCTTATGTTGTGGCACATTGCACTCATCCATGTCTCTTACATCTTTGACAGACAAAATGTAATCTAAGACATCCTCCAGGCAACGAGATCTACCGCAAAGGCACCATCTCGTTTTTTGAGATTGACGGCAGGAAAAACAAAGTAAGTGCTACAGGGATATTTTTCTCAACATTTCTTTTTTTTTCTTCTTTTTTTTCTCTTTTTTTTCACAGCTTTTTGTTGTTTTGATTTTGTTTTTGATACATGTCTGTTTTTTTCCAGAATTATTCCCAGAACCTGTGTTTACTTGCAAAGTGTTTCCTGGACCATAAAACCTTGTATTACGACACAGACCCTTTCCTCTTCTATGTAATGACGGAGTATGACTCCAAAGGCTTCCACATAGTGGGCTACTTCTCTAAGGTACAAAGATTGCACGAACATTTTTGAAGTTCTGGTACCGTGTTTATGTACTCTCCATTCATAAGGGCTTGGAAACAGTCCTCTATCTAAACAGGGGTTCCCAAAACTAAACTATATTTAAATTTTTTTTTGTGCAGGAAAAAGAGTCGACTGAAGATTATAACGTTGCCTGCATCCTGACCTTGCCTCCCTACCAGCGGAGAGGCTATGGCAAACTGCTAATTGAGTTCAGTAAGTGTAGTATCAAAAATAGTGACACAGTGTTTAGTAAATAAAATACACGTATGTTCAAATTCCTTGGACATTTACTGTGCTCACCTGGACTAACGCTGTTTGTATTTGTCAGGTTACGAGCTGTCCAAGGTAGAAGGGAAGACGGGCACTCCCGAGAAGCCACTTTCTGACCTCGGCCTTTTGTCCTATCGCTCCTACTGGTCCCAGACCATCTTGGAAATTCTCATGGACCTTAAACCTGACAATGGAGAAAGGCCGCAGATTACCATCAAGTAAGTGGCTCTTGGCATTTTATTTTAACCTTTTAATTGTCTTGAATACTTTTCAGAACAGCAGTTCAATGATTGGCTCCTTTTTCATTTGACCTTCTTTTTTAACCTCCAGTGAGATCAGTGAGATCACAAGTGTAAAGAAAGAAGATGTCATTTCAACGCTTCAGTACCTCAACCTCATCAACTATTACAAGGTTAGAGACCAACGCTGTGCTCCATTTTTATTCCATTCTTCCTTAATCCTGCTCTTTCTGATTGCATCGTTGTGTATTAATTAACAACTTGGCTTCGTAAATCGACGAGGCAGTGAACCCCTCCTCTGCTATCATCCCTGGAAAGCCTTGCAAATAACTGAAATGTAAATGGATAAACAGCCGGAGTTGGTAACTGGATGTCTTCCACTGTAAAACACGAGAAGCAGAAACAAGAATACTGGCCCACACTTCATTAGTCATTAGTCTTTGCACAACTCTCCATTCAACTCTTTCAGATGCTTTGAATCTTACATTTGTGGAGTTTTTTTAATGTAATGATAGGGAAAAGCATTGTTTAAATGTTTCTATCAAATAAATAGGAAGACAAATATTCAAATTTGACAGTTTGACAAAAGGTTTTAATTGTTACTAGTGTGAAAATCGATTCAACAAAAAACTGCCACTCATCACTGATGAAATAAGCCATATTTTACAGCAAAGCACAGGCGGCTGAAATAAAACACTAGTGGTATCAGGATCACGTGTTGACATAGCCAGATGTGGTTAGTTTTCACAAAAATGTATGCTCTGAAAAATGTGACGTGACATTCTGTCTGAAGTTGTGACCGTCTTGTCTCTTGAATGTAGGGTCAGTACATCCTGACTCTTTCGGAGGACATTGTGGACGGGCATGAGCGAGCAATGCAGAAGAGACACCTGCGCATAGACCCAAAATGCCTTCACTTTACACCTAAGGACTGGAGCAAGAGGGGCAAGTGGTAGTCATTGAGTACCCTCCCCAAACCGCCAGATAGCAGACTTGAAGCAAACAGTGGAGCAGATAAAGGTTTTTGAACCCAGGACTCCTCTTCAGATGAGAAACAATGAACATGAATTGAGATGCATCCGGTTTTATTGTGAAATATTCATTATATATTGAGAATCTAAAAAGCTCTCAAACTTGGCCACAAACGAGAGACTTATTAACAGTGACACCGCCAACAACACACCTTGTACCGTGTAAAAGATCCTGTTAGTGACCCAACAGTGCGTTAAAAGTGAGATATGTTTAATAGTGTAAATGAAAGCTTAAATGGGCAAACATTCAGACCACCTAATGGAAACAAGAAGATTGTTAAACAATAATTTGAGTTGTACAGTGATTTGCCTTATCTGTGAACGATTCCATATTATGTAGAAACCACAAAGGGGATTTCTTTTCCTTAAATTCAACAAGGAACGGTTGGTTTTTTTCTTTCGCTTTGGCCAATACCGTGTGTCGTTTTGTTAAAATGTTTTCGACAAAATTATTAATGTACCCCTGAAAATTTTAAGCTCATTGTGACTCTATTCAATGACATCACTTTAGTTTGTCATTGTACATATATTTAAGAAACCTTAGTTGTTGACAAAAGTACAACACTTGTAGCACTATTTGAACAATGAAACGACTATTGTCTGAACAGCACTCCAAACTCGTTTACTTTCTACTTTGAATAGAGATTCTTGTACAGTGTGCAGGCTTCTAAACGTCTCAACATCTCGATATGGGCATGTTTCAATTGTTTTGGAAACAATACCTATGGTTACACTCACACTTATTAACTGACTCAATGCAAAATGTATTGTGAGTGTGTAAACAGTAAGGGTAGGCAAAAGGAAAACAATTTTCAATTGTATTTTGGGAGAACAAAATTAAAAACAACACACAGATAGTAATTTTCAGTTTATTGTGATTCTCCTCCAGTGCCTGCATTTTGTCTTTCAACTAACAGGGAGTACAGATGTTCTTGTGGTAATATATGGTTCACTTGTGTGTATAAAAAAAAAAAAATGTATATTCAAATACACAACTAGAACACCTTGTGTGCAGACAGAAGGTTAAAAACTAGACATCAAGATCCACAGCTATGTTGGTCAATTCAGGTTTCTCTTACAATAGTAGCTCTGCTTTTATTTCTTTTTGAAATAGTTGGAAGTATTTATGGTCTTTGTTTGTGATCATTCAGGTGAATCTTTTTTCTGATAATCCTGTGTCATAATGATCTGTACATTGTGCAATGAGACAAATCAAGTTGAACACATGTTCCCTGTAACTGTACATAATGAACCTGATTGTAAAAAAAAAACAAGAAAAAAGCTTAGAAGACAGAAGCCATGTTGAACTGTTAGAGGAATGTAAATTTTGTGTACAGTTGTATTTGTGTCTTTTTTACTTAATGTAAACTAACTGGCTGCACAATATCAACAAGAAAATTCCTAAGTGGTATCTCACTTTCAGTTCGTGTTGTATGTTTACATGTCACAAAGGATGTTGAATTTACCCTGTTGAAATATTTAGTATATCTTTAAGTAAAACATGGTCGAAAATATGATTTGAATGTTTGATATAAAAAGCTTGAGTTGATAAAAGACATCTTAAAAACCATAAAAGTGTGTTTAAAAGTCAATCATAACCCTTGTTAATGTGTAGTAGTTCTATTGACAGATAGAGAGTGATCCATGTTCAACTATAAACAGGTAAAAAAAACAATGATTAACCACTGATGAATGTAATCAAACCGTATGTTACTCTATCGACTCTGTAAAATGAATCTCCCTGCAGAGCTGTGTAGAATCTAACAGGGATGTGTTCGTAATGCGAGAGATAATTGTCAGGAAGATAAAGGTACAGGCAGGAAACCAATCCAAAGTGGATTTAGGATTGATATCCTTTCGCAGCAAGTTCGTATGATTGCCACCAGGGGGCAGATTTATGAATTTCCCTCCCTGTGTCCAAAAATGCTTTTCCAAATTTTAAAAGACAAGCTAAAATTCGATGGTAAATGTAATAGTGTAACCTGACTAGCCTATTGCAATTCTATTGCAGCTGACGAGGGACGGGGGAAATGTGAACAGCAAAAGGACACCTGCAGGGGATCGAGTCTGGTTATCCAAACTACAGGCATGCCTAACTAATCAAATATGCTACACCGTGTGAGTACACTTAAATCAATGCTGCGTGAGTAAGTTAGTTAAACGTTTTCCAAACTAGTTAACGGCGGATGCTGAGAACAGGGTAGGGGTAACGCGTGTTGGTCTCTGTACTCTGCTCTTGTGAACCTCCTCTCATCATCACATCACACCCATTATCTTCCTGCACAAGGGAGAGCTCCACCAGGCCTCACGAGGACCGAGAAGAATTTCACACTAATCTAATGTCCTCGCCACATCACTCATTTAGGCAGCTCTACCTGACATGTAGCAGCTTCATTTCCTCATCCTGAGTCCAGACTGGCGGCAGATTGTGTATTATCTGGTCCTCTGGGATCTGTGTGTGTGTGTGTGTGTGTGTGTGTGTGTGTGTATAATATAATACACATAAAGCCAGATATAATATAATATCTGGCTTTATGTGTTTTTTACTCACAAGACAATATATACACCAGAGTCGAAATGATCAGTCAATTAATTTAAAGAAAAGTATTAATAATACTTATTATTTATTTGATTAGGACAATGCACATTAATGAACATTTCTGTAAATGCGCCAG
>NC_045745.1:26284656-26284790 GCF_008692095.1 Etheostoma spectabile | reverse complement strand
GTTTTCAACCGTAGTCCTACCTAGGATGCATGTCTTTTATGGTGGGAAGAAACCGGAGAAAACCCACGGGGAGAACATACAAACTCCACATAGAAAGGCCCGGAACGACCTGGATTCGAACCAAGAACCTTCTT
>NC_045745.1:26281667-26284646 GCF_008692095.1 Etheostoma spectabile | reverse complement strand
GTGAGGCAGAAGTGCTAACCACTTAGCCACCGTGCTAAGCCACCTTCACGTTTAAGGGTAAATCCAAATTTTCTCCGTTTTCAGCTTCTCAATGTGATAATTTGGTTTTCATAAGATTGTTTAGGCCTACTTAATATCTTTTGGTATTGGACAGAAGACAAAAAAATGAGCCTTGGTTTTTATTGTGCTCACAACTCAGCTCATCATTCATTGTTATTGTTTAGTCCTTGTTTCAAACCGCATGTCTCCAGCACGTGTTCCCCCAAGAAATGTAATATTTCATACAAGTTTAAAACTTAAGTAAGACAAAGGTGTTTCTCTGCAGAGCTCAAAGTGTTTGAGTCTTCGAGGTCTTAGTGGAACACTTCCACATGGTGTCACTGTAGCACCGACTGTCCAAAATGACCTCTGGTGTGACCAACAGTTTGAAAGGCTCCGGCCATCACATATCCTGCTCCAGCAACTGTATAGTACACCAGTCAAGTGTAGATTGCTTATCAGAATGGAATATAATTTTAGTCAGTCTTAAACCAAATAATCATATTTTATTTTATAGATCATAAGAAATCCATTAGCTCCACATTGTTACTTGTTTTAGATTCTTACATTTCTAACTCTTGTATATGAGGTAATGGATTGTCAGTCCTTTGTATTGGTTTGTTTTTTAGATGAAAACAACACTGAATGCTGGAGGAGCCGACAAACTCCCAGAACACCTCCTGAACGCTGATGAACACACTGAGGTATGCTTGTTTTTAAGAAAACTGTTACTAACCCCTATCAACTAGTGCCTCTGTTTTTATTTCTCTTATCTCTTCAAGGCACACACCACCAACAAGGCAGGCTTCTCCTCCTCCCCGCCCCCGCCCCCAGACCCGAGCCACTGACCTGGTAACACACACAGCCATATGGTACGGCCATGGCAGCACTCCATACAGTAATTAGGGGGATGGTGCCGGACACTTGGCTCTGCTGCAGTGTAGGTTAAGCACCATGATCCCTCTTTTACCCTGAACATCATTAAGTAGTTTACCCAAATATTAAGGTATGTGTTTTAGAAGATACAGTGACTCTTGGGGAAGAAAAGGGGAACTGTGTTATTACGCTCCTGTGCTCCCATTGTTCTTTAGCAGGTTGATTGTTAGGGTCTCGACCCACACTGGCTGCGTTTGGGGAGTACACAGAGGTCTCTACAAATAAACAGACTGTCACACACACACACACACAGACACAGACAGACACACACACACACACACACACTGCCATTTTTACCTTTGCCCCTGAGTGCTTTTGAGCCTTTATCTCTTTCAGAAATGTCAATTTTAGCAGAGAGAAATGAGGCTTTAAATGAACACATTATATTATCTTGTTGTTGTGATTACTTCTGTTTGCATTAATATAATACCATAAGAAAGATAACGAAATCTCTTGAGGTGACTGTCTTGATTCAATCAGTATCGTGTAATGTTATTATATGAGGGTCTTGAGTCCTTGATTTAGCACACTGTTAAATGTACAGTCTTGCCTCTGAAGCATTTTGAATGCTCAGCTTAAGACCCAGAGAGCTCTCCCCTCGGCCGCTGCTGTCCATCGCTGCCTCAACCTCTCTCTGACAAGGAGATGAGGAGGGGGGAGGAGAAGAGAGAGTCCGGGTAAAACTGTGCGTGTGTGTGTGTGAGAGAGAGAGAGAGAGACAGACAGAGAGGAGAAAGAGGGGGTTGGCTCTAGTGTGATGTGAATGGAATAGAATCAGCGCGAGAGGGAGAAAGAGGGAGGAGGACGGCACAAATCAACCTGTCTCTTGACTTCAACAACAGAATAGAGGAGCCGGTAGACAGAGATCGGGAAGTGTGCGTGTTGTTTTATTTTTATTTTTGGAGAGAGGAAGAGAACGGCAGACAGGAGGAACTGAAGGAGGAGGAGAAAGAGCCTCACCGTGGAGATAGATAGCAGAAAAATGCTGTCATGGGGAGAGAAGGGGAGGGAGTCGCTAGAGAGGAACAGGATGAAACAAGGCAGGGTCGAGCAGAGCTGAAATGTGGAGGTAAGCCTTTTCTTTCTCTATTGAGGTTATGGAGAATTCACATTCCAGCCTCCCTGTGTTCTCTTTCTGATGATAATGAATTCAGATAGATGGATCCACACCGTGTATGTCACATACCTCTGTATAGGCATGCATATGCCCTCATACTCACAATCCAACCAGAGACAATGTATGAGCGCAATAGAGGATATGAAATAATGGCTTGGCATTATCATACCACCACCCAGCTTGTCCTCTATCTGCCTCTCTGCCCATTGTGTTGTTGTCAGCTCTTTAAAAATTAATTTTACCCAGTGAGCTCTGTGCATGCCATTTACACGCGACATTGTAGGTTTGAATCCAGCTCGCAACCTTTGTCGCATTTCATCTCCAGATTCCCCCTCCCTCCCCTCCTCCTCTCCCGACACTAGCCCCCCTATCATCTTTCCTGTCTCTCTCCATTGTGCACCCTCCAATGAGGCAGGATTGTCTTAAAAATGATGTTGTGACATTGTCAAGGAGCCACTGTGAAACCTTGCTGTAGAGCGCTTGTGGCTGCAGGACTCAGAGATGAGGGCAAGGTGGAGGGACACAGAGAATGAAAGAGAGACAGAAAGAAGATGCAGGAACAAAAAGAGGAGCAGGTTTTTTTTGTGAATACATATTTTCAAAGATTAAAATGAGGCATGTGGCGTGTGGGGGATTTGTGTGGATGAAGAGCATTGTAACACTAATGCTTGTGATGATGATGGAATGGAGAACCACAACCGGAATTGGGGTGTTGTTTTCAAGGTGGCAGAGAAAAGGAGGGATGCAGGAGTCAGCCTCCTCCCCCCTCCTCACCACCCCCTGTACTCTCCAGTTTAGGATGGGGCTGTGTGTCAACGAGACGTTAGGGTTTCAGGGGAGGGATAAGGCTGCTGAAGGGAAAGAAAGGCAGGGATGGAGAACTGGAG
>NC_045745.1:26262703-26281657 GCF_008692095.1 Etheostoma spectabile | reverse complement strand
GGGGGAGACAAGCAGCTTACATAAGCCAATGCACTCAAAAGACGGGACATTTAATTTACATTGAGCTGCATGGATCCTCATTGAATGTGGTGTTCACTGTGGTTGACATCAGCATTTGAAACAATAAAATGCAGTTCGACCCGACATGATGGAAGGAAGGCTGTGTGTTAACTGAAAGTGACTTTATAGCATTGTGTTTGTGTTCCTGGCGAGACTGCCAGGAGGATGCAATGTGTTACATCAGGGTCAACTTTGAATGCAGGGTTGTGTAGGTGTGTCCACCTTGTTTTACTGTACCCACTGTTATTCTTTATGGTAAATGTTAAGTGGGTCTGCATGAAGTGCACTGAAATGTCAGTGCTAAGGGAATGCAGCCTATTCATATAACTCAGCTGCGGTTGACTTTTTTTCTGCTGTATCAAAATAGTCAAATTCTCAGTCATACAGTGTATCAATCACACTGGCCGTATCTTAATCCAGAGTCCTTGTGTATTATTTAAAAGAGAAGGTGCACATAATCAAAATGTCATTTAAAGGCCTTCTAATGCCAGAATAACAGAAGCCTGTAGTCCATAATTTGCCATCTAACTTCATGAAAATTTATTGATAGATTTTTTTTGCCAAACAAAACTGCTTTATTAATTGCCCTCTCTCTTGAAGACGTGTATTTGAAGTCAAACTGATGGAAATGCACTCTATTGGTAAAGTAGTTTAGCAATTAGCGCCAACTGGTTTCCATTATTTTCCATTATTTAATCACCTCAAACAATTACATGTATGACAACAACTGTCTGCCTATTAGTCAACCTATTATTGGAGGGGTGATGAGAAGATAAGAGATGTTTGGATACGGGCCTAACTAATGATTTCATTTCAGAATTTATTCAGTGAATTATTGTTTAACGTGTTGTTTCAATTAATCGTTTAATAGTTTGGCTGCTAATATCATAATTTCCCAAAGCACAAGCTGACATTCACATGCTTTTTTTGTCCAAACCCAAATACATTTAGTTTACTAACATTTACTATCATCATTTTTTTGAAAATATCTTTATTGAGTTTCCAAGGGGCACATACAACATAAAGAAGGACAGCCACTGAGTAAAGAATAAAGCCCTCCTTTTAGCCCACCCGCAACTCATTAAAAAACAACTAGACAACAGAATTAAAAAAAACAAAAGAAAATAACAAAAATACAACAGAAGGCTTGCAGTGTTGAGACATAGTCAACGTAATCAGTCAAAATGGGTTACTTAAGTCCATGCATGTCATCTGGAAATATACTTTGAGATCTCAGACCATGCTAGACCATAGAGGCCACTCCGAAGGGTCCGTGCACCATCCTCACCAATATAGTCCAAGAAGGGGTCCCAGATTTCGAAAAAGCATAAAGGCATGTCTCTGAGCCAGAAGCTAATTGCTTCTAATGGGAGAAGCTCCAACACACTCGGAGTCCATTGTGAAATTGTGGAAACAGAGTTTGAAATCCACAGAAGAAGAACGCATCTTCTTGCATTAAAGAGAAGCGCCTCCTGCAGCTTTAGTTTGGAGGAGCCAAGACCCATTGCTTTAGGATTTAGCCCCAGAATACAGCCTAGAGGAGTTAGAGCTAGTTTTTAGTCAGTAATAAAGGGGCATTCAAATATACAGTGGAAATTTATATACCTTCAGACATCTTACATTAATTACAAAACTTTCAGAACAATGGTTTAAACCAATTGCATTTCACCAGTGTGATTTGGAGCCTATGTATAACTCTAAATTGCATCTTACTATCACATTTAAGAAGTTGGAATCAGTTTGACTGATAATTTCTGCTCCAGTTTGGATACGGTGACATTCAGAATATGAGCACATTTTGAGTTTGAGCTGGTCTGGACACTTGACATGGCGGTCAGTCCTAATGACGTTTCTGCATGAATGTTTCGGGGCTACGTCTGTTCTTCAGTCCAGCTGCAGTGGAACTGTTTGACATGTTTAATATGTGAAACTGAACAAATCCAAAAAGACTCTTACTTTACCTGCAGTTTTTTGTAGTTCGATCTCATAGGTATAACCTGAAGTGCCCATGACAAAAAAATAGGCATACATGCAAAAGAGTTGTGCATTTTGAGTGCAATAATTTACAACCGAGGGGTGTCTTTTCCTATAAAAGGCTTCTTCTGTGGTACTATTTCAGGTTGAGTAAGAGGGGAGCACAGTTAGATGAGACTCTTGAATCGATCGGCCTACTTTTGTTTCCTGCACCAAATGAGCTAAGAGAGCTCGAGTGTACACATGCGTGTGGCATGTTGTGGATTCAGATTGGGTTGTTGTTGTCAAGCAGAACAATTATCTTATAATAAAAATAAAAATATTCCTAAAAATAATCCTAAACGCTCCCTCAGTCACTGTTTATGCAAACCATAACTGCTGACATAAAAAATAATGCCATTATCATTGTGAAACCAAATCACAGAGAGATACAAAGAACTGTAGAAGAGAGCTATGCTGTTGTTGTCTGCCCTTTTAAATGCAGGTGGAGAAGTGAATAACCTTTATGTGCTTTACTCTGAATAATGAAGACCACAGTTAGCATCACAGTTGTGCGGTAAGATCGAGTCACTGTCAGGGACGATAAATCTGGGCTAAAATCTCCTGCCATGATGCCAGCTTCAGCAAATAGCTAACAACAGTCAACAATCAGCAGTCTTCACTTTACAATACAAGGAAAATGCAGGTTACAATTTTTTTTTCTAAAGGCGCTTCCAGTTTGGCCTGCGCCATACAAGAGGGTCCATGTATGAATATTTGAACAAAATGTGTCCAAAAATCCAGCGCAGATACTAAAGATCTGTACCAACACTCAGTCATTGAGATTTAGATGAAGCATCTTGCAGAGTAACCAGGCAGATTTTGTTCTAGTCTGAGTCAGCATTGTATCATTCCTCTCATTTGGAGCCATTTTGCATGGCTACACCCCGGCAAGGCTCCCTGGTGGGGGCTCAGCGAGGAAGGCAGTTGGACAGGTGGAGCCTTCTCCTCATCAAATGGCAGGATGCTGGCAGTGTAAGCCTCTGGGTGGATCCTCTTAGCTTGTGCTCGCCGTTGTCACCTGTCCCCCGTTGGCCACTTTGGTTTTGTCCGAGGCCGTTTCCCATTTTTAGTTGCCCAGCGGTACGTTGCAGAGTAGTACTTCACAGTATGACAAATATTCAGTGTGATTGTTTTTTATCATTTGGGGAGTTTATTCTCAATGGCTACAGAGTCGCTGTTGTCTTTTTGTCCTTTTTAATGACTTAAGCTTTAAAAAGCTCCCTGGATGATTTTAGAACACCCGCTGTCTGCACAAAGCAATTCTGTTAAATATTTAAAATGACACAAAGGAATAATACTCCTTAATATACTTTCTGAACCTCCCCCCTTCCAAAATTGACTGTGGCGAGTGTGAAGGCAAGGGTGAACAAAGTACAAAATACAGTTTGTTCATTTAAATGAATGATGTTGTAATAGTTGTGATAATCATTGTGCTTCTATGAAATTGATTTCTAACAACAAAACCCTGATGTAATAGTCCTAAAATATGTGGAAGCTGCCGCCTTCATGAGACATAGTTACATGTGTAAGCATCTGCTGTGAATGCTTACATTTCTTTCTCTTTAGACACGTTTAGATTTATAAAAATCCCTCAACATATACCACTTTGCATGTTATAAAATATCCCCCTTTCAGAAGTACATTGGAGCTGATTGTTCTTAATCCCAATGTCCCTCTCAGTTATGTCATACATACATTAAACCATTAAGCAGGGCAGTCACTCTTTCTCATTGTGTATGTTGCCATTACAGGAGAAGTGCCCTCAAGGGTATTCAGAGCCACTGAAAGCAGACCAGAACCAACCATTCACACTCGCACCACGTCACGTCATCGCCATACTTGGCACATAGAGATAAAAAGGCAGAAAACATTCAGCACTGAGAGGAGTGTAAAAATACCCTAATGAAGAATATTCTATTCTTGGGCTAATGCAATAAGTATATTCTATTCTTGGGCTAATGCAATAAATATTAGAGATCTCCATCGCATTTATTTTCAACCGACAGGGCCTCTTTGTTCTGTCACAACTATGAGGAGGAAGTTGCAACCTCAACTGTTTCATTTACATGTTAAAGGCAGTGCTAATAAAAACGTAAGAGACCAAGCGCACTTTGAGCCGATACCTTTCAGTGATGAACTGTCTGTCTACTCTTACAGGGCCAAACAGAGATCGCGCCGAGAAACGGACTGACTGAGATGTGACCTTAGAGGGGTAAGGAGAGGGGAGGGGTGTCTCAGGTTTGCTTTAAAATTGCCACACTGCTCATATTCCTGGTCATTTTTTTTTTAATGTGACACAAAAATGTGCCTTGCGGGAACAGCGGTTATGTGTCAATTTTATACCTTAGTGAAGAAAAATGAGCACCAGAAATTAATAATGTTGGCTCCAGGCATAGGCTGATAAACCTTGTCTGTAATGGCTCAGTGAATCATTCCATGCAAGCATTAGTGCACACTAGTAATTCCCACGATGCATAGCAGTCCTCTGGTGACTCACTGTGTCATGTGTTTTCATTCACAAGTGTAAATATTCAGACATACAGAACCTGCACCTTCTTATTGCATCACAGTGAATCCACCACCATCTGCATCACCACGGTTGTGTGGTGCATGAGAGGCTCATTTTTATGTAGGTCAGAAGGTGTTAATGACACAAGGCCAAGAAAAAGAGAGAGGCTGTAAACTGCAGCAAGTGCTTGTCTGCAGTGTGCAGATGTGAAATGACCCCTTCAGAATAGTGTGTTTGTAGGCTGTGTGTGTGTTTGTTTTTCACATTTGGATGAATTATTATTTATTATTTATTGTTAGTTTTGGACGTTTTTATCGTTTATACTAGATAGCTACACTAGCTTTAAGGAAAAGGTGCAGGTTTTAGAGGTACTAGTTGCATTGGATTCACATTAATAATAATAATAATAATAATAATTATGGATACTTTATTAAACCCGCAAGGGGAAATTAACATGTTTTTCCCTCTGTTGTTATTACACACATTACACACAGGCCCGAATTACACACATACGCTCAGTACTTGTACATGCACTAAGTGGAGAGATGTCAGAGTGAGGGGGCTGCCCATGGAAAGGCACATCGAGCAGTTGGGGGTACGGTGCCTTGCTCAAGAGCACCCTAGCAGTGCCCAGGAGGTGAACTGGCTCTTCTCCAGCCCTGCTGCCCATCTCCTCTCCAACATTTTTTTATTCATTATTCCAAGAGTACATAACCAAGATCTACACTTGCTTTTATGTGGTGATATGAAACTAAGATCTCACATTGGTTGACCATCCACATTAGATAATCGCTTATCAGTTTAACAGTAATCTCCTATTAGGAGTAATCTCCTCCTTGGATAGGCCTTGATTTCTACGCCAAAGGTGTCTGGAGACTTTAATGATGCCTGAGCTGTGAAAGTTAACAAGAGACAGCAGTATTTCTCCAAATATTTATAGCAATTTGTGTTACAAGCAACACTTATTTAGAGTAACTGAAAACAGCTTTGGGATGTGGTCCCATAAACAAAGATTTTTAGCTGAGAAATGTGGATTGCTGGTGGGTACTGTTAGCGCTGCAGCTATTTCATGGGCACTCGGCTGCATTTCAGAGGACAACAAGGAAAGTGAGGAAGCGAAGGAGGTCAGCGTCTCTTCCTCTGAAAGTAGACGAGGTAGGGTAACATTTTAGAGTGCTATTAAAGCAGTATTGTGCAATCTCTTTTACTCAGCCTCAGAGCTGATGTGGGAGGAGTAACAGTGTCTCAACAAAATAGATGCAGTCATGAAGCCGAGGGTCAGTTCCTTTCCCTGTCACACACACGCGCCCACACACAGACACAGAGGGACAGCTGCTCTTCCTGTCTCTGTGGGGACAGTGTGCGACATCTATAAGGCTTTTATAGAGTCAGCAAAGGCGCACAAAGACACACATATACTCAAACTGTCTCACATTTAGGCCTTAAACCTCTCCCTGCCTGTCCCTCTGTCACCCACATGGCCTGTCACAAGGTGTATTTTCAGATACACAGGAAGTGGCAGTGATCTGCCAGCACACATTGTGATGTAATGGCAAATAACATGTCAAACAATAGCCTGAGTTAGGTACTTTATTTTACTGTGGCAGAACAGCACTCAGGTTATGTAAGAAACAATAGTGCTTAATTTGTATTTCAGGGTGCATCACTTTTATGCTGTACTATTTATTACGAGAGGAAGTTAGGTTTTATTATGGACAATACTATAGAGGGAGCTTTTTTGAGCATACTTCCGAAGGTGGAGGTCCACTGATTTTGCATCCGATACGAGTAAAAAATAATTCAAAACAATATCTACATCTAGTGATTTGTAAAAACATTCACATATGCTGCAACAGAGTCCGAATCTTCTACCTTTCAGCAGCTTGTTTCCTTCGTAAAACCTTGTCTCCTGTTGTTCAGCCAAAAAAAGAACTGAAACTGGCCCAAACACTACTGAAGTCAAACAGTATGACCTCAACCATGATGGTTTACTGTAAGATGTGAGGCACGTGCACAAAGAATCCAGACACAGTCTTGGTTATAAGTCATAACAAATCAGCTCTGGTTAGTGTGCGTCTGTGTGTGCATCCCAGACAGTGGACAAGGGAGCAACCAACCAATGAATAATTAACATCCTGGTAACCCTTTGCCCCGTTTTGCCCATCCTCATTAATAATTTATTAGGCAGAAGACTTTATTTTCAATTTTTGAAGGACATATTTAAAGGCGGGCAGCTCGCTTTGCATTGGAAGGTATTTGATTGTGTAGAGTTGAAGTTTTATCATTATGCTGTAGAGCCCAGAGGGAGGTTTGACATCCACATACAACCATAGCAACAGCGCTTTACAGCGGAGCTGATGCAGACAAAGACAGCCTTTCAATTACTATTTTTGCTGATTGGTCCTTCCAAACATTTCCACTGATTGAAATATTTTTTACGCCATACTTTTTGGAGCTAATCCTTTGAAATAGGAAAAGAAAAAAACATTTTTTCAGACAGAATACAAATGTGTTTGGAGAGGAGACCAAGGTTATCATCCTAACCTAAAAAGATCCAATCGGCATCAAAAAGCTGAAACAAAACTGACAGGAGAAAGGTGTTGTTTGCTTAACATTTTCTATGTTGTGATGCTTCAGTCGGCATATTTGATGGACATAACCCCAACATATTTAAATGATGTAACTGCTGTTCTGGTATCTGTCAGCATCACCTTTGAAGTGTTGTGAAAACATCATTAGACCAAGAACTTAAAAAGTCACGTAGTGGTGATGATGCATATGTCATATTTAAGGCAAAATGTGTGGAGAACGGCTTGCATAGCAGGAAAAGAAAGGATTATCAATGGCAGGATCAAACTGTGGGTTACAGTCATACTTGGTTGGAGTGCCGGTCTCTGTCGTTGCAAAATATTGGTCACAATAATGAAATCCTTCAAAAACCTGCTCTCTTTACAGCCACCTTGACAGTAATTGTCTTTTTTTTTTTTAATCGGCCTGTTGAGCTTATGTGTCTTTGGGGACCAATAGCTCAGACTGCCATTTGCAAACAGTTTAAATGAAAAAGAGAGATAAAACACATTACAAAAAAGAGAGTGCTGCAGTAGACTACCATCCACTTAGCAGCCTCTGGACTTGGCCCAGTTCACTGTCCGCAGTGTGGTGAAGGGGGGGTGGGGGAGGCAGTGGGGGTAGATTAAGGATGCCTAGAGAAAGCACTGGGCATTAGAATAAACTTGTTTCCTAAATCAGATCCTGCCACATTTACTTTCTTAAATGCAAGGTGGCCTCCAGGTCAGTACAGTGTCACACATTCTGCAGCAAAGCAGGGATGCAACTTGATATCGAACCTAACAGAGTTGCTTGGGATCAATACAAGAGAGTGAGACTGATCCTGGCTTTAGATTTCCCAAAATCAATCACTATTAGGAGTTGATTTAGACCTTGTGGTTAAGAATCAGCAGGGCAGCTTTTAACTACACGTATAGACAAAGACAGTACAGCAGCTGACTTGCAGCCGACAGACTGTGAAACTGGACGTTTACCCATCTGGTTAGATATTCACTGAGATGCAGTAACTAGACGTTAGGGTTAGGGATGGTTCCATCTTTGTGTATCATTTTAATGTCACATGTCAAAACAGTCTTCTGCTTTGAAAGAATTATCTGTGGAGGCACGCAGCGTGTTTCACAACTTCTGTCCTCAGTTCTGAAAGAACACAAGCACAATATTAGGTTGCAAGTCTGATCAGTTGCAGTTTGATATGTTAGAGTTGATAAGGCTGCAGTAAGTGCACGTTTGTCACTAATCTCATCTATTTGCTGCTAAGATGGTAATCCAATTTCCGCAGCTTCACCTGAAGAGAAAATAGATCCAATCTCAACCATCTATGTCAGGACGCAATCTTTCTTTCACCATGCAACATCGGTGTTAATTATGATTAAAGCGAACAAGCTGCGGTTAAGTTGACTTCAGTTACTGGCGGCTCATTCATGCTGCAGTGTGGCATAGCTGTGGAAGTGTTGAGTAGAAACAATGACGACACCCATCCTCTCAGGGTTCAAAAGTCAGCCATCTCTTCCTGTTTCACAGGACGCAGACTTGCATGAGAGAGTGCAAAATAAGTCAAGCGACAAAGACTTCCCCAAAACCGTGTATGTTTAATAGGATGCTCATCTGACTTCAGTTTGTGTCCCTGAGATAGTACACCAGAGGCCAGTTAACCTGGTCCTTGACTTAACATGGAAGTGGACCTCATTTATTGTTGTCAGTTAAACCAAACATCTACCCTGGGCAGTAATGTCCACTCAAAGTAAATGTGGTGCAAACGAACAAAGGAAGCAACAGTATACATAGATAAAATCCTTAAAAGCAGATACAATGATGCTGCACCAAAGTGTCATTTCACAATTTTTAGGCAGACCTGATGCTGTCATCACTCAGCACATAAAGAAATTGATTTTTCAGCACTAAAATTAAGTGTAGTTTATCTAAAGCATGTGAGTGTACAATACTGAGATTTAAGCTCTGAAATACAGGAATATACACTGCTGTCTACATGCATTATTGAGTTTCTCTGGGACGGAGACTGGCTCTGGTATCGTGAGAGGATCTGCAGAGGGCAGCAAGTGTTTTAGTGAATGCTCCAAACCTTCAAAACCAAACCTGGAGAGCATCAACTGTTTCCCTCCTGCACTGCTCCTGTGGCAGATGAGAGAAACCATAAACAAAGTTTTATTCAGTTTAATATTAATGCAATGCTTGAATAGCATCACGCAGGAAGCTGATAATGCAGCTGTTTTCTGAAATAGTCTGAATGATCCATGATTAGATTCATGTGGGGAATCAGCTTCAGTCATTATGGATGAAAGGCAGGAGAGTGCCTGATGTTTCTTTAGACTTTTGAGACACAAATGACATATGGAACAACCAGTGAAGTGCATATGGCAAAACAACCAGATCATGGAGATTTAAGTCATGCCAAAAAGTCAGCAAAGAAAATGTTGTGCAGTACATCCTCAATGCCATTTAATACAAAGTGTTTAAGTGGTTCCTGCTAAGCAGCCGAGTGAAGGGTCAAGTTTCTGTTGATGTGGAAGTAGAGTTGTGGCTCAGGGAGCATCAGAGGTTAGGTACGGTTTTCATCAACTGCCCTGCTGACTGATATGGAGAAATGTATGTGCACTGTGAACGTGGGCAACTGCTTGCAACTAACTGTACACAGTGTTTGCATACGGGAGAAAGAATAGTTGTGTGTTACTACCATATATCAGATATTTTATGTTTTGGAATAAGAAGAATATGCAGATTAGGTACAGTATTCAGAGAGATCCAGACTGAAGTTATGCTAGTGTGTCCTGTTCTGGAAACAGTTTTAACCAGCGAGATGCAGCATCCTCAGACCAAAAGCCATGCACGCCTACAATCAGAGTACAATTAGCTGTACTGAAAGCTTTAGAAAAAAGAGCTTCCCGTTGCTGTTTATTGTCTCAAGTCTTCATAATATCCTTACGTCCTTTTTTATTGCCACTTAGTCAGTCCTGCTATTACGAAATGATCCATTTACGATCATATTAGTGTTTGGTTTAGGCCAGACTGCTTTAAAAGTATAAGACTGTTCAGCTAGAAATACCATGGGCAAACATCAAGCTAGTCATCAATAATTTATTTTGGGTTTTGTTTTCTAGGGTTTTTGGATCAAAAGGTAGTTGTTTAAATGACAATGCTTCACTGTTTTTATGTTGGGAGGATGTACAATGACAGTTAAACTGTCAGGCTAAGGCATGCAGCAAAATATACACTTGGAATACAACAGGTTCCCAAATAAATTGAGCTGACACATGAGTGGGCTGGACAAAACACTTCAGTTCCTCTTCACTTTGTACTTCTACATAAGGTATATCACACACTTCTCCATAGAAGTAACAGACAGAGGACAGTTTATATTCAAAAGGGAGGTCACTGTCAGTGGGGTAGTAATACATATTTTAAAGTCTGGACCAGTGAAGATTAGTAAGTAGCAATTGCATATCAGTAATGGTAAGAAACTCTCGTCTTGCTTTTAAAACGTTTAGCGTCTTTTCATGAAGTGCCATTTTCTGTTGCTGTGCTTGATTCTGATTCAAAGGGCATGTGTTTATTACCCTCACACAGTGGTAAACACAGATGCAAAATAACTTAATAACACTGTAGCCTACTTGATAGTTGCTGAAACACCAGAGAGATTATGTAGATGTGAATCATGCGTATAATTTGGTGATCCAAGTTCTGTGTGGTTCCTCTTCAAAGCTGTTTACAATTCAGGCCTAACCAATTAAGAACCTAAAAAACTGTAATATCTGAGGAACATTAAGCAGACCTCGGTTTTCTTTAGGTACAAGTATTTAAGTGTATTATGTGCCTTTTTGATCCGTTCCAGACCACTGAGGAGCCACATGAACTACCGGTAAACACTACTACACTTTACAAATATCCTATGAGGTTTTAATATCACTAGTGTCAAACTAATTTGTGTAGATACATACATTTGTTTAGATTAAGAATTTACACTAAATTAACATGGACTGTATATACTGGATAAAACATAAATTGTGCTAATGTTTAAGACACCAAGTGTCTGCAGCCACCCTGGCAGCTCTATGAGACTATCCTCAGGCACAGCTAGTAGCTAAATGTAGTCTCTATCTTTCGCTTTCTACTTCTGGGATTGCTCTGATGCTGCAGGAAATTCCGCCGGATGCATGTATTTTCCGATTCTTTTCTTGTGTTGAAATTTTAAATTCAGTGGATTTATGAGGACTATTGTTGACTGCTCCTTAGATCTCTGCATGGTAAATTGAGACAGCTAGCTAGACTATCTGTCCAAACGGAGTTTTCTCTCACACAACTATTTTGCAGCGGCTGTGTGTGGAGTTTAGCGCCCCCAATGATGATTCATATTGGTTTAAAAGAAATGCTGTTTTCTTTAAAAAGAAAAGAGTTTTTATCCTGATGCATTTACTACCTTCAACATATCTCGTTTTTCATTTTGTGCATGTTTTTAAGCTAAGCATCCAGCTGTTGTGGATTTGTTCCACATACGTGGAGCCATTTCACCTTCTAAGTAGATTAAACACTAACGGAATGGAGGACTGAATCCCACATTTTATTTGGGTGGCACTAGACAGGTTGCCATGGAAGCAAGGACTGATTCATGGGTCGTGGGTCTTAGGAAGCTCAGTAATATGTAATCTGTGGGGCGGTGAGTGATAAGTGTCCCAAGTGCAACCTGCGTTGGTGGAGAGCAGGAGTGTTTTTGGCCGACCCAGGAAGTTCAGTTTGTTGTTGAAACAACATGAAGGCAATCTGCGTTTTATTTTTGAAGAACCTGCTGCCAAAAAATCTACACTCCCACTTCGAGACAGCAGACACAATTGATTGCTCACACCTTTTCAAGGCCTTGTGAAACATTCTGTTGATGCGGCACGTTATAATTGCAAATAGGCAAAGACAAACATCACTTGTGCCCATATGGGTAATGGTGTTTGAGAACATTTGCAGGTTCCCAGAAAGAAACATGAGCAGGGTTTTAATGTCAGCAGCCTTGGCACCATACAGACGTTGCACAGAGTCTTCTCT
The DNA here is from genome assembly GCF_008692095.1 of Etheostoma spectabile. NCBI lineage: Eukaryota > Metazoa > Chordata > Actinopteri > Perciformes > Percidae > Etheostoma > Etheostoma spectabile. The sequence goes on along the minus strand of NC_045745.1, from coordinate 26,269,458 downwards.
ATGTGACCCAGTGCTCAATGTGTCAGATTGGAAACCACACATGGCCAGAAATGTCTTGAATTATTAGAGAGAAAGAACCCTGGAGCAATGAGGGGTGCTAAATAAAGAAGTGTTTTGCAATTTTCATCACTCCACATTTGCAGCATCTCTGTTTCATTTGGAAGCGAACATAATCAAGCCTCATGTTGGTTTAGAAACACAACAAAGTCATTTTACAGTCCATTTAATACATGTCTGGACATATTGTTCAATCACACAAAACCACAGCCTGCTTGTAACACTAATCATCCATAAAAACATTTGGCACTCATTCTATCTGCATACATTCAGCTCCAGAGCTACAACTGAGGTCATATCCACTGTATCGTTTACAATGTAAGGCTGATTCTGAACAATGCAATGTTTTGATTGATAGGTAGGTTACAGAGGGTGAATATGAACTCAGTAGTTTGACAATCCGTGGTCCTGCATACATAAATGTGCATCATGCCTTTTAACCTCTCCTTCCCGGCCCCTTCTTGTATTAGCATTCAGATTTATGTGGATTTTGTATGTTTCTTCCCATATGTGTTCAAATCCATCAAATGCTGTGTGTCTCAAGCTCTCCCGGGGAGATTATAGGCTGAAAGACCGTCTGTGTCACCTTGTTTCGGAGCATTGCACGAACAGAGCCACACCATGAAACTCCAATACATATTATAGATGTAAGTGGTTAAAACCTGAATGTGATTGTTGCCATGGTATCGCCACAGAGAAAACAGTGTCCTTCCAACATGTTTGCCGATTCTTTGGAGACTTTGAAATATTAACGTCACACAGCACAGGCATTTGTTATTTGAAAGAAAACAAGTCAGCTTCAGATCAAATATAATAGTTTATATAACACTGACTGTGACATTTTCTCATGCGGAGAAACAAAAAGTATAACTGATAACTTGGGCTGCCCTGGATACCTCCATGCACACGCATCATAATGTTTAGAACAAACTGCTGACAAATCTGAAACTTTGACAGAGGATAAACAATTTGATAGAGGAGATTTCAACCTGCAGCAAGCTCAGCTGCTGCTGACTCAAGTAAAACTGCAAATTAAAAAAAACCTCTTTAAATAGATAGCTTGTGGCCTGGCCCCCTTGGCGTACCTGTGGCACATTTGGACCCGGAGGGAAAGAAGTTTTATGTGATTCACAATTTTTCGTGGAGCTGTGTTTTCAATGTGTTGGTGTCTAACACGCCTGGTGATGTGCAGAATAATTATTCAACACAATCTGTTAGGTGTGCATCTAAACAGGGAGAGTTCTGAGGCTACTTTGTAACATCCCGATGCTGGTAGCAACGGATGCAACCAGCGGATCGGCTGTGGCTAATTGTGGCTCGACAGTGACATCATCAATCCAGTTAGACTGCAGATGCAATATAGGCCTTCAGGTGGCTGTCACAACAACTAACTAAATATAGGCCTATTACCAAATAGAAATGATTGAAAAGCATCAAAAACTAGGAAACAGAATGCCGTGAGTTAGCGCCGGTTTCAGCTTTTTCAGTGAACTGAGGATGATTAAACAGCATTTAAGTTATGGTGTGTGGAGATTATTCATCACTGAACATCATTATTGACGTTGCTTTTCATATATAAATGTTTTTAAATTGTAAATCAGGCTGCGGAATGAAAAATTCTTAGCACTGATGACCTTGACCCCCCGTGGTGGGTAATGTCACAGAAGGCCTACTCATAAAATGCACGAGTTCCCAGATACCGACTCTCACTTTAAACTAAAATGGAACATTTGCAGCGTTGATAACAATAACATTCATACTAGGATGGCTGTTGTTCTCTATAATGTGTCCAATGTCGCAGTTATGAGAAAACAGGCACAGAAGACAATGCTGAAAGTGATCAAATGCAGCATCAGACAATACAAAACAGTAACGTGTTTCAAAGCCTAATAAAAGCCTTTTTTTTACTCTTTTTGAAGGGCCGACATGATCCACAATAGTATTAACAAAAAACTTTGAGAAAAGCTACATCTGCAATCAGCAACTCTTCCTGCTCACAGTGAGCCTCTCCAGTGTCCCGATCGTATTCTAGATGATATAAGCGCATGTGAAGTTCACCTCAACACACGTTAGCATATTTTGACACACCGTTGTAACAACTGATAACTTCTGATAACAATTACTCAACTTCCATATTTTGTTTACAGGCTTTTCACAGCAAAATGGAAACGTGTGCCGATAAATCCTTTTACAGTGAGGAAATGGAAAGAGTGTGAGAGCAGGCAAGAAAGGGAAACAAAAAATTCATGTGACTTCCTCACTTTAATCTGTAGCCTTTTTACGTTGCGTGTGTGTATGTGTCAAGCTTTTCTGGTAGCAGCTCTGCACCACTGCACCTGCTCTTTAGGCTGCAAGCACGACAGAGGAGATGCATGTGAAAAAGCTAGACAGGAAGAAGCCTCATACCTTATTGAGACCGACAAATGGTTTCGGCTTGAGTGGATAGACGTCAGATTGGTCAGAGACAGGGCCTCTGCGACAAATGATGACAGAAACAGGCTGATCTGTACCTAAAACAAAACCCACTTTGTCGGTAAGTTTCAGTCAAAACTTAAAATAAAGAATTGTTTTGGGACTTAAAAAAGGGGAAGCACGGTTGTGACGGTTGTCTTTAAATAACTCTTCAGAAATGTATTGACTTAGAAAATAGTATAAGAGCTGTTCCAAAATACTATATCGGTAGCTATTAACAATGTTTGTGTTGTTATTCTTCTACATTCTTTCAAATGCTGGTGCAGGAGTGAAAGAACAAGCTGTTTGTGTGTGAACATATGTGAGGGTGAGAGACAGTTTGCACTTTTTTTCTTGCATGTTGGCAGCGTGTCTGTAAACCAGGAAGACCCTTTCCCCCATGTTAATACTGTCTATTGTGAGCGTGTGTGTGTGAGGGTGGATGTGGTGAGCATTAAGTCTGCTTTGGAACTATTTAGGGAAACTTTGGAACGGAAAGTGTGCAAAGGAAATAATAATAAAGAAAGAAAACAGAGGTACAAGGTATTACTCAACAATAAAAACACGTCAGATCTGCCTGCTGCTTTGTTGTTGGGATTCAAAACTTGTTTATCAAAACCTTTTTTCTCCACAAAGTGTTGCTGTGGAATTACTGACAAGCTGCTATGGGTTGAATATAAAGCTGTTGATTAAGGTAGCACTGTGGGTGAATGATGGGAAAGACAAGATTGAAAAAGACGTTTCTTTCTCTCTTGTTCTACAGGTGGCCAGTGGACCAGACCAAAAGGAAGCAGCAGGCACTGAAGAGTGCAGATGAATGGATGCCATGTTAGAAGGGTTAATAGAGATAGAGCCTCTCCTACACAGAGGACTCTTGCTCCAGTGATGATCCTCTCATCCTTACTCCGCAGAAAGGAGCCCCCCCAAAACTGGAGCACCACCAAAACACACATCTGCACACCTGGACGAACGCCTGCAACGGGACACAGCTGCATATTCTCTTCAATCCTCTTCATTTACACTCAAGAACTTGTTGGGTTGTGATAACAAAGTGTGGCACCTCACAGAGACATATAGTAGAGCCCAAGGGTTGAGAAAGTTCACCTCTCTTAAGTGGGTTTTTCATCTTAACAGTGCTCCCATTTTACACCAGCACAATAGAGACCAGGACAGAAATTTTACTGAAAGAGCAGAAAAGTTCTGGACAAGAGCGGGGAAACGATTGTTAGACTGGAGTAGGCTTCTAAGGCAGCATGCAGTCAGATGACCTCTTTGTCCGCAAGTTTCGCCGTCAGAACATGCGGCCAACTATTGCCACTGTCAACTTTGACCCCAAACGAGAAGCAAGTGTAGTGGAGTGGCCGCCAAGGAGGGAGGCTGATGGAGCTGATGGAGACAGCCTCACTCCAAGCCGTGTGGGACTGACGCTGAGGTCGGTGGGCCGGGGCCACATCATGCAGAGAAGTAACAGCGATGTAACCTTAGGAGACTTGGATTCCTCCGGGAAGGCAGGAGGGAAAGCAGCTCGGGGGGTTGGTGAGAAGGTGGGTGCGGGTGCTCAGGGGGATGGTGGTGTGCTGCTACATAGGGAATACGGCAGCCTGTCCTCACTGGAGAGACAGACTCAAGCCCAGGAGCTGAACACAGACGACCAGGGGCCCCTGAGTCCAAATGCCCTTCGTTTCAAAGACCCTTTCCTGCTTTTGGGACTGCAGGGCAACCCTCCAGAACCTGATGGATTCTTTCGGGGTCTATCTGTTTCCACAGGGGACTCCCCAAAACCTGCCAAGCCGCCAAAGCCTGAAGGTCTGAGTAAGAAGACCAAACCCCCTCAGATCCCTCAACCAGGTCCGTATGACAACATTGGGGGCGGAGCCTGGGTGAGGAACTTTGCCCACTACGATGTTCAGAGCATCCTGTTTGACCTCACCGAGGCAGCCACAAACAGAGACAGCATTGGACGGAAAAAGAATATCACCTCAGGGGCTTCAGCTGCCTCCCAGCTGCGCCCCCTTTCTCAAGCCACCCCGTCCTCACCTGCGCAGGGCGGGGGAGGCAACGGGCTGAATGCAGATGACCCTGAGCAGTCGCTTCTGGACGAAGGGGATGGCAATGATAACGAGCTCCTGCTCAGCTGCCCCCACTTCCGAAATGAGACAGGGGGAGAAGAGCAGGTGGGTCTGGGTCAATCCCAGGGGAGGCAAGGACTCTGGTCGAGCCTGCGAACCCCCAACGATGCAGTGTCGGTCCTGGAAGAGCCCAGAGAGAGTCACGTCCAACAGCAGGGCAAGAGCAACTACTTTATAGAGCATGCAGATCTAGGAGCCCATTACTACCGCAAATATTTCTACATGAAAGGTACGTGGAGTACATCTTCAGACATTTTCCGATTTGTCACCTTATCATTTAGGTACTGTGCAAAAATTACAAGGGAGGGTAGGGTACTGTACTTGTTTACCATGAATATATATTGTTTTGACATATTAGGGGCCAGGGGGAGGGTATTGTAGGTAAGGGAAGCCCCACTCTCCACCCTAAGAAATTTCTGTATGAACATCATCAGTTTTTCCTTTAGGATAATGTTTTAGCAGTGAGGGCAGCACGAGTTATGTCCAAACAACAACCCCCCCCCCCCACCCCCACCACCCCACCACCCCACCGCCTCATCGCCAAACGTTTTACATATGAAACGGAACTGACACTTCGCGCAACACAAACAAATATATTTATTCACCTCTGTTCACACACAATGAGGCATATTTTCAGTTGTGATTGAACTGTATTTTAACAAGTCTACAAAATTCATTTTACAAGAAATTCTTCATAGGGAAACCAAAACCCAAATGACTACATCTATAGACTATTTCCAATTTATATTGTTTTACACTGACTCATTTACCGTTTTAATGTTTCCAGATGTTTGATATTGATGAGCTGACAGAAGTGACAAGTTGAACGTTGTCCAATTAAAACGGACCCACCGTGGTGATGTTTGTGGTCGAGCTGTCCGTTTAATAGTCGACTAGGAAGAAAGTGAACGTTTTTAAAGTTTGACAACTACACCAACACAACATTATGTGGAGTTAAACTGGACAATGTGAGGCAATGTGAGTACTAGCCAATGGGGGGGTGCATTATGCAGGCAGGATAATTTAAAAGGCAACCGCGACTACATTGTGCATCTGCCCTATTTCTCAAACCGTGGTGGCAGAAATTTTGCCATGGCGGGGGGCCACTGCAAAATCAACATAGAGGAAACACTGATCATATTCATCCTATTTTAACTCCAACACTATCGCAGTTATATTGACATGCATTGTCATTACAGAACACCAGAATTTCTTCGGCATGGACGATCGTCTCGGTCCAGTGGCAATCAGTTTCCGTCGAGATGAGAAAGAAGGATCCAGCGGAGCTCAGTACAATTACAGAATCATCTTTCGCACCACAGAGGTAAACCAGCACTTTTATCTCCTCCAAGCTCTTCTCCAGTTCAGTGTGTGTAAAATTGATTTGACTGGATGTGATTACTGTGACTCGTCTCCGCAGATGAAGACACTGCGAGGTTCCATCTTGGAGGAGTCTGTGCCTTCTGCCGCTCGTCACACAACCCCTCGAGGCTTGTCTCCCAAGAGGTTGCTGGAGTTCATCATGCCTGAACTGAACCTGCACTGCCTTCGCTTGGCCTCAAACTCCCCCAAGGTCCGGGACACCCTGCTGAAGCTGGATGAACAGGGCGTGAGTAACACTACGTCTGCTGACACCAAAGACTGCTGTGTCAGACAGAAAGCTTTTCAGGATATCGGATAGTGACAAATAGCAACAACAAGCTCTTTTTTAAAGGTCAGACGCAAACATTTGTTGTTGAAAAGCTGACATTCTGAAGTCTACACCTCCACAGTGATGAATCAAGTGGGTTTAGGTGTGAAAGTGCAGTTAGCTATATCTGTTCATTCTTCTCTACCTCTGACGCCATGATGACTGATCACTCACCATGCTGTTTTGTTTAGTTTATTTGAGAAGGGATGGTACAAATTAATAACTACGCATGGTAAAAATGTTTTCATCCTATTTTCATTGTATTTTCTATCTGTAGTCCCTGACCAAGTTGTTACAAAAAAGACTTTCTAAAATACAATAAAGCAATACTGGACATGCAGTTTGAAGATTGGAATAGGACACACATTTGTTAAACGCTGAAGAAGGAGCAGTGACATATATATATATATATATATATATATATATAT
>NC_045745.1:26256392-26262693 GCF_008692095.1 Etheostoma spectabile | reverse complement strand
ATATATATATATATATATATATATATATATAACATACACTGTAGAGAGCAGTGAGGAAGGAAGTCGACATGTGTATAAAATAGTCATTCAATAATAATCTATTTTTTTGACCAGGCTGACTGGCTAAAGGCACTTATCTGCAACAGAATAGTGCAATCTCGTGTTTTAGACCACCTAGTGACCGATAAGGACGGGTTCTTATGTTGATATAGGCTACTTTTTGAGAAACACAAATGAATGAAAAAGTGAAACGAAACTAATGAAATGAGGAAACAAAATGTCAAGAAGCTGCAGCCAAGATGATCATAGATTATTGATGATCGCATAATTATTTAAGCCCTATCATATAAATAGAAACATTATTTATTGCATTTAAACCTACACACACCAGATAGCCACTAGTAACTATTTCAGAATGGGAATGAACAACTTTGACAAAAAGACTCCCTGAAATCTGGCATAAAAACTAAAGGGGATTGATAGGTTTAACAGTGTAATGTGTGCTGTGCAGGTGTGTAGCATTTTACAACAAAAATTCTTTTAAACAAGCTTTTAGATCTGGTAAGTAAGATGTCAAACGATCAGAATGCCCTATTAGATGGAAGGTCTTGGCAGCAGGCTAATTATAAACTCTGTGCTTCTTTGTCTTCTAATGTAGCTGAATTTCCAGCGAAAGGTTGGGGTGATGTACTGCCGGGCCGGGCAGAGCTCAGAGGAAGACATGTACAACAATGAGAGCTCTGGCCCGGCCTTTGAGGAGTTCCTGGATCTGCTCGGGGGGCGCGTGCGGCTGAAGGGCTGGGAGAAATACCGGGCTCAGCTGGACAACAAGAGTGAGCTGAAAAAAACTGCACCACACCCGCATCTATTGGCAGTATCTCACCTTGTCGCAAGACCATTATCGGAAGGGCATCAGTGCACCACTGAAAGCCAAAGATAACTCCTATCTAGGCACATGTAATCTGAGTGATGCCTGCAAAATAGCATAGTCACTGCTGATTATCTCAGAGCTGTTTTCCTCACAGTGAGCGGTGGAGAACAGCAAATATGACAGATTTCACCCTGACTGTGACAGTTTAAGTTTTTAAAGTCTTTCATCCAGGGAAGTTGACTGATTTTGCTAAATCCCTATCTGTCTGTCTCTTTGTGTGTGTGTGTGTTTGTGTGTGTGTGTGTTGTGTGGTGGTGTGTGTGTGTGTGTGTGTGTGTGTGTGTGTGTCTGTGTGTGTGTGTTTCTCTGTGTCTTTTGCTTGTGTAGCCGACTCAACTGGGACGCACTCCCTCTATACGCGCTACCAGGACTATGAGATTATGTTTCATGTATCCACTATGCTGCCCTACACAGCCAACAACACACAACAGGTAATTTGTCAACAGAGTTAGGACATACCATTTCCTTCTCCTGCATTTTGTGTTGCAAAAGCGTTTTTCGATACCAAGTTCATCTTTTGGAATTCACAGAATGACACTTTTTCCCCTAGATGTTTCACCTCAATGTGTATAAGAATTACATCAGTCTTGGTACAACCATCATTACCCATTTCAGTTCAGACTGTCAAGCTTTTGGGAAATGCTTTAGAAAAAGGCTCTGTACTCCGCAACAAGCATGACATAAAAATGCCTCCCAGTGTTCACTCCCACCATGAAGGTATTCACTGTCGCCTCTCAGACAGGCTTCCTGTTCAGATGACTGTCACTTCTTTATGTGCAGTCTACGGTTTAAGCCTGTTTGATGTCCCTTACAAAAGACTGGACATGACATGCTAATGTTAAGATTAAAGGTTTAAATAAAACAAAACATCATAATGACGAAGTCCTGAGATTTCTATTTAAACTGTCTGGTTTGTGACGGTTAATAAAGTGGGAGGTTTCTAAATGTAGTTTCAGTTCTATTTTTTTTTTTTTTGTATATATCTATCTGTTTTTTAAGATTCTTAATTAGTAGATAGCAACAACATGGTCATGGACATGCAAGTTTATTTTAGAATATAATATACAGCTGCTTATCATTTTTTATTTATTTCATTTTAGTTAGCTTTTGGACTGCTTTTTTCACAAGTTAGCCTTTATTTAAATTAGCAGCATTGATTTTGTTTTTTGGATGCAAAATAAGTCAGCCTTAGCAACTACTTCCCCTGGGGTCTGCTTTTAAAGAAAATACATATAATCAACAAATGTTTACTCTTAGACTACATACAGTAAATAATAACATAACCATTGCAACAATACAGTTACATCCATTAAAAATAGAACCCTTAAAACATTTATTGTAGATTTTTGAGACGTAAAACAAGACAAACTGTTCCACTGCGATGTGGCTCGTTTGTGGTTTACTATAAATACTCTGGCCTAAATCTCTCTGTGTCTCTGTTTTCCTTCTTCAGTTGTTGAGGAAGCGACACATCGGTAACGACATCGTGACGATCGTGTTTCAGGAGCCAGGCGCCCTACCCTTCACTCCAAAGGCCATCCGCTCCCATTTCCAACATGTCTTCATCATCGTTCAGGTTCATGAGCAATGCTCTGACCACACCTATTACAGGTCTGACTTAATCCTATCTCTTACTCTCTGTTCAAAATAAATACTCCAAATTCTTTACCTCCCAAAAAGACCTCACCTTCCTTTTACAGACTGAAATCTCATAGTCGGCCAGTGGGCCCTATACTTCCATAGGAAGTACAGATAAGTAATGAAAGATCCGGGCTTTCAGGAAAAAAATCAAAATTAGTTCACGATTTTACTCCCCATGCCATTCATGATATGCATGTTAAGACGGGTGTTATTATGTGCGCTCTTACACATATGTCTCATACATAATAGTAGTTGCGTTGCAGCTCAGATGGAGAAAAAAAAGCGGGCTCCACTGCAGCAAATTCTGTTTGTAATTCTGGAGAGCACTACACAACAGTCAAGTACTGAAAAACAAGACATAGATTGAATGTTGCTGCTGCACCCTCTCTCTCTCTCCCACTGTGTCATTCCTGTTTTTCTCTCTCCCTCTCAGGGTGGCTGTGACACGCTCTAAAGACATGCCATTATTTGGCCCGCTGTTCCCTAAGGGCGCCCGATTCCCTCGCTCGTCTGCCTTTAGAGACTTCCTCCTGGCGAAGGTAGTGAATGCTGAAAACGCTGCGGAGAAGTCCGAAAAGTTCCGCTCCATGGCCACCCGCACACGGCAGGAATACCTTAAGGACCTAGCCGAAAACTATGTGACCACCACGCCCATCGACTCCTCCACCAAGTTCCCCCTGCTCTCTCTGGGAGGCAAGCGCAAAGACAAGCTGAAGGGTGCCAAAGGGGCTGAGCTGCACAGTGCCGGGGCACTGGTGTGGGCTGTGATGGTCAACAGCGGAGATGAAGTGGAGGCGGGGGAGCACAGGCTCCCCTGTCTGCTCGGGGTGTCTGCTGAGTCGGTGGTGCTCATTGAGAGGTGCACACGAAAAGTGGTGTTTAACTGCTCCTGTCGAGATGTCATTGGCTGGAAGGCAGTGACAGAGGCTAAGGAGGGGGGGCCCTGCTTGGATATCTTCTATGAGCGCGGAGAGTCAGTGTCAATCAGTGTGATGGAGAGCCAGGCAGAGGATATACGAGAGGTGGTGCAGAGACTAGAGGTGGGTGATTGTGTCCAGATTTAATATTTTGCAGTGGTTGGTTTGTGTTTGGTGGTGTCTGGTTTAATATAGGGGCAGCAGTGTGGCTCAGGAGGTAGAGCAGGTCGCCCTTTAACCACAAGGTTGGCAGTTCAACTTTCCCCTTCCGCATGCTCAGTTGTCCTTGAGCAAGACACTGAACCCAAAGTTACCATTGTATGTCTGGGGATGAGTGAGTATGTGTGAATGGGTAAATGAGAGGCAAATTGTAAAGTGCTTTGTTTGATAAGGTAGTATAACTCTTTATAAATGCAGTCCATCATTCATCTTTTTCTGCTCCTCTGCAGCTGGTGACGCGGGGCTGTGAGGCTCTCGAGGTTACCCCCCTGCGTGACGGAGTCGGGCAGCCCGGCTTTCTGATGAACGAGGAGGGCTTTGTGACGGAGCTGCAGCGCTTCTGTTACGCTGAGAGCGGAGGTCTGCAGCTGTGGGCTCGCGTGGTGCGGCTGTGTGGACACTCGCTGGTTCACCTGAGCCCCGAGGAGAGGACCAGGCTGCTCCGCACTGCGCACAAGATCCACATCACTGTCATCCCACCGGACGAGAACGGCAAGCCTCGCAGGTGGGTGGGGCTGCAGATGAGGAGGAGGAGAGGGAGAGAAAGAACACTAACAAGGAGAAAGGGCTCATGGGTATAAAGCGAGCTCCAGAAAGTGGAGAGTGGATCCCGTGAGGGGGTGAGAGAGAGGTTGACAGCAAATAGGGACGAGGTGGTTATTGGGGCAAGTCAGTACGGGAAAACAAGAGAGGTGTCACTCTGGGGTCACGGCTCACTCTACTGTTAATGACGGCCTGCAGACAGTGTCACACCAGCCGGTTAACAACCAATCAATCCGTCTAATGATCTTTAATAACCCTGGCACAGGCTGTCCCAGCACTCTTTCAACTCAGCTGACATCAGAGAGAGGGCATACACAGCTGTGGACAGTATTCAAATAAAACCATTATTAAAATGGACACCTCTGCAGCTCTTAACTTTGCTTTGAGTGTCCTCAGAGAATCCCAGTAATTCATGTATATTTCAGTCCTGAAATGCTTGATCTGTGACAGCAAAGCAAAATGAAACAAAGATGCCATAATTCTTGATAGGAAGTGTGGCTTTTGTTTTTGGGTTCTAGAGTCATGTATGACTCAACTGTGGGATAAGAATCCTGGCGGAATAGAGAGGCGTGATGGCTTTGTTCAAAGTATGTTTTATGTTTTGCAGAAGTTTCTCCGAGCTGTACCAGAAAGCCATCAAGGATGCGGAGTGTAAACCCGGCGAGGCTCAGTCTGGAGTGGCCTGGGTACTCGACGAGAGGGAAGAAGAAGAGGAGGATGAGGAGGAAAAGAAGGCGGAGGAGGAAAAGGAGGAGAAGGAGGAAGAAGCAAAGGAAGACGAGCTGAAGGCACCTGGGGTCAATGAAGCGGACATGACGGAGGTGCAGGTGGAGGCTGAAGAGGGCGAAGGACAGTTGTGTGATGAAGGGCAAAGTGATAGTAGCCGCGTCTCCCTCCTCACTCCGCCCAGCTTACCTTTGTTACGGGCCACTTCTCTGCAGGACCAACCAGCCAATCAGAGCCAGGAGAACAGCGGCTCGCAGCTCACGCGGAGCTGCTCTTTGGAGAAACAGCTGTTCTACAGGGAGACGTGTGATGGGTGAGTGTTACTAAATCTCATGTTATTGTTTATACAAGCTGTCGTGGCCTGACATATGAGTGTTGTGGTGGCATTATAAAGAGAGAGATTATGTGAATAAGAAATGCTGCGTTCTTTCTAATCACATCTGCACACCAGGAGACCATCCGGTAAAAGGGCTGTTAAATCATCCAACATGGCTGAAATTATCCTCAAACTGAAGCTGAGTCATTACAATTTAATTTCAGAGTCAGTGCGTCACAGAGTAAGAACACCAAGCAATGTGTCACTCTGCTTCAATGAACTGTGTACATTTAATGCAAATGTTTTAAAATTATGGCTCACATAAAAAAAAATCACTTAAATGTTCCTTTTTTCCATTTAAATGTTTGTTATTTTTTCTCCAGTGGGTAACTATTTGGATGGCTGCACAGTAAAATGTTAAACATTTCCAGACCATTAAAGTTGACAGCAAGTCAAATAAATAACAACAAGGAAGCAAATTTGTTTCCTTTAAACATTAACAGATAGGATGGTCTTCACTGTCCACTATTTCCTCATCCTCTTGAGTATCAATGTTGTTTTCTGACAGTCACAGCGAAGTTTGCAAAGTATTAAAACTAGCAGAACACGTATGTATCTGACTGATAAATACATTTGAGCACACCAGAGGGTTTAACTCTGAAAACTCCAAAAGGCCACAGCAGCTTAAAGAGGAAATTGTGCATAAAGAAACTACACATGTTAATATTAAACTATACCGCTCCCAAAATAAATGTGACTGTTTTTTTTATTGTCACACAAAGCAGAAGTGACGATTCTGAGGGATACCATATCAGATATGATATTTTTGATAGATGATTTTGTGAGAGCAGGATAACAAACATGAATCATGGATCTAAGCCATCCTAGAGATTACTTGTGCTCCAGTTTCGGTTTTGACCTCTGGATTGGATTTTTTAAAAATTGTCACGAAGCATCAACAGCAAATTTGCTTTGTGTTGTCGTCGTCGTCCCCCCCCCCCCCCCCCC
>NC_045745.1:26255360-26256382 GCF_008692095.1 Etheostoma spectabile | reverse complement strand
CCACATCTCTCCCTCCCTTTGTGGACAGGCACGTGTACGACAACGTGGGGCTAAAGGGGGAACGCCACATCTCTGAGAACATCGGCGAGCTGAGAGACGCCACACCTGATCTGATCCTGGCTGTCAAACCCAAGGTTCCCCTAGAAGACGAACAGGTGACAGACTGAGACGAGAGGACAGCTGAGTGGTTTCTCTTCTACCACTCCATCCTCTCTCTAACAGTGTCGCTTCCCCTCTATCTCTATCTCTATCTCTTGTCCTCAGTTCATGGGTGCTGAGTTTGGTGATGACAAAGCTTCGGTGAGTGACTCGTCTTCCCGGTTGTCATGTTTAGACCGAGCTGAAAGAAATTCACGCGCCCTAAGTCTTCATAACTCCATCACCAAGAGTAAGTACCTCCCTATTCCTGCTTATTTAAAAAGAAAAAAATCTTTGCAAATAAATGTATATCATTTTAATATTCATAATAATCCCTTTGGCAAAAGCAATGGCGACGTCTTAAATTAAAAAAATGAATGTGTGTAAATGATCTGGGAGACAAAGAGCACAAAGAGATATGATGATGACCTCCAAACAAAGCTCAATTCTCAGACACAAGAGCTGACACGACTGCTCAAATGATGCCAAAATGGAACATTTACACATGTTTGCTAATAATCTCTGCCTGGTTTGAGCCTCAAAGTCCTTTTTTCCTTATTTTTTCAGCCTTAAACCACTCTCGTCATTATCCTTCCTCTCCTCCCCACTGCATTCCCTTTGTCCCTCCGCTTTCATCCACAGTGCCCCCTATCCCGCTAATCTAATATCACCCCTGCTCTGCTGCCACCCCCTGCCAGGGCTGGGATAAAGGGGGGACAGATGGGAGGTGGGAGGGGTGGAGTTTTAGGCAGCCCCAAATCAAGGAGCCCCTCTCACACCATCTGCTCTGCCTCCGCTGAGACTATGAGACTCATCATTTAATCGCCATAAGAGCATACTTGCTCATCCGCTCATCTGATTCTTCCGATTTTTGTGTGTATGTG
>NC_045745.1:26249118-26255350 GCF_008692095.1 Etheostoma spectabile | reverse complement strand
GGTGCATCCTCTGAAGCCTCTGATTGTTTACATCACCTTCTTTCACAAAAAGTCTTTTAAACTGCATCCCAACTTTGAAACTACTTCTACTACATTTTTAAATCTATGTGTTTAAAGTTTTTATTAATTTGCTAATTTTATTCAAAATATTATTTGATATTATATTTAGTTTGCCGTGTTACAGTTTTTACTTTTATCTATGATATTTTAGTATGCTACCTCAAATTCCATCTTGACTGAAAGAAATCCTAAATATATCATAACATTTCCTCCTTGTCCCTTGATATTCTGCCCCTGAATCTGGCCAGCATTAACACAGCAGCATCCCCCAGTGGTGGCTTTTTGTTACTGTAGAACGGCTGCTCAAAAGGCTGCAGTCCCACTGTACTGCTGTGTTATCCCATAAAAAAGCGTTTTTTTTGTCTCAGTTCTCTCAGAGACGACAGATTCAACTGAGGAGGAGTGGCAGTCCATTGCTGACCTGGCCACAGCCTGCCGCAGCATCCTGGAGGCTTTGTCACGAGAGGGTGAGGGACTATTTAGATATGTACACCTCACTTACTGTAAAATGATACGCTAAGCTGTTAGTGGTTAGCCCATGTCTAGTACCACAATTTTTACGTTTCACGTTAGATAAAGTTGTGTTTTTTTTGTATAAAAGTGACTGTAATATTACATTTGATAGACTGGCCAAAAATAAATAGCATTTACAATATACTGTATGACCAAAAGTATGTTGACACCTCTGGCTGTATACTTTTGGTCTTTTGTATGGTGGCCCTGGGAGCTCAACTCACTGCAAATTAAAATAAAAAACATGCAGATACACCAATACCAATACATTTAAAGTGATACCAATACCAATTGAGTATTTCATTTGATACATTTTTTCTGTACTTCATTTGATAACCATCATGTGAATGGAAGCATCTCTGCACGCTGCCAACGTCGTTAAATACACCACGCCACAGGGTTTGGATGGGTTATAGCTGCTGCGGAAGTGGGCCAGTCGCACGTCACATTAAATCGAAGTACGTTTGTGGTGATCGGCTGCGAGTAAAACTATACAAATAGTATTTTTTTGTCTAGATCTGTGTACAAAAAGGGTTGAATGCAGGTATCGTTTCACTGGAGAAGTTATGATACTACTCCATACTGGGTTATTTTGATACCTTAAATGTATCAAGTACCGATGCCCAGTCCTAAAACGTCATATGACACAGCACAAGCTAATGAAGAAACATCTTCACCAACTTGACGACACATTCATTATTTAGAGAAAGCACTGCTGTTAATCTAACGTTATCCTTTTGCATACTATAATATCCGAATCATGCAATTACAATGATGGACAGCAGACTTTAATAACTTCATAAGCCACAAACCAAGGCATCAACAAGCAGTGCCAGCCCTGTGCATCACTTCTTTGTGTCCCCTGGAAACAGTTTCCGTTGTGGTGCAACCTTCTTGCAGTACTTTAAATGATGTGCATATGTTGTCAAATGTGAGGATGTTTCTTCATTTGCTTGTGTTTTGATCATTTGCAGGGTGTTGAGCTCTCAGGGCCACTGTAGTTTTCATTGTTTGGGGCCCCTTAGCTTAATGATCGGCCTACACTGATAATTTCGACAAAGGTGTGAAAAGAAAGGTACAGAAAGGGGTTTTCTGAGTTTGGTGTGGAAGAACTTGACTGGCTGGCACAGAGGCCTGACCTCAACCACACCCAACACTTTTTGGAATCAACTGGAACACAAAAGCAACCTCACTGATCCTCTTGTGACTGAATTGAAGAAAATATCTGCAGCCTGGTTCCAACAAGCTTTTGTGTTTTTAAGTGAGAGGTTTAGCAACTACAGGTGTGTAATAGGGTTAGGGCTAGTCCACATACTTTTGGCCATATGAGTAAAAAGGTAGTGGATATGCACTCTATATTGTTGCTTTAAGAAGTGTATGAATGACAGCATGTTCTATACTGAGAGGAAAGTCTGCCATCTTTGTCTCCCTCATCTTTGCTATGTATGGCTATTTTAAATAATAATAATGTGGATAATGTCCTTTACCACAGACCGTAAAGCCGGAGACCCCTCGCAAGCAGGAGCTGACCAGACAGACGGCAAGCTGAAAGACTCAAAGGAAAAGTGGGTTGCTATACAGTACACACAGGGTGAAGCAGACAGTTCAGTATCTCTGTAGTTAGTCTCTTGGTTT
Source organism: Etheostoma spectabile (assembly GCF_008692095.1). Classification (NCBI taxonomy): domain Eukaryota; kingdom Metazoa; phylum Chordata; class Actinopteri; order Perciformes; family Percidae; genus Etheostoma; species Etheostoma spectabile. The sequence goes on along the minus strand of NC_045745.1, from coordinate 26,253,142 downwards.
TTGTTTTCTCTGAATCATTGCACACATCCTTTTTTTCGGCTTTACTTCTTCATTCTCTCAATTATTTAGACCTTATCGGCCACATCCAACTGTTTGAGACAATGTGATGGTTTCTCTCCCCCATGCAGCAAGCTATCTTGCCCACTCAGTGATGCACTTGCAGTATGCGCATGCAGACACAAATGCATACACACGCACACAGCGTGTCTGACTCCCCGTCGTTGTCATCTTTCTGATCCATATTATTTTTGTTTTACCCTTTTTATAGCTCCTTGCTCGCCTTATTTTTCTTGGCCATACAGTGTCTAAACATGCAAAGTCTGCAGAACTGTAAGCCAAAAGGTCAGAAAATGAGTAAATAAAGCAAATAACCAAACACCAACATGATATTTTTCTTTAAAGAAGAGTATTACAGGTGCAGTTTATGTCCTTTGACGTACTGTAGAGGTCAGCATTGATGATTAGTTCACTTTTAAACGTGGCTTCAGCTAGCATGTAAAATGCTACAAAAGAGACACTAGTAAACTGGTACTGTTTGTGAACCTAAACTTGCCAATTGCAATAATTATCACATTGTTTTTTAGTAGATACCAGTTCAACAAAAGAGAGAGATTCAGATTATATTTAGTGACTACAAAAAAAAAAAAACAAACGGACAGCCTCTTTCAAGAAAAGTATGTCTTCAAATATGCACTTTTGGATTACTTGCACACATGAACTTTAAACCAACCAAAAGGATAAAATATACAGCCATACTATTAATCATTAAAGGTCCATGACATGGTGCTTTTCGGATGCTTTTATAAAGGCCTTAGTGGTCCCCTAATACCATATCTGAAGTTTCTTTCCCGAAATTCAGCCTTGGTGCAGAATTACAGCCATAGAGCCAGTCCCACAATGAGCTTTCTTTAGGTTGTGCCATTTCTGAGTCTGAAGCTATTAAGGAGGAGGGGGGAGCCTTGACCAACTGTCACTTTGCCATGACGTCTCTCTCTTTCTCATGGGTGGGCCAAATTCTCTGGGTGGGCAAAGCAGTGAAAGGGGAGGCAACCTTGCCCCTTATGACCTCATAAGGAGCAAGATTCCAGATCGGCCCATCTGAGCTTTCATTTTCTCTAAGGCAGAGTAGGATACCCAGGGCTCGGTTTACACCTATCGCCATTTCTAGCCACTGGGGGACCCTAGGCAGGTTAGGGGAACGCGTATTAATGTTAAAACCTCATAAAGTGACATTTTCATGCCATGGGACCTTTGAAGGTAAAAATACACTACTAGGCCTAAAACATCTGCCAACGATGCCATGTTCTTTCCCTTAAAAGCATTATCACACGGTTCACACCACCAGGAGCTAGGTTTTTATATATGTACATATACTGCACTCCAGACAAACAAAATGCATCATGGGATGATCAGCGATGACTTACTGAAAATAAGTCTGCTAGTCCGTCTTAGCAATTCCTTCAAATTGATCTTTGAGTAGTACAGGTTTCATTTAAGGCAGCAGGGACAATGTCTCGAGCACTGAGGCTGCTACAGTGACGGTCGGCTCCACGACCAATCAGCAAATTGAAAAGTGTACTCTGTATGAGATGAATCTAGGTGTTATAAAGGAGAAGAGAACTTTTTATTATAAAAGAAAAAAAATTCTATAATATGCAGCAGTGACATTCATCTTGTTGATGTGTACACCATTAACGCATCACAATCCATGAGATTCTGTTATTGCTTTTGATGAAGTGTCACTGCCTCTGTTTTTTGCAGTGACTCTCCAGGCCACCTAGAAGAGAAGGTGTCGCAGCTGGAGTCCATGCTGAAGAGGCTGCAGGATGACCTGCAAAAGGTGCTTTGACTTCTGTGAATGTTTTTCTCTGTAATACTATTTTCAGTGAGCTCCACCGGAGAGTGAGCAGGTAGGAAAAAGTATTTGAATTGTTTAGCTTGCGTCGCTGGAGCGAGGTAATTTGCAGTTTTGATGCAGGCTTTTGTTTTCTTGTACAAATCCTCCAGTCCATTCAGCCATTTCAAGTCACAGCGGGCTCACTGTAGATGCATTAAATACAAAAACACTCAAAAAGCCTTTATTTATTCATGATGTTGTTGTAAATTTGTACATTAACATTTCAGATGTTTTTAAATATTCCCAATAGTTTAAAAAAAATGTATGTACAACAACTCATTTAATACTGTTATTTTCTAGTACATTTATACTAATGTACTGTATGTATGTAGATGTAAAGGAATATTGTATGTGATGAACTCCTTATTCTTTATTCTCGACCTCGGAAACAGAAAACAAACAAACAATTCTCAACACAAAGTCCACTTGTGTTTCCGGAGCTTTCAACCACCTCTCATTGCCTTCCTCGGCGGATGGAGTGAGCCTGTCAGTAGTAGACAAGTGGATCTTGTGTTGAGAATCTTTGAGAATCAGTTGTTTATGTGTCTCTGTGTGTACACATATTATATAAACATATTATTCCTCCCAATTACATGGACCGTTTTCTATTCATTTTTAACTGCTATTTCCATTATTGCTGATTGGTTGATTATTTTTCTAATCAACCAATCCTTTAGTCTATGAACTCTCAAGGATAATGATACAATAGTGCTGAAACAAGAATTGATTAGTTGATCAACAGAACATTAACCTTATTAATATAATCATATGTCATTTATGAAGCAAACATTAAATATTCTCTGTTCCCAGCTGTAATGATTTGCTGCTTTTCTCTGTTTTATATAAACGGTGAATGGGTTTTGGACTCTTGGTTGGAGAGAACCAGCAATTTAAAGCTGTTCCTTTGGGCTCTGGGCAATTGGGATGGCCATTTCTAACTATTTTTCTAACCTTTTTTTTTAATTACATTTTATAGTTCAAACAATCATTGAAAGATGATCATCAGATTATTCAATAATGAAACTGATTGCAGCCCTATACCAATTAAAGGTGATTAGTTGCTAACTCAGTCTGACCAGCAGCCTAAAACCCCAAAACACTGATACTACTGTCATTAAGAGTCTGAACTATGATTTTCTGGCAAATCATCAGTTCAATGACTAAATGGTTCAGCACTGTTTTGGATTCTAAGTTGGGGTTTTTTTCTCACTGCAGCGTGATGTGCTTCTCGACCCTGTTTTTTCTCTGTTTTTATTTCAAGCTCTGTGTTTATGTGTGTCCACTAGTTTCCTTAAAGCCACCGCTGTACCTGTCGCTCCCCTCCCGTTCCTGCCACAGCGATCTGAGCGACGGCTTTTGTTTTGTTGTGTGCCGATGTCTTTCAGGAGAAGGAGGACAAGGCGGTGCTGCAGGCCGAGGTGCAGAGCCTCAGGCAGAACAACCAGCGGCTGCAGGAGGAGTCGCAGAGCACAGTGGCTCGCCTCATCAAAGTCACCGAGCTGCTGTGCAACGTCAACAAGCCCTGTTAGCTTCACTGCTGCACGGGCAAAACACACAAATTGGCAGAAAGATGCTAATCGTACAACGTGCTTGTATGCTCAGTACGCTTATTTTGTTTGTAGGCTACATATTTGCAAAGGCAGACACACACACACACACACACACACGCATCCCCTTCAATCTGTGTATCACCACAGTCTCCATCCTGAATCCTGGACCTGCCTGTTGGTGAGGCAGTATGCAAATCAACCCATGAAAAAGAAAGAAATGACATTTCCAAAACCCCATGACCTTCACAGACTGACCAGTGTGCAGCTCTCAGGCTGCTGCGTTTGTGTTCTATGCCAGAGTGCTTCTCTCGGTGTGTATGACACAGTATGTGCGGGGATGTGTGCCACATGTGTACGTGCGTGCGTCAGTATGTGTGCGTCTCTTACTGTACTTTTGCTTCAAATACTTGACAAGCTGGGCTGAATAGCACATGCATAAAAATTGGCAATTAATACTGAGAGACACTGTATAGCATGTTTGGTGGTGTCTTAGCTGAAATGACCAAAAGTGTGTATGTGTATATATATATATATATATATATATATATATATGTATATATATATATATGTGTATATA
>NC_045745.1:26242025-26249105 GCF_008692095.1 Etheostoma spectabile | reverse complement strand
TATATATATATATATATATATATATATATATATGTGTATATATATCTATTTATGAACAGTAGTATTGCTATCTTCTCTGCCAGTCGTGTAGTTGCAATGCCTGAGTGTGGTTCTGCCTGGCGCTGGTAGTGTGGAAGGCCTTGAAAAACACAAGAAAAAAAGAGAACAGGACAATGACAGGCCTGTAGGCAGCCTTCTACTTCAATAAATGTAATGATGCTAACTGACTCACCTCAGAGCAAGGCCGGTTACATAAGGAAATCGTTCTCTGCCCTCATTACTCTCAGCAGTACTATATTTAAGAAACTCTGAAGTTTTTAGAGAGACAATTTAAGAAAATCAATACATTAAAAAAAAAAAGACTTAAACTGGAAACGTCAAAAAAAAGGACTGAGCATGCTTGTTCCACCTGGAAGTATGACAACAGTATTACAGGGATACTGCAAAGGGTTATACCTCTCCTGAAGATGCAGACAATGGCAGGAAAAGAACTGCTTTTGCTTCCTTCCATGATTGCCTGTAGCTGTTTTCTTCTAACCTCACTATTGTAGCAGCCATACTGTAGAAGATCTCCTCCTGCTGGCCTGAAGAGCGAAATGCCCAAAGGCGGATTTTCTTTCAGCTGGCAAAATAGCTTTAGGTGTCAGAATAATACACCTTGAACTAATAGTGAAATACAGAATATTGTATTTAAATATGTTTTGTGTTTGGCTGATGTCTACAGTGACTATTTTGGGTAATTGTTTAGTATGGCTTATGAGTGGTAGCGGTAAGGACAATAGGTGAAATCTTACCATTCCACCCTGATGTGTGTGTTGTATGTGTTTTCCGTGTCGTTCTTGCACCTTTTAGTTTGTAAAATCAGCACTGGACAGGGCACATACTGTAATTTATTTAGCCCAGGTTACTGTATGTCTTGCTCAACATAAGAAGGTGGATGCAATCTCATCCCCCCTGACACCACCTTTACCTCACCTTTCTGTGTCCGCTGCTGATGGCGCCAATAATAAACACATATTCAGAGGGGTCTGACTGCTTCTCCTCAGTGCCAACAAAAAAGCCCGGGCAGCTTTCCTGAATCCCACCGAAATCAAACTGAACTGACCACAAACTGAACTGCAAACTCTAAACTCTGACAAAAAGGGATGCCAAACGTTCGCCAGTTACTCAGACTCTCTTGTTTCTTGTACAAACTTCCTCTTGTAATTTTATTTTAGAGTCACTGTGAATACCTGGTACCAGCATATTAAGATACAGTATATACAGATTAAATTATGAATCTAAACTTTATCAGTATGTGAAAATACTGTATGTACAGCTGAACTGTTCCATGTTACTTAGTGCATTGGGTTGTGTATGCCCTCCTTTTGCAGGATTATTATGCAGAGAAGTGGTAATTGTGGCCATGCAGGGGTCCCGTTTCATCTCCTGTACATGCTGAAGCCTTGTGACTGAACAGGGAGACGGTGGTGTGAGAAGACCCGTTTTACTGTGTCTTGTATAGTTATTTAGATTGTAGGAGGTTGGTCAAGCATGAGAATGTGCCAAGCAACTTCCAAGCTCCCCTCTGTATGTGTGTATGTATAAAAATGTAACTTATTAATCATGCAAATGTGGATTTTCTTGTAGCTGTTTAAAACTGGATGGAAGTCTTGAGGAAAGGACGAAAAGGAAAGGTGGGCTTGGTTATACATTTTAGTATCTTTTGTAGAAAAACAACAATTACATGATATGACAAAATCTATCTGCAAATCTTGCTAAATGTGACTATGGTTCTCATTATAATAATATGATTGAGCTATTTCAGCTATAGCTCATATTTATTAAGGTCTTAAAACACCATTAGGTACGCCTTAATGAGTGAAACTCTTCTTTCAGAATGGATGGTCATACTGGTGTTATGTGAAGTCTTATTTCTCTGACTGTGTGCCTACCAGAAAATGTAATGTATGCTGAGCCAGCTTAGTGACCTCATTTCTTTGTCTTCGGTTGCACTTACAGAGGTTTTTTTGTGGCAGATGAAGGATTTTCTAAGAGACCGTCACAACATCTGGTCTTTTTATCCGCTGTGTGAGGAAAAGTCATTGAGTCACAGATGATCCGAAAGAAAAGATGATGATGATGATAATAATGATAACAATAATAGATGTGTGTTGTTGGTCTGAAGAACCGCTGAAGCTCAATGAGCACCACCGACAAATATGTGATTTTCAAAAGGGAATTAAAAGGAAGAAGGTGCTGAAAATGACTGATGATGCATTATAATCAAGTTTAAGTTGATATGAATGTGTTGAATGGAGTATGCTTCCTCTAAAGGATGACTATTTTGATATTTAAATATTTAAAAATAAGAAAATCTATTGGATTATTTGATAAAAAATCTGACTGTGGCTGGATGAACTAAAAGGGTCAAAAGAGATTAAAAAAAACAAAAAAAAAGCAATATTATGGGCCTCAGGTAGTGCATTTACTTGACCTAATCTGGAAATGAGTTGACACAGATGTGACGAATCCCCCAGAGGCAGATTATGTTTGAGATATTTGTGTTGCTGCCTTTTAGATTTGATGGTGGGAGGTGTGTGTCATTCTGTGTTGGTTTATGGAAGATAAACAACTCCAAAAAAATCAAATGGCTGGTGTGAGAGTATCGAGTTTTTAAAATATTTTGTCTTCTCACTAACATAAAGAAAGATCACTGTAAAAAAAAAAAATAATAATAAAAGTTTATTGTTTGAATTGGTGTTTGGAGGAAAAACAGATGTAAACATCAAGTATGATTTATAGTAATCAATTGCTCACTCTACACCTCTATTTACTCTTCATTTACCAAAAAACAATTTAAAAAAATAATTAGAGTTATCAGTATTATTTGATGTCTTTATTGATTTGCATGATTGAAATCAGAAGCATGGATAGCTAGAGAAGTTAGCTATTCAACCCTAATGTGAAGTTAAAGTGTTCATGGGATGTAAACTTGTGAGGGAATAGGATATGGTGAAGATTACTTTGGTGGCTACCGATAGGTAGATCTTCATTTGTCCAAGACGTCCTGGACTAGACTCTGATGATGAGGTAAAGGTCAAACAAGCCCTGAAAAAACTACATGATTAGTCTCAGACAGAGGGCTTGGCCAAATCAGATTGGCTGAAAAGAAAAGAATGCAAAGGTTGACAAAGTGGGATTAGGCCAAAACATGAGGCTTTGGCTGTAATTGAAGTAGAAAAAAGATGAGCAGTGTACAAAAATATTCAGTCCAATAGGCTATGGTTGAAGTTCTTTAAGAAATGATTTGTTTTTTAGTTTAGATCTGCATTCACACTGTGAATCACAGCTTCAAACAATAATCAAATAACCTTATATGAATTTGGGAAAAGATAAAAGGTTATGGTAAACCTTAGTCTAATACAGCATTTCTTCCACACTGCTCATTAGGTGATAATATGATCTGGCTTTGCTTTGGAAGGCAAGCTTTGATTTAATCTCACCCCTTAAACAAGAATTATGGAATGAAAATAAACATGTTGATGTTCAGCAGAGATGAAAGCTCTGTAACCATCACACTTAACCACCTTTAAACGGATCTAAGAGGCAGTTTAACTTCCTTCCTGTCTATCACTTAGATTAGCTGAGCAAGCATGGTGCACCACCAAGCTCTGTCCCTGACACGCAAAAACTCCACCAGAATAGCTTTTCAAATCATGTCACAACTTTTATTTGTCAAGATAATCGCTGTTATTTAACATCCTACAGGGAACTGAAAAATGCTGACAGAATAAAGTTTAGATTCACTATTATTAGACCGTGATCACACAATCTTACCCCATAGGCCTACACCAGGCTATAACTCTTAACTTTCATAATACAACATTCATTCACTTCCATTTAAATACAACAGTGTTGATTGAGATTCAGTACCAAGATATAAAATAAAAACCAGCCTGTGTCACATAAACCCATGTAAAGCTTGAGATGATACAGTTTTAAAACAATTTGAAATCCTGATTGGATGCACATTCCCATCTCTCTGAATTGATACAGCATGAGGTAAGATAAATACACTTTCCAAAGCTTGTTCCATGATCATAATAGCACGACAACATCATGCAAACATTTACCAGGACTCTGTTCCCTGGAAGGCTTTCCTAAACATAGCTGCAGAAAACGCTTCATCTTTCCTGTCTTGACAGCAGGAGGAGAACTGATGACAACAATGCGCAGGCTTATGTCTTTATTTGGGGTTGGAGCGCAGGACAGAGTCTTCACTAAGGGATATGTGTCACACACAGCCTAAGGGCTTAACGCCTGTTTGACTCCTCCGTGTTCTGTAAATACAAAGGCCATGTGCTGGTGTGTGCGTGTGTGTGTGTGTGTGTTTAGACTCCTGGTATGCAGGGTGTAGATCATAATTTAAATGGCCAGGCCGATGTTGTCCCATACAATAAGTAGATGATAATGCGAGTTTGCCTGCAGCATCACTGCTGTGTTCCTGCCATAAATAAGACTTAACATTGCTGATATGAATCAGATTTTTGAAAATGTCTACATTTACAGATACAAACAACTGACAACTACTTTATCCAATAGGTCCTCTAATGTTTTGAAATACACGCAGTTTATAAATAGTCTACCAGGGAATAAAGTGAACAATTAAAGATATTTTTTTTTTACATTCCATAAACTTAACTTAAACAATTCTAAAGAACTTCAAAAAGTGCTGTCTTTGAAAGTGTTGTACTCCAATGCAACAAACTAACATGCATGTTTAACAAGTTTCTGTAAAGAAGAACAATTGTAAGCATGCAACCTGTTAAAGGCCCCACGACATGGTGCTCTTTGGATGATTTTATATTGACCTCAGTGGTCCCCTAATACTGTATACTTATGACCTCATAAGGGGCCCATCCAGGTCCTACCCAGAGTTTACACCTATCGCCATTTCTGGCCACTGGGGGACCATAGGCAGGCTGGGGGATCTCATATTAATGTTAAAAAATCTCATGAAGTGAAATTTGCATGTCATGGGACCTTTAATGATGGACCTCATATGACAAGCCATGTACGTGAATGATAAACTAATCTCAGAGGCCTGCCTTCTTGTCATAAACTCAGTTAAACATTAAAGAATGAAAAACACCCAGGACACTGCAAGGTTACTGGTGTTGTGTGAGCCTACTTTTACTGTTATAGGAGACATTAACCAGACTACTGTACAGTACATGCTCTTTTATGTAAAAAAGGGTTTGTTCTGGGAAACTGGCAGGGTGGATAATTAGCAGACAGCACTGCTGCAGCAGTGTTTCTTAATCTTCACACTGTTTCTGGAAGGTCTCTGTGTGACAAGTAGTCTTTGTTTGCCTACACAACAGCTGGGCAGTCCCCTAACTTTTGATATTTTTATTTTGTAATAATTCAAATTATGAAGATAAAAAAGAAGCCAGAGAAGGGGAAAACACTAAGAGAAATCACTTGTATTTTCCTTTTTTATGACATCTAAGTCAGTCCAAACTAAACGTTACTGACTGTAGCCTACTTGATGGCCCTGCATCATACTGTATTATTCTTTTTATCACTCTCTCACCACCTCATCAGGGTGCTGTAGAGAATCTCCTGGACAGCTGTAATAGTATCTGGTAGTGGTGTTATGTAACAAAGTCCAAATACTTTGTTACTGTACTTAAGTAGAATTTTCACTCATCTGAAATAAACATTTCTGGAAACTTTCACTTTTTCTCCATTACATGTCCTAAATAAAATGTATACTCTTAATTTTACACTACATTTCCCCTGAGCATCCTTGTTACTCGTTACTTGCGAGAAATATTCAGATCCTTTACTTAAGTAAGAGTATTAATACCACGCTGCAAAAAACTACTCTGAATAAAAATGTTACTTAAGTAAAAGTATGCACATAGCGTGGGGAAAATGTGCTTAAAGTATTAAAAGTAAAAGTACTCATTGCAGGGAAATCCTCACATGTTAGAAACTGGAAACAATCAAAACTAATTCTAGTCAACCAACTAAGTGTTTAATCAGCTAATCATTTCATCTGTACCTGTGGGCCGTTATGTGTTGGGTGGTTTCATTTATAATAAACATCATATTTTACTAACTACAGTACATGTCTTTTGTGTGCAAAAAATCTTATTTTGTAAAGTAACTAGTAACTAATGCCGTTAGATTAATGTCTGAAATTGTAGTGGAGTAGAAGTAGAAAGTGGAATGAAAAGAAAATATTTTAGTAAAGTACAAGTACCTCTATTTTGTACTTAAGTACAGTACTTACATTTGCAGTAGTTCTTCTAAGTTTTAAGTACTTTATACAAGACTGTCTGGTCGTAGCCTGGTGTGGAAACTAGTGAATCCGACTACTGTGATTCAATTCAATTTTATTAAAAGTATCAAATAATAACAAAAGTTATTTCAAGACAGTTTACAGATAGAGCAGGTCTAGACCACGCTATAATTTACAAAGCCCCAACAATTTTGGCAATTCCCTCAAGAGCAAGCTATTAGTGCGATCTACACGCTATTCCGCTGATCGACGGCTGGTGGCGATAACACGCACAGAAATCATGCACACACAAAGCCAGTGAAGAAGAAAACGGTTCCAAATGTTTAATGAGGAAGGAAATGCACTCGACATTGTAGTGGTAAGATAGCCTACACTGAATGCTATCACAACTTATTGTTTGTTTACAAGAAAACAGTTAGAAGGAGTCAATAACATCTGAAAATAACTGATGATGTCATAGCATTGCCCGACCTATCTCCTAATTAGCGGAGTCAGGTGTGTTCAGCCAATCAAGAGCTGCTCAGGGGGCGGTCGGGGAGAGATGATAGGCTACAGGCTGCTTTTTAGTGTGTAGTTTTGGATTTAATGCTTGGTTGTGATGTGAATAAACGGTAAGCATATCAGCAGGGGGACACCTAGCTAAAAAAAAAAAAAGGCGCGTATTCTATATCTATGAAAGAGAAAACCTTTTGTTCATTTCCTTTGAACAAGGAGTCTTGAGTTTGTCGCCGCCTGCTGGAGAGAGAGAGAGAGAGAGAGAGAGAGAGAGAGAGAGAGAGAGAGAGAGA
>NC_045745.1:26229926-26242015 GCF_008692095.1 Etheostoma spectabile | reverse complement strand
GAGAGAGAGAGAGAGAGAGAGAGAGAGAGAGAGAGAGAGATAGACAGACTCCTGTTGCTGCGGCGCCTCACTGTGGGATCTGCCGTCGACCTTTCCGACTGTAGGCTACACATGAACGCAGAAAGCTTTTTTTACGCTTTTACTCGATATGTGCGACCCGGGGGTTTGGCGGAGTGAGCCAGCAAAGCGTCTGCTCTGTGTCTAGAGGGGGAAACCACGCTTGTCGTTGCTGGGATTATTTTTGACACAAGTTGGCTACGAAGTCGTTTGCGGGGAAAGTGTGAAACAAGTGTAAGAAAGAAAGCAACAGATGTTTTTGGTGGATATGCGGCCGACTGAGGAATGAGAGCAGCAGCGAGGCACCGGCGGCCCTTCCAGCGGTTATGCTGCTGTGGAGTCGGGCTGGTCGCAGTCATTTGGCTCGCACAGGTCATCCAGGCACCAGGTGAGACACACAGGCTGCGCGTGCGTGCACAGGGATTATAATCCTATGGACATTATTTTAGATACACAGTGGAAATTAATATTGCATCAATTTATGCAACCCAGTCTAAAATATGCTGCACTACTTGATGAGTAAACACAGAGTCATTATTAATCACTGTTAAATCTTATTTGAATTTGATTCATCTGCCCTGAAGAGAGATAATACAGCCATCAGTAGCCTATTTTTTTAGATCAGTTTTATGTAGTAGAATAAAAACAAAGGATCCAATCAAAAGGAAAGGAAATTGTAAAATAGATTTTAAATATTATAAAACATTCTTTTTTTTATCAAAAAAGGGCTACATTCGTTAAACAAGTAGAACATACTGTTCATGTACTTTGAGCTCAACATGTAGTGCTTTGTCATCATTATAAGCAAAGATAAATATAGTTCCCCTTCCTCTAAGCCTTCCTAAAAGGCTCCTTTTGATATGAACAAAAATATGAAGATATGTATCTATATGGAGTCTCTGGCGTATAAGTGTGACTGTAGACGTGCTGCATTCTTTATCCAAATGTATTTCAAGCAGAGTTAAAATAGACATAACATTTAATTGTCTAAATAAGAAAGAATGCTGGTACAATAGTTCACAGTACAATTCTAATTGCTGTCCAGCGTTGTGCTATTTTTTTTTAAGGGCAACATATTGTCTTCATACTAACAGACAATAACACATGTGAGACAGCTGAATCACTGTTTTGAATATTTAAATCTTATTTCAGTAGTTTCTAACATGACTGCCAACAGTCTCCCAGCTTCTGACCCTCTGGCCCTGAAGTACCCCACTCTCACTGCAGAAAGGTGACAGTGTGTTGATTACATAAAGCAGACAGAAATCCTGGCATGTATAAATCCAATCATTGGGGATAAGTCCAGTTTACCGCAGATTGACCATGAATCTTCTCAGAAGAAATACTCTGCATGCCTGGGCATGTTCAGGTTTCATTTTTTTCAATTTCTGCTTTTCTCCATGGTATCATTGGGGAAAAGAATTGCCTAAATAGATTGTTGTTTAATGTAGATAAATAATGGATACATTTTATTTGTCTTGAATTGTTTACAGTAACTGCCATTTATTCTATTCATACCATAATGAAACAAAACATCTGATTGACACCCAACTCTTTCACTACACTTCCTTTTCTTAAAAGCATCTACCTTTATAATATTATGCACTGTTTCAGTCGCATCAGTAATCCAGTGATGGTTAGAATGAGGTTCTTTTTAATGCATCAGATGTTATATCTCATTTGCATCAGTGCACCTTAACACATCTCCACCTAGCTCATTATCTTCCCATCACCTTTGCTTATGTTGTCGCACACTGTCACACACCCTCATCAGCGGCTTCAGCACAGACCGCATCGTTCTCTGTAGTCCTGTGTGCATTATAATGATATGAATGTGTTGTGGTGGTGTGACCTTTTGTTCTGTTTGTTTGATTTACATTTAGGTTTCACCCTCTTATCCTGCGTGGAAGAGTGTCCCATTGAATGAACTGTGTCATTAATATTGATACTTCACCTTTAAATTATGAGTGTGCTATTAACCAGAAGAGTTTTTTTTGTAATCAACATCAAGGCCGCTCAACTCGAACCATATAAAAGCACGGGGATAGGCATGTGTTCGGCTGTTTGTAATGGCGACAGGCAGGTTACTCTCACAATGCTTGGAAAATATTACACATACTGTAGCATGCTGAATACCACTGCTTGTAGAACCATTTATGGATATGCTGATCTATACTATCAACATCGGTCTGATTCTGGCAAAAACTATTAGATTGGATATCGGAAAAATATATTACAATAACTTCATCAGCTTGATGAAAAAATATTTATTTTGCTGGAGTGGGAAAGGCAACATTGTTAGAAAATATTGCAGAAGCAACAAGCTAGAAGCAATTAATAAATTAAACACATTTCTATGCTGACAATGACCAAGCATTTCCATGTTTGCAGACCTTGGAGTTGTGTTCTTGTGCTCCTGTTTTGGTCTCTACCAAATCCTGAGAGAAAATAGCTGGCTGTTTAGCTGCTAAATGCTTAACTTTGTTTACCAGCTAGTCACTAACGTGTCTGCCCGTGCCAGTTTATCAGCTGTAGCTGCTGCCTGTTACGACAGGAAACCCGGTGGATAAGATTGGCGAGACTAAACTGAAAGACTAGATAAGGGGTCTGCAATCTTTTTACGTCCACGTTGCATACATGATACATTGCATCAATTTGACTCAATTTTCTGCACACATATTTCTAATGTCATCAGAATTATTGGAAAATTGGTCACATGTTTGTATTGTCTCCTATTAAAACAATGTTGTGGTATCAGTATTGGTAATGGAAAACTTGAATTAAGCCGTAGTAGCTATTCCCCAAAATAGAAATTGTTACAATTAAATTAAGAGCTGTCCAAAGAAAGAAGCCACTGACCAATTTGACCAATTTTATGTATCCACTTTTGATCACTCAAAGCATCAGAACTGTACATAGGGTTATTGCAATCAAACGGCAGTCGATAGCAACGGTTCCACGAGTTTTGCATCCTTAATGGGACACACTGGGGTTTTTGAACTTGTCTGTGCTCAGGCATTTCTGTAACTGTGGTTTAGCTCCTATTTAAGATCAACCAAAAGTTCATCAGCTCTGCATCATGACCCTTCTTCAATGTTCAGTCTGAATGGCAGTGGAGATACGGACAACTGCGCTGTTATCTACGTGGAAATGGAGCTCAGTAGGTTGGACTGAAATGTGAATATTGATTTTTTTTGTAAAGTAATATCCAAAGATTTAGGCTTCAATGGCAGCCATACTTAGCACATTGCTACTGTTGAGGATTTTACAGTCAAAGACATTTTCTGTGGAGGCAGTGAACCTGTTTGGGGTAAGACCTGAGGAAGCCGGTCTTTCCGGTTGATGTATGATTGACGGGATCAGATGTCTTGTTTCTCCTAAAGAAGGAGGCACTATTGGTTGGTCTTTCCTGAAGGGAACAGAAAGTAGTGTATGGCAAATAGGTGCTGTTTAAAGATTTGCAGCAGTGGTCAGCATGTGTTGCAACAAGATTTAATTCATGTGATTTTAACTTCTTTACTGCCTTAAGACAATATAAAAACATGAATAAATGACACAAGCATTTGGCCTGGAGGTTCCACACAGTCTGCACTATTATACTGATGTGTAAAGAGAGGAATTATGAATTATGGTATTTACATTCAACGTTTTGCACTCAACCATCATGTTTATTATGCATGGGAGAGCAGGATTAGGATATTTCCATACAAACACATGTTCTGTTCCTTCAGCTTTCATCACTGATCCTTCTGTAACCTCTTTCCTTTTATATTTATATTTTAGGTCTTTAGTAGACAGTCTTATCTAGAGGAACAATCACTGTAACCGTAAAGTTTAAACACCATGGATCACCTACTTATAAGCAACTGCAGTACAAAGCTCAGGGTCAGAGTGAAGAAAGTGTGTGAGGTACAGATCTTTATGTCCAATTTAAACACATTTTTGTAACTGTTAACAGGTTTATTTTCTTATTTTATTTTTACAACAGAGGTGGGCCACCTTAATGCACTTTTATGAACATCAATCCTAAGGAAAAAGGGCAAACTGGATATTTGATACAGCAAATGTCAAATTTCATTAGTGTGGCTTTTGTTCAGGGTGGCTGTCATCAAACATTGTTGATCACAAGACAAGAGGCGCCAAGATCTGGGTGGTTTACCACCTCAGCTAAACAATTTCCTGAGGGAAATGCTGTGTAGCGTTAGTATCACCAGAAGCCTCAAACTTACTGGAAGATGTAAGGGCTTGGAAAGGAATCTGAGTCTAACTTTTATAATGAAAACTGTCTGGGAGACAACTATCTTGTGCAGATTTAATTTCCAAACGCAAGAATAAAGTATAAGGATTTGAAAGTATTGAAAGCAAGTATTGAAAACAGTATTTTTAGATAAAGTAATTTAGATGTCAGTTAAGTGTCTTGAAGAATGTTTTACCTTTTGTGTAAGTCCTTATGTATGTTCCACTTTATTCCTGCTGACAACCAATGCTTTTCCACAATTAGGATTGCATAAAATTAATCTTAGATTAATATATGAAAGTCAGTCACAAGTTCCCAGGGCCCAAAGTGATGTCTTCAATTTGCTTGTTTTGTCCACAAACAATCCAAAAATACTAATGAGAACTTGGAACAGGAGAACTTTTGTCATTTTTGGATTCATTTTCTGTTAATTGCCTAATCAGTTAATCAACTGACCATTTAAGCACAAATCAGTGTTGTAATTCATATGTTGTTTATATGTGCTACGATTGTTGAGTTAATAAAATCTGAATCTGTAAAAGAGATATAATTGCCATCCCATTTATTTCTCTCCTTTTTTGAATGAGACAAGAAGGTGTTTAGTTGTTAGAGACTTCTCCAAGTTATAAGTGACGAAATGGTGCAGAGCCATCTGGGGTAGAAATCCATTTGAATTTCATACGAGTCAAGCTCCTCTTGATGCCTCGACATGAAAGCCTTCACGTCTCCTCTCAGCCACGACTCGTGAAATGGGCTCATTGAGCTGTAAGGTACAAAGAGACACTACAGCGCCTGGCAATCACCAACTGCATCAGACAGACAACAAGCTGCCTCGTAAATGAAAGGACAATGTAGTACAAAGCATAATGATAACAGCCTCGCTATCTTCTCTGCAAAAGTGGAAAAATCTCTGTGGGTCGGTGGTAGGGCAAGTCTGTATTTCTTCCCCCCATAGGAGAGATGATGAGGCAGATGTATCTGTGGGGAATTCTTCACCTGTAGCTGTAGTAAAGTCATAAAAACTCAAAGCCACACAGAGATTAGCTATTGAGGAATGAAATAGAGAGCTGTAATACACAGGATAAAAAATACAGAGCTGGTAGCTCAGGACAGCTGACGGCAGCATCACGGAATTACTGAACCTGCTGCTTTCTCCCAGAGCCAGAAACATGAAACTACAGTCTGTTGAGTTGTCACGTAATAGAAGAATAACTGGAGACAATTACTATGGACAAAGAAAGCGGCAGTATCAATACTTTAGACAAGTCAACATTTTTTTTATTAAATCGAAACAAGAAAAAGAATGATTTGGTTGTTATAGTTAAGTTGGAGGTTCTTTGTTTTGTTATGTCAAGCAGCTCCTGGCTGCAATAAATTTATTAAACAAAAAGGCAATCACGGGTTCCATTTTCTCACATTTGAAAACTTTCTGCTTTTAGGGTTTTACACAGTTGGTTGGAAAAAAAACGCTCTAAGACATCCATGCGCTCTTGGAAACTGTGATAGACTTTTTCATTTTTTATAAGGACTGCAACCTATTTTCTTAAATAGTTGATTAATCATTTGAAAATAAGTGAAACGATCACAGTTTACTAAAGCCCAATCTGACGTCTAAATGCTTAGTCTTGTTAGAAAAACAGTCCAATGCCTGTAGATTTACTTTCATATAGTCAAGGAAAAGTAGCTAATCCTTCCATCTTTTCTTGAATAAAACCATTATGCAATTATCAAAATAGTTTTCTAGTAGTATTTTCTCTTATATCGACTGATTGTTTCAGCTCTACATTTCATTGACTAAACCATCAAACTGAAGAATTATCCACATATTCGCCAGTAATGAAAACCATAGCTAGTCCATCCCTAAATCACAGCACATAGGTTTAGTTCTTGGAGTGTGTGAGGTATTTCAAGTGTATAAAATGACTCTGGTGTTGTTTTGTAACAGAGACCGAGTCTTCTGGGTTTCGGCCAGGTGTGAACAGTGGGGAGCTGCGATGGACTCGTCGGCTGATGCAGGAGAATTCAGACAATCAGAGCATAGATCAGCCCCGAGCAGGTGAGTCAATCGTCTTTACCTGGATGGATGTTGTCTGTTCCTCTAGGTCAGACCAGCAAACTCTTCCTGTCTGACTGTCTGCAACACTTTCTTATTATTCAGTGTAGGGGTGGGTGATATGTATAACTATCACAGTGTATGTATACAGGGGTTCAATTGAGATTTGCAATGTGTGGGGCTCTGTGGTTTCAGGGTTACTAGCTACCAAAGATTAGGGGCAACCTGCTGCAAACTTAGTTTAAAGTTATAGTATCATTTTGAAAAAGCAAAACATTGTTTGAGCAGAATATCAAAGCAATTGGCATTTGTTTTTTTTAACCCGTCAGTTTCCGACCTATTTTTATCCCTATCTTGCCATGCTTATGGTGGTTGGAAACCAGTGTTAAGGTGCATTATACCACCTAGACCGATGGGCTTGGTAGCTTTTAAGGAAACCCATTAAAAGAATAAAAGGAAAATCTGTGAAAGTTCTAATGTTCCCAAGTTCTGACATCACCTAATTTAGGACTATGTTATCTACAGCTTTGAAGAAAACACTTTTGATTTATTGTTTGAATTATTAAGACTGAGAAAACATTGTTGAAGATGGGCTTTGTGTTTTTGAAAATGTGGGGAGTTCAAAGTGGTTTAGTGATGCTGATGCGTGCGTGCGTGCGTGTGTGTCTGTGTGTGTGGTGTATGCAGGTAAAGGCAGCGTGTACCAGAGATTTCTGCCTATCCCAGGTGAACTGAAAGGTCATTCGGCACTGTGTCAGTTGTCAGGAGTGTGTAATCAGTGTCGAAGCACCGACGGACTCAAGGAGACAGATGGAGCACACAATAGGAAGCTGCTATTCTGTCTTTAGCAGGCACCAAGTTACCTTCCATTGCTTTCTGAGTTTGGCTGCACCCTAAATTGTATAGACAGATTCAAACTGCTCCTTATTATCACTGCAGCCAATCGACAGCAATAATTACACTTTTCTAGCCCACCCTCTGGTTCCCAGGCAGATTAGATGGCTGGCTGGCTGACATGAGCTGCATTCATTACAGCTGACAGTTTTATGATTAAAAATTCAGATCAAAGAGGAAATCGTTTTGCGAATAGTACAGAGTAGATAAAATAACACTGCTGCACAATGAAAAATCTTTTACCTTACTGAAAGAATACAATTCTGTATCTTCACATCATTTGCATTTACTCTCTGGTGGTGCTAATAATAGGCTGGTAGTCACAAAATATGTATTGCGTGTAAACTGCATTGTGATTATTGTAATCTCACAGAAATGTATGCAAATTTATGCTAATAATATAACATGCAAATGGCATTTTCAGACCACACTTCAAAATACCACCTTAAATGTACTCCTTCTACTGAGCGTGTACAACCTAAAAATAAACCTGCACACAATGAATAATTTTAACCTTTTTAAAAATAGATTTGAGTGAAACACTTATTCATGACATCTTCTGCGTGCAAGGATGTGTCTTAGAGACTTCCCTGAACTTTTCAAATATATTTTGCTTGTCACAGCAGTTGGGAACAATTATCATGTCAGGGCATCCTAAATTATTTGCAAAATAATGTATGTGCATCTGACACTGGCTATTTTTCTGTATGAAAGGTTTGACTTAAAGATGCAGTAGGTAAGATTAACTTTGAGTAATACTACGGAAAAAGAGGGAGGGAGGGACTGAGAAGTTGTCGATGTTCAAATTCTTTGGTTAAATCCTGGATTGTTCCAATCCTACCAATAGCACCTTTAAAAATGATTTGACTAAATAGTGCATTTATTTTAAAGGTGTAACCTTGAATTCTAGCAACATTTTATCACCAAACCTCTAAGCAATTTTTAATCCTAAATAGGTGGTTTTAGCTCCTGAGCAGAACACTGACTCATCAAAGCTCAATTGATCTGGCACTTGTAAGTAAATTCACTCAGTAATAGCACCTCACTGTCCCTGCATGTCTTCTTCTGTAATTACTTTAGAGGTGTTTTTTATTCACTCTTGAAAGAGAAAATGAGACTCACTGTCTCTCTGTACCAGTGCTCCATTTGCTCTATTCAGCAATTTGTGTTTTGCTACCCGATAACACACTTAACCTTTTATTGAGTTCCTGGCTGCAAACAGATCTCCCTCATTATCTCTTACAAAGACACAAACGTACTGTGGGCAGATACTTCCCTGTGGTAATAAGCTGGAGACGAGCAGGCAAACAAAGATCTGGACAAGTAGTATAAGACACACCAAGGAGGACAACTCAAAGTTCAGGTTGCCGCCCTCATCCTGAGCCGTCTGACAGTGATTGCATAATCTGTAGTGCGATTAAAAAGCCTGCCCTGGACCTCGGGGGATATTATCTTGGGGATTGCACAGTAACGTCCAGCTCTAGACTCTTTCTCTCTTTTCATCCCTTCGCTGCTTAACAAGATGGAGACGGTGTGAACTGCCTACAGCTGACAAGCCTCTGAGACCGTTATTGCCAGGCAACAGAATGCTACATTTTGAAACCCGGACAATTCTGTCTTTCAAACATTGGAAGTCCTAAAGAACTAAAAATAGACCACGAGGAGAAGGGGTGGTGGTGAATCTAAATGATGTAAATGGCTCATACTGTGTGTGTCGTTGAGGCTTGTTATGTTGTTTATTTTGGCAAACTTGGTATGTTGCTATTCGGCCGAGAATAGTATTTTTCCACAGCCATATGTGAGGTTTTTTTAGGAAAGAGTTGAGAAAGAGAAGCTGGCAGATAAACGAACAGAAATAGTCTTGAAATGGTCTTGGACTTTTTTCAGGGCAGTCAGATTATGGATGCCACACAAAGCAAACAGCAGTTAATGTGACCATTGTTTGTTGCCAAGTGAAGTTTTGGAAATTTTGAAGCCTAATTCTGTTGCATTTTGTAAATTCTTTTTTACTTTAAAATGACTCAATGTTTAAGGAACAAACTAAGGGTAGAGGTTAAGGCTGACCATAAGTCTTGATTGTCATTAAAGAGAAGAGATTTTGCCATTTCCTTTGACTTTACATTTCACTTTGTCATCCACAAGGCTGATAGAGATGATAATGGATGGTGTTTTATGAGCACTTTTGTCACAGATGATGTTTAGTGTTTTTATTGATATGCGATGCGGGAGGTGCGGCTTGAAACCCTTCTGTTGTTTCATCAGCGTCCTATTTAAACTGCCTCAAAGGAAAGCAAATCAAAGAACAAATTCATAATAGAATTTACATTAAAGACCTGGATGCATTTTGTTTTATTCCTCATTAGAAATGCAGGCTTGTTGCAGAGTTGTGTGCGCATGTGTGTGTGCGCGTGTGTGCGCGCTCGTGCGCATACTCAATACTCCAATGCCAGTTTGGCTGATCCATGTTACGTCGATACCTTAGCTTCACTCCAGAACGCCCTGCAGACTCTCAGATCGATAACATTTCTCTGCACCACCCACTGCCCCTTCATTCAGCTACCCTGAAGCCCCCTGCAGCGTGGTGACTCAGAGAGAGCTCATCTCCTCACATCAGCACTGCTTTTACGTCTGGGTATCGCCAATGATTTCCCGAATCCAGTGTTGATTACATTTTAGATTCAATAACAATTAAGTTAGGGAAAATCAGTTACAATAGCAATTTTGCTTGGGTATAAAAAATATTCTCACAGCACTTATGCTGTAAATTGTACAAGCAAGAAGAAAGCCTCAAATGTTTTTTTTTTATAATGCATCAGTTTAATGTTGGCCTTAAGAAATTACCCCCAAAAAAGTTTGTTTAGAGTTCTTTCATTAACAAATTACAGCAGTCTTCAACAAAATATAGTGCGACTCTAGACTCCAGCCTATGAGTAGAGTGACTATGTAGAAGAATATTCTTTTAAAACAACTACACCATGGTAAACGATGAAAAAGGATTGATTTCATGATTTTATTCATCAATATCAGATCATTCAATCAAAGATTGATTATTTCAACCTAGCTCTACATACTTTGCTGCAGTTTAAAACAGTGTTTTATTATTGTTGAAAACTTTATTTTACCATGTGCCTCTTGGAGTTTATAATGATGGGCAGTTATTATACATGATTGGTGTTCAATGTTATTTTCTGTTATAATGTATCATTGTCTTTTCATTGCTTTACAGCATAATCTATGGTATCTGCTAATTAGCAGGTAAACATTAAGTTAAGCCAGCATGATGTCTTGGAGATCACAACAAAATTATCAGTAAATGAATAACGACCCACAAGAGAAACAGAGTGAAAAAACAAATAACAATTCCTTACCCAGCCCTACCCTAGACCCAGACTGTTAATTATAATACATTCATTGTTCTTCCAGACTAAGAATAACAAGAATAAAGTAAAGTTGTCTTTGCCAAACATCTAGCAATGTCTTGGTTGGTTTGGTAAACTTATGGGCAGCATTTCAAGTAAATTACGTTCAACTGTAATCCACTTTCTGTTAAACACATCTAACGCACCATTAATACTATGTGCAAGTTCAAGTTTAATTCTTAAAATGGTTTTCAAGATATTCTAATCTCACTTTATTTTGTTAACAGGGATAGAATAGATAGATGGGGGTCACACCTAATATACAAAATTCCAGACAAAAGGAAACACTTCTTCAAATTTTCTGTAATTCTCAGAAAGGACTCTCCCCAGAACGTTCTGATGCCACTACACTCCTACAGCACTCTGTATGCATCAATGTGCCTTTTCAAGTATTGCATTTCATGCACTTCTTAGAGGAAAGGCATTTTATTTTATTCATGTTTGCGGGGGTAAAGAAAAGTATTTTTTATACTTTGAATTAAAACAGTTTATTGCAAATGGACCCAAAATGCTTCCTAGCATTTTTCCAAATGATAAATTCAGATCTTCGTATTTAGTAGATGAGTGATCCAGCATTCTTCACATCTTTTAAATACGTTTTTGATTGTGGCATTAATTGTATTTGTAATTGATGACATAGATCAGTGTTTTCACCAGTTCATTAAAGCTTCACATTTGCCACACACATTTATGTCCTTCATGTTTTATAACATTGGTTTATGTGCATTAAATTTGAGGAGGTTCAGGAAAGGTATGGAGCTATTTACACTCATGGATCTTTTTTTTTAATAGCCCTTCAGCTTGTGTTGGAATGAAACAAAGAGCTGCTGGGAAGACTGTGACACAACTGGATCAGAGGTGAAATAGTTAGGGTATGGGAGCATTTCATGAGTCTGTCATTAAAAAGACACCGCACAGAGAGAAGTGATGTTAGAGGTCTGAGTACAGATGCACTTTGGACTGTCAGAGTAACAGCACATCAACATTGCAGCTCAACCTCTCATTACAAAGCGACTGATTTTATCAAGATGAAGGCACATCTGGCTTAAATCCCTGATTTGGGAGGTTACAGACGGCGATCATCTTGAACCTATATGCTTTAGTTTGTGGTGTTGTGTTGTGAAATCACAACATAAAGAATCCCAGCAAAGCATATTCCTGTCCAGTAGCCTTCATTTAACTAGTATGCTGAAATACGCTGTGTATCTCCATGCCGTTCTCCCCCCTTGCTCTCAGACCTCTCCTGAGGGTTTGTAAGGGAAAATAAATATTTTTAGACATTACGGTCCAAAGCCGCTGTCACTTCTCTTTTTTTCATTTTTCATAAACCCTAACCATGGGAAACACATATTCACCTCCCCCTTTCTCACTGTTCAGGCAATTGCCTTGCCTTTGGCTTTCTACTGCCACCCATCAAAAAAAAAAAAAA
>NC_045745.1:26204770-26229916 GCF_008692095.1 Etheostoma spectabile | reverse complement strand
GCCCCCAGGGAGAGTGTCGCCATAGCAACTGCCTGCACCAGAGCAACTCCTCAAAGCATCCATCTGAGGTACATGTCGCAGCCCTCGGTTTTCACCGGCAGAATAACCTGAGAGTTTATGTTTTGGGGCAAGAAGGAGACTGGAAGGCTTCCAGGGCTGTTAGACGAAACGCAGAGAGCACAGAAGAAGGTGAAAGAAATAAAGCCACAGTGCTTTAATAGAGTGCTTTAAGAGAGCAGAAAACAGAAACTCTACTAACCTTCAGTAACTCACTTCAACACTGGGCCTTGAAAATGATGCACTTAAAGAAGTTTATGGCACAATAAGCATCCAGGCAGGCGGTGTTGCACTCTGGCACAGACACAAATGTGCAAACATTACTGCACTAACATGTACATTTTCTTACTGAACATGGCCAAATTACTGTCCCTTCCTTGGGACCAAATGATCTCCTCCTCTCACTCTCTGACATTACAGTGTAGAAGATCAGATCTCATATCCCCGATCACAAGGGACCCTCTTAATCCATGCAGTCTGTTCAGTTTCCATGCAGTTCCGTGACGGCTGCACTGTGCTTATTGTGAGCTTGTCGGCCCACTGTTGTCTCGCACAGCAGAAGAGCTATTAATAGCTCCATGCTCCCCGGTAGTTTAAATTCATTCAGCTTGGCTCTGAGTTGCAAATTGGAGCTGCACCACACTCTTGAGGCTCTCTTTTGTAACGTCAAGGGAACAGAGGGAAGCTAGGCTGTCAATAACAGTTTTTTTTTTCTTTTACACTTAAGGAAGGACAGAAAGCAGCTGCCAGTTTCACTTTCACCTCACTTCCTGTCTTACTTTTCAGCGCAAGACAGAAGATGTTCTTATGGGTTTTTTGTGTGGTGTCTAAAAAAAGACACAGGCTTATGACACAATTTAAATGATGACATTTCTTTTTCATATACGAGTTTAATTTGGAATGCAATTTCTATAGTAGTAATTCTTAAAAAGTGAAGCTTTTTTATCATAAATCAGAAGAAAGCAAATCACATAATTTAATTTGGTAAAATATATAAGCAACAGGGTAATAAGTAAATTATGTCATTCTCCAAACTTAAGGGAAATATTTTGTATTCCTACATCAAATGTCAAATATGAACAAATGCCTTGCTGGATAAAAGACAATAAATATAAATAAATAATTATCTCACGTTCTATTTGTACCTAATAAAATTTTGTTTGCAGCTTGCAGAATATGGCTGTTTTTGAGTGTAAATGAATGTATGTATAATATAATATCATATCTGTCATCATGTCTATACCCACACAGCCATCCATGAGTTTCCACAGGACATCTTTACCAAGGAGCAGAGGAAGAAGGGGGCCGTATGTCTGCATGCACTCTGTGTGAGTATTTCACATATCTCCTGAAATCTGCAGAGGCCAACATTGCAAACCACGACCTACATAACTAATTTATTTTATAAAAAGGCAAGGTGTTCATGTGTCCTTCCTCTCTCTCTGTGCTCTCCTGTACTATCCAGGCCATCTACATGTTCTATGCTTTGGCCATCGTCTGTGACGACTACTTTGTCCCCTCTCTTGAAAAAATATCTGAGGTGAGCAGACTGCACCAACCTGCCTTCAGATATCAATTTCTTAGTTTAACAGATCCAAATCTGATTATCATCATTTTATTCCAAGCTGTTTTTTTTTAAATTTAATTTTCAGAACCTGCAGCTCAGTGAAGATGTGGCCGGGGCGACGTTTATGGCTGCAGGAAGCTCTGCTCCAGAGCTTTTCACCTCTCTCATTGGTTAGTAGCTCAGCCAATCATAACCAAGTAACAGCTTTAGCAGTTTTAAAAAAGAATGCTAAAATTAGATTTCACTTATTCTTAACATTTTAGCAGAGAAATGCTGGGATTCAAAATAGCCTTCACAGTGCAGTCCCACAATTATCCAACAGATGTCAGCAGAGTCAAATTTTAAACTATATTTATAGGTGTTTTTCATGGAGATTAGTGACTAGTGAACTGAAATTACAAAGCTGGATGACTTGTGTTTCTCTGTGTAAATACTTGAAATAAGAGTCCACAGACACCAATCTTAGATTTCATCTAATCTGAAACCAAACAAAGTCAAATACCAAATGCACATATTTGACTTCCACTTCTCCCTTCTGTCACCCACCCTCAGGTGTTTTCATCACCAAAGGAGATGTTGGAGTGGGCACAATTGTCGGCTCCGCCGTCTTCAACATCCTGGTCATCATTGGCCTCAGTGGGATCTTTGCAGGCCAGGTGGGAACAACTTTAAACGAAATCTTGCATGCAGTTCTTCTTGAGTGAATGAACACTGACCTATTATAACCTTTCTCCACAGACAGTGGTTCTGACGTGGTGGCCCCTTTTTAGAGATTCTTCCTACTACATCCTTGCAGTGCTGACTCTCATTATGGTGAGATGTAATTTTTGTCAAAATTGCCATGATTGTTTCTTAAACTTTTACACCTCCACATTGGGTTTTGAAGAATCTATCTAATCTATTATCCCCTCTTTAGGTTATCTATGATGCCACAGTTGTCTGGTGAGTCCACCTACCTTGAGCTTTGTTTTCACTTTTCATAGGACCACATTTCCATAGTAGCACTCCCACAGTAGTATCTGTGTTTATACTGACACAGATCTGCAAATTCTTCTCTGTTCCCACACACTCTGATTGGGGTCAACACCCTCTCCCTCAAATGACCATTATTACAATCGGTAAGATGAGCGTGTCCAGTTCCACATCAGGGATTTGGCAACATGTTAAATTTATTTTGTTCTCTGATTTGTACTCGACAATCGCAAAACATCTAAATATGTATTTCCAGCCGGCTCATCTCAGAGTCAGTAGACGTGCTGAGGAACAAGCACAACTTCAAATCGGTGGTCATTGATTTGGTGCTTAGCTGATAAATTGATTTCTTTTGCGTAGCTTTTCCTTCTTACAGTTTTTTTCCAATTGCTAAATGACAGTGGGCACAACTGGAGACACAAATGCAAAACTTTAACTACAGTCTGCGCAGCAGCAGTTTGTGTGAACCAAATTCTAGTTCGTTTCTCATTGCTTCTCAACACAGTTTTTACAGTTTTTTCAGTTTAACCACATATTCAAAACAGAATGGATTTCAGCCTGGTGCATTTCAAACACTGCTGATTGTAATTAGAGCTGAAAGCCTAAGCAGGTGTCTTGTGTTAGTGAACACATACTATATATACTGTATATATAGGGAAAGCTCAAAAAGATTGTTTTGGAAATGATGAAACACCAAATGAGAACAGTTACACATTGTACCGTTTTAGAGAAACAGTGTACAGGTAAAAGAGCAAAGATACCAATATGTCCAGCTAAGATGTCTGAGGTTACATACACAGTTAAAAATGAGAAACACACTTCCTTTACTATAGTAAAACTGCACACTTACTGTTTTTCACAAAGTTATGGAGATGGGAACCCCGCAGTCATTTGTATTTACCATATAGATAATGCAGATTCAGGGCAAGAGAGAACATCCAATGTGTTGATAAAAAGAACTATTACGTACCATTAGTTTGAAACATAAACATTTAATTACGTAAATTACTACATACAAAATAAAAAAGTATATCTATTTCTGTAACATAGTGACTGAGGATTTTCAGTCATTCTTGTGTACCTTGTTTACTGGTATAAAATAAATAAAAAATAAAACAAGAATTTCACTCTTTTCTTGAAGAAAATGTTGTTTAGGTAAAGTCACTTAAATTATTCAAACTGTGAAGATAAAATGATGCTAGTGTTTGATGCTAGTGTTCTTACTCTGTGTGACAGTGTGTGTTATCTCAGTGAGAATTGTTCATAGTGTTTGGCTGCACTGAGCCTGTTTTCAGACTTTTGAAGAGATGTGTGTTGCTTGGAATGTGTTTTGCAGGTGATGTGAACTGTAGTGCAGACTGTGGTTAGAGTTTTGCCCATGTGGTTTCAGTTGGGACTAGTGTTGTTTAGCAGTTGAAAAAAAACTGTAACAGGGCCCTTTAGTGCTCTTGAGAGCTTCTTAGCTGCCTGTCCTGGAGGTTTTCTGTTCTGTCCACCTGAGACCTTTTGTAAAAAATAACGGCTCTCAATTGTTGTATGTGTCACTGGTGTTAATGAAAGTAGACTTATTCTCGGCTTTAATGTGTGTTGTAGCTGTGGGTTTATAGGTGATATATGGCGGGCTGTTTATTGAATCGTAGTGTGCCAAGCCAATGCTATCCCTCTGTATTTCACCTCACCACTGTTCTTCTGAATACATTTAGTCAGATTTGTGGTTCAGCTCATGTTGCCAAATCACTGCATGCTCAGAATATCACAGTGGTCATCCAGTCTATCCAGGCTTAGTGGAACAGCTGTTTGCACAAGTTCAGTTTGGGTATTTGTGGGTGAGGTTGATGAAGTTTTTAAGGAGTAAACAACAGTGTCATTCACTAGTGCTGGGCTGTATTTGTACTTTATGAGGATAAATACTGTATGATCCAGCTCTCCTAAAGGAAGTATATAAACGGGACTCCAGCTTAAAGCCTCTTAAAACATGATTTCAACTCTTTATATCATTTCATGTTCTTGACTAAATTAGTAAAAATCTTTAAATTAAAGTTTAGAAGAAAAGGTTCTTAGTCATTTCTCATAAAAGTTACACATTCACAACTTCACTGATCTGCTTAATTTCTGTTTGTTGCACTATTATTTCCAACTTCTAAAAATCTAGTTTATAGAAGTGGCGAGATGCTGTGTCAATTTTAACAATGCATTATATAACTACTCTTAAAAAAAAAGATGCTCTATAAATCATAAATATTTACAAATGAATTGTATTTAACACATTTATATTGATGTAATGCCTTACAGACACCGCTGTCAATGGAGTATGATTAAAATAAGACTGAAGATGAAGTTGTTATATTTAATGTGACATTTTGAAAAGAGGTTCACTTACACTGCACACACAAACTGTGTAACTTTGTGGTATTTGAGACCGGACTAACACAAATGTATTATTTGCTGTGCAGGTGGGAGTCCCTGCTCCTTATGACCATGTATGGAATCTACATTATAATCATGAAGTAAGTTTACCAGACCAAACACATATCATGCCTCTGTGCCATGTGGATGTAAGCAAACGGTAACGGTTTGTTTGCAGGTTCAACTCCCAGCTTCTGGCGTTTGTGACACGTCAGCTCAGGAGCTCCGGGCCGTGCTGCCTCGGATCAGAGAACGACAAGATGGGAGAGGATGCGTCTGCTTGCAACACCTCCCTGGTGCTTCTCAATAAAGGTCCGAAGATGTTTGAATAATGAATACACTTCTCTTCTTTGCTGCTGTGTGTCTGTTCTCTCAAAAACTGTCTAATGTAATTAAAAAGAAATGTTATTCACAGGCCAAGCCCATCATCAGGAGGCTTCTCCTGTCATCATGGTGGATGAGCTTCTCATTCTCAACCCCCACAAACTGTCCTTCTCTGATGCTGGCCTGCGTGTTATGATCACCCCCCACTTCTCCCCCCGCACCAGGCTCTCCATGGCAGGACGCATGCTCATCAGTGAGGTATTTGACACACTTATTTGGCACATTGTAACACAATCTTCTCTGAGCTGTACAAAAAAAAAACATCCCGCTCTCCTCTCACAGAGACAGAGGCTGATTCAGAGTTCAAAGGACCAGCAGGGCGGCGAGGCTGGCCCCGGGTCACAAAGGGGATCAACCAGCAACAGCCTGAAGAGGAAGGGTTCCTGCAGTCTGGAGAACGGAGGCAGGACTCCTGGCATAGGAGACACAGAATCAGGAGACAAGCCAGGGGTCGGAGTGTGCCAGACAGAGGAGGAGGAGGATGACAATGGGATTTTCAATCCTGTGCGCATACCAGGTGAGTAAGATTAGCTGTAAAGTGCAAGCAAGATTTAACCTGATTTATGTGTGTTTGTGTGTTGTGCGTGCGTGTGTGGTTTTTCTTTTTTTTATGTTTTCTTTTTGATGTGGTAGCTTATCCCTGGTTGACAAAAGTTCTTGAAATACTTGATTGTCTTGACTACTATGTGTCCTTCTGCCCGGCTTCCCGCTCCTCACAGGTAGCTGCTGTGCGCGGGTGAAGTGGCTGATCAAGTGGCCTCTGGGCCTCCTGCTCTACTGCACTGTGCCTAACTGTATTCAGCCACGATGGCACCGCTGGTTCATGGTCACCTTTGTGGCCTCCACCCTGTGGATCGCCATCTTCTCCTACCTCATGGTGTGGATGGTAAGGAGGCGCGACTTATTGCACTGAAGACAGACTATGAGCTTCAATTCTGAAACGATAAAAACAACAAAAAACTGATCACAGATGCTTCAGGTTGCTGTTGGTCTAATACAACAATACGGTTATAATCTACAGCATGCCTTGTACTCTTTACGTTCTGGGCCTTTCTGTGTGGAGTTATTATTTTCTCTGTATGTTTGCGGGGGTTTCCTCTGGGTGCTCTGGTTTCCCCCACCATCAAAAAACGTGAACTGTACTACTTGGTTCTCCAGTCAGTGATCGATCAAGGCACTGGCTCAGATCTTTAGTTGGTCCCTGGGTGCTGTAAATGGTTGCCCATTGCTCCCTTCAGGGACGGGTTTACCTACATGTATGTGACAATAAAGTACCTTTACCTTTAAACAGAAGCCAGTTGAAAGCTTTAACAGGACAGATAGTTGTTATTTGAGGATGTACCACCTTAAAATGCTCCCTCTGTGCATTCTTGACACTGATGTATCCCATGGTTTCTGTCAGGTCACCATCATCAGCTTCACACTAGCCATCCCAGACTACATCATGGGCATAACCTTCCTGGCAGCAGGGACCAGCGTTCCGGACTGCATGGCAAGTCTGATTGTAGCTCGTCAAGGTAAAAAGCGCAAACCTCATTCTGAATTTCCAAGTCTTTTTGTCTATTTTCTCTTTGTGGTGCAAGGGCTT
Organism: Etheostoma spectabile; assembly: GCF_008692095.1. NCBI lineage: Eukaryota > Metazoa > Chordata > Actinopteri > Perciformes > Percidae > Etheostoma > Etheostoma spectabile. Next base: position 26,222,942 of record NC_045745.1, on the reverse strand, counting down.
CAATTTAGCATTTCTCTGTCACTTTTCCCGTCTCTTTTCAGGCATGGGGGACATGGCAGTGTCTAACTCCATAGGCAGCAATATCTTTGACATCCTTCTGGGTTTGGGTTTCCCCTGGGCTTTGCGTACCCTTGTGGTGGACTACGGATCATCAGTATGCATACACTTAATAATACCAATCTTCTCTTCCTTCCGTCTGTCATTTACTGATGTCTGCATGTGTGTGAGAGGGCTATCGAAACTGATATTTTAAATGCTCACTTCTGTTAGATGTTCATAAAATGGTGACACCTGCTTTTCCACCCCATAGGTCTCCATAAATAATAAAGGACTGGTGTATTCTGTCGTCCTTCTGTTGGCATCTGTGTTTCTGACGGTGAGGAAACAAGTTTTAATATCTGTTGTCAGTATGCAAAATAATTATAGATGGATTTTTATTTAGTTCAAGACATTGTGAACATGGGGGGGGGGGAATGTCACTGTCCTGCAACTTCATTAAACACTTCCTATTGACCTGCATGTCTCCTGGGTCACTAGTTTAGTGTGAAAAGGCAAAAACAGAAACTGTTTCTAATATAATTTGTCTAATATTTAAGGCCTTTAATGAAAAATCATTTGAATCCGGTTATTAGAGGTTTAATAATTTCACTATGCAGTTGTATTGTGTTGTACTACTGTACATGCTGAGCTGTTTACAGATTATTGCACTAGCAGGTGGACAAAAAAATAAATCGATGCATGATTATATAGTTACTGGATTTTTTGAACCCTCAAATATTGACGTTTGCCTCAAAAATCCAGTATCAGTCAAGCTCTTTTATATTCACTCTTAGAGTTATCCAAAAAATGTATTACAAGTGAATTTTTTTGGCTCTTGCTCACCACTGTCTCTATGTTTTCAGGTGACAAGTGTTCATCTGAACCACTGGAAGCTAGATCGCCGGCTGGGTCTGGGCCTGTTGTTTCTCTATGCCATCTTCCTGCTCTTCTCCATCCTTTTTGGGCAGATGTAAAGTCAAATGTCAACCTTGTCAGACAACACGAGTACCTACCTTTCTACTACAAGTCCTCTTACCTGAAGCCAAATTAGAGTGACAGTGTTGGTTGTGTTCCCTGTGAGAGTTCCTGTGCACCTCCTGTTGGACTCGCTAGGGTGAAATTGTACAAATGCAACTACACGAATACACACTGAAATCTTTTTTTAAAAGTACAATTTTTTTCTCCTTTCTGAACAGTGCAGTGTATGAAAACAGTCCTTACATTATCATATTGGCTGACTTAGCAGAATCATTACTAACATGGCAAATGGAAGCAACAGGCTTGTTGGGCCTTACAATGTCTCTCATTGACAAACCTGCAATGAGAGACAAGAGCTGCAGAGTAAGGTCTGGCTCTTCTACACATACAGTCCAGGATAGGAGAAATAAACTCTGGGTTGTTTTTTGCATTTGAAACAATCACAATCATCTTGGGTGGCAGTAAGCTCAGGTCGGAGAGACGGTGGTTCTGCAAAATGGTCTCGGGAAGGAACTTGGTGAAACATTTGCACCCTGCAAAAGAAAACGCCACAAACAATATTAAATGAAGTTAACTGTTCACACAATACAGCAACATGAACTATTTACTGTAAATTAGCTAGATGCATGGTTGAACATAATTTGCACTTCTTTGTGCTTCTATTTCATCCATAGCAAGTCCCACCAATCTGTCCCAAAACATCCTTGTTAGAGAGTAAATGCCGTAAACATATTCTTTGTAAATCTTTACAATCGTTCCCCAAAAGAACCAAACAGGCTTGCCCTGTTGTACAATCCAAATATGTCATTTTTAACCTGTAGCTTGCTATCTTGAAGTTTGTCGTTGTTTCCCGAAGAGAACAGGGTTAGACATATCCTGGAAATGAATGGCGTTGATCCACACTAGGCCTTATAATGCAATATAAACCAGGAAAAGACATCACCTAAAAAAACGGAACGCTCAATAGTATTTTGATGATAACTAGATACCATGCTGATCTCAAATTTCAGATTCCACCCTCTAACAACTATTACAAGTTATTCCTGTTTTATATTTGAATATACAACAGTTAATCTCATGACCTGTTCAACTAAAAGCTAAAAGCTTCAGTTTTGAGAGAGTTCATTCCTGCTAAAACTCAGCCCACACAGCCTACCAGCCGACAAACTAACACATTAAAAACCTAAACTGCTTCTGCTTGGTAATACATTGTTGTATTAGTGATGGCATAATAAATGATGCCATTACTATTTCATTACATCAAGAAACCATTAAAAGTTAAACTATACAGTAATTTAAAAAAACTGCTTCTTATCACTGCAGCTCTTTTCATCATTCTTTATTTATATTTTGATGTCTGTTTTCTGAAAGCTGCAGCCCAGCAAATTACTCACAGAATTAATTAGTTAGTTAATTTCATCAACACCACAGCAATCACAAGTTATTTTTAATATATACTGTATGTTCACACATTGTCTCCCCGTCATTTTCTGTTCCTAATCCTAGTCACATAGTTTGAGTCGAATGTACACAAGTAGCAGTCGTGATTTACAGTTGTGATTTACAGTAAGGGCAATTAGACTACCCAAATAAGATCCTTCTGGGCTACAGTACAGAGTAAACTGACTTTATTTAATCAGTCCGGGATCAGGATGCGAGACAAGATGCTGAAATCCATAGTTGGCTGTGTGAAAATGGATATTCTGTTCATTTGATGAAACTAAAAGTTACGTGAAGGATTGAGAAATGTGTGTATATATATATACTGTATTTGACATGGTTTTAGTGGCTATCTCAACTATTTAAACAGCTGTAGGTTAAAAGGTTGAATCATATTTTCTCTGCAGATTTCTCAGATGTTAACAAATGGTACTTTAATTATCATGCTTGGACCTATTGTTCAAGATAAAAAAAAAAAAACTCCTAGCAGATTAATATAGTCTGTTGACCTTAGGTTTGAACATCATTGAATGTTTTGAATGTACAACCTAGCTGACTTTACCATTAGTGTGGAAATATTTACATGCTTTCAAATGTAGCAGGTGGCACTGAATTACAGCAAAAACCTCTGAACAGACAGTGACGTACTTTAGTCCTGCAATAAAGGACACTGTGTATGTGTCAGTAGACTTTTAGAATATAACCGTTGATATGAAAATGCACACAGTTGTGACAATATTTTGCCTAACTACTAATGAGCAATTATTGGTACAGCTTAGTGTACATAAAGAGATTAACCTAGTGATACAGTATTTTTAGAGGTATTATTACTATGAAATTTAATATATAACTTTGAGTGTCACAAACCTTGATGACTTTGAGTGCAGGTTAGTTGTAATACTTCACGTTTAGGTACGACAATTGATGTTTGTATCGTTTCTTGTACATTTTATGAGATTATTTCCTTTTGGTGGAACATTTACACTTAGATCAGGACAGAAGCAGCACATTAAATACTCACACAAATTGTATCTGTGTGTGTGCTATGTCAAATGATGCTGCATATTCTATATTTGTAATAAGCTGCTGCTCCTTTGTCCTTTATATTAAAAAATGAGGAAAACAATAATTTGGACACATTCAGATAGTACGACAAATTCAAGTATAAATGTTCTACCAAAGGGATATGGGCAATTCTTTTTTTTTTTTCAAAATGGCTGTATAATTATTATTATTGTCTACTTGACAATACTTTTTACTGTTTGTAAATGTTAAATAATTGACATAGTTTTACAATAATGAATGTCTGAAAGAGACTAGTTTTGTGGTGTTTTTGATATTTAAAAGAAATGCATAATGTCAGCCTACTTGTGAATTATTGTAATGGGATGAATGCATATTTTGTCAGTTTGTTCAGTGAAATATTAAGGCTGTAATGTCAGACTAGCACTCTTTGTTATGAAATTCAATTTCAGTTGTGTCTTAAAATCTTTTCACCACTAATATTTCTTTCAGTATTGATTCATCAACACACACAACCTTATTTCATGCAAAAATTAAATCCCCGGTTTACAGATTTAAATTCAATTTAAAAAAATAAATAAATAAATAAAAAAAAGTTAAATGTTTAAAGAATGGCTAGACTAGAAGAAATACCACTATATTTAATAAATAGTCATACCTTTTCCCGCAAAATTCTCATAAAACTATTTTTTTTCATCTTTTATTTATACTTTCTCTTTTAGCTACGGTTTAAAAGTGTAGCTACATTAAAAATAAATTCATAATATTCAAAATGTGATAAATATGCTACAAATGCCCATGTCCTAAACATAAAAGCTACTCTTTAACACGCGTAGGTAACTGGTTACAATGCCTACTGTCCAGAAAATTAGTTCATTAATCATTTGGTTAATCAAAAGAAAATGTATCAACAACTCTTCTGTTATCAATTAATTGTATACATTTTTGATCTTGCGAAAATGTCAAACAGTAGTTGCAGCTTCTCAAATGTGAGAATTTGCTGCTTTTGTCTTTGGGGCGGCTGACTGATGAATCAATTGGAAAAGTAGTCAATGGATGAATCGATGATGAAAGCAATTGATTTAGCATTTTTTGTGTTTATTGAATTTACTGATATATGTCTGTGCATTCATATCCTCATTATATTCATTCTTGTTAAACATCCTCAACCATCTGTGTTTTTCCAGAATATGATATGCGGCAGTTTCTGATGCTAATGTGTTCAATCTTTCATACAGCTGTTGGAGTCTCCTCTGTAAACTCTTGTATTCAAATCTAGTAATAATCTCAATACGCTTGTCATGGCTACTGAGAGACACAATAGCACCAAAGCAAAGCGTTGACCTCCAGTACTTAGTGTTTTTTCACAGCACTCAAAGAATGTTCTCTTTATTCTGCTGCGATGTTGGAGGTAGAGGATGTCTCTTAGAGGTATTGGATCACAGAAAACTTGTATCTTGAGACCAATAAAAATGTGCAATAATAATCCATGTCTATAATATGTTGAAAACATACTTAAACAGCCGTGTCGAAATAAGGGTTAAATACATCATAGTGTGTCAAAAGACATGATTAAGTCATAGTATAGTATTTCGGGTTAGGGTCATAGTATAGTATGTCGACAAAAGTGATAAAAAGTCATAGTATAGCATGTCGAAAAACTGAAAATGGGCATAGTATAGTATGTCAAAAAAAGCATGGTATATTATGTCTAAAAAAGCATGGTATATTATGTCAAAAATAGCATGGTATATTATGTCAAAATAGTGATTAAAAAAAAGACATAGTGAAGTATGTTGAAAAAATTTGATTAAAAGTCATAGTACAGTATGATGAAAAAGCCATTGATAGTCAGAGTATAATATATCAAAACAGTAATAGCATGGTTTGTTGAAAAATGTCCCAAAAAGTCATTAAAGAGTAATAGTATAGTATGTCCAAAAAAATTCATTAAAAAGTCATAGTGTAATAAGTCAAAAAAAGTCATTAAAAAAGTCAGTGTAGCATTTTGCATGTCCAAAATACTGATAAAAAAGTCATAGTATATTAAGTTTGAAAAAGTCATAGTATAGTATGTTGAAAAAAGTCATACAAAAGTCATGGTATATCAGAAATGTCGTAGTATAGTTTGTCCAAAAAAGTAAATAAAAAGTAATAGTATAGTAGGTCGGAAAACCTGAAAATGGGCTAAAAAAAGTCATGATACATTATGTCGAAATAGTGATTAAAAAAAAAGTCATAGGAAAGTATGTTGAAATAATTTGATTAAAAGTCATAAGATAGTATGATGAGTAACAAATGGTATGTTGTAAAAACTGGTAGTCATAGTATAGTATGTTGAAAGTGAATGAAAGTCAAACAGTAATAGTATAGCTTGTCACAAAAAAGTCATGGCATAGTATTTTGAAACAAGTACTTGTATAGTATGTCGAAAAAAGGGATAAAAGAAATCCTAGTACGCAGCATGTCAAAAAGTGATAACGTTATAGTATAGAATGTCAAAAAAGTGTTAAAAAAAGTCATGGTGTAGTATGTTGAAAGAAATGATTAAAAAGTCAGTAAAGAATGTTGAAAAATGTCAATAGTATGTCGAAAAAAAGTGATAAAAAATATTACAGTATGTCGAAAAAAGTCATGAAAAAGTCGTCTTATGTCAAAAAAGGAATAAAGTCATAGTACAGTATGTCAAAAAAAATGATGAAAATGTAATAGCATGGTATGTCAAAAAAAGTCCCAAAACAGTCATGGTGATGGAAAACGTCAGTGATAGTATGTCGAAAAACATAATACAAAAGTCATAGTATAGTAAGTCCAAAAATTAATTAAAAAAGTCAGTGTAGCATTTTGAAAAAAGTCATTGTATAATATGTCAAAAAAAGTGATAAAAAGGTATATTACGTTTAAATAAGCCATAGTGTAGTGAGTCGGAAAAAAAATTATTATGTATTATTATTATTATTATTATTAGGTATATTATGTCAAAATATTCATAGTATAGTTTGTCCAAAAAAAGTCATAAAAAAGTAATAGTACAGTAGGACGGAAAAAGTTGTCTTTTAATTTGAAATAATCATTGAATAGTAGTATATATATATAACAAACATCATAAAGAGTTATAGTATAGTTTGTCAAAAGAATTCATGAACTCACAGAATATAATGTCAAAAAAAGTCATAGCAGATTATGTCATAAACAGTTAAAAAAAAAGTAATTGTATAGTATGTCAAAAAAAGTCCTGGTATAGTATGTTGAAAAACGTTTTAAAAAGTCAAAGCATAGCATGTCAAAAGTAATTAAAAAAGTAATAATATAGTATGTTGAAGAAGTCATAAAAAAGTCATGGCAAGAGTAGATTGAAAAAAGAGATGAAAATGTTGAAGTATAGTATGTCAATGAAAGTCATAGTATGTAGCATGTCGGAAAAGTAATAAAAAAGTAATAATATAGTATGTCGAAAAAAGTCATAAAAAGTCATAGTGTAGTATGTCGAAAAAAGTGATGTAAATGTCATTATATAGTATGTTGACAAAGCTTATAGTGTGTCATAAATATCATTGTAGAGTATGTCAAAAAAGTCATTGTATAGTATGTTGAAAAAGGTAATAGCGTAGTATGTCAAAAATAAGGAAGGAAAAAGACAGTAGAGTATGTCGAAAAGTAATTAAGCAGTCATAGTATAGAATGTGGAATAAGCAATTAAACATCCTGGTATGGGATGGCGAAATAAATCAGAATCAGAATCAGAAAAGGTTTTATTGCTACAACAAGTACACTTATGTGGAATTTGCCTTGGTGAAAGGTGCATACATAAACATACAAGACACATATTAAACATTGTTAAGAGTCAGGGAAAAAAACCTTTTTCATGGCATGAGGTTTTGGTCCTTATAGACCACAGTCCCCTGCCACATGGGAAGAGTTCAAACCATTTCTGTCCGTAGTGGGAGGGATCGGCTGCAATCTTTCCTGCCCGCATCAGCAGGTCCTGAAGGCGACCAGGTCCTGGAGAGACGGCAGATTGCAGCCAATAACCTTATCAGTAGAGCGGATGATACGCTGGGCTACCCTTTTCTTTAGCAGTGGCAGCAGGTGAGGATGGACTCAATGATGGTGAAGAAGTGCACAATCATTGTCTAAGTATGGTATGTGGGAAACATTCATGGTATGTGGTATGTCGAAAAAATCATAGTATAGTATGTCAAAAATTGTAATAGTATAAAGTCAAAAAAGTCGTAGTAACGTATCTCGAAAAAGGCATAGTACTATACAGTAGGTGGAAAAGGTCATAGTAAATAATTGTTGGTAAAATATGTTAAAAAGTCATAGTCTAGCATGACAAAAAAAGTGATGAAAAAGCATAGAATATTATGTCGAAAAATGGTATAAAAAAATGGTCATGGTATAGTTTGTCAAATAAATTCATAAAGTCATAGTAAAGTATGTGGAAAAGGCATAGTTGTATACAGTATGTCAAAAAAGTCATTTTATAAAAATTATAGTATAGTATGTTGAAAATAGGTCATAGTATAGTATGTTGAAATAATCACTAATATAGTATGTCAAAAAAGTCATGGCATAGTTTGTTGAAAAAGTGATTCAAAAAAACATAGTGTTCTATGTCAAAACAATAATAGCATAGTGTGTTAAAAAAGTAAAAGAAAAACATCTGAATGTAAACTGTCATATCAGAGTGTGTCAAAAAAAAGAAATAGTATAGTAAGTCTTAAAAGGTCATAAGAAGTCATAGTATATTATGTCTAAAAAATAATAGTATAGTATGTCAAAAAGTCATAGCAGAGTATGTCTAAAAAAGTCATAAGAAGTTATAGTATAGTATGTCAAAAAAGGCATAGTATAGCATGTAAACAAAAATCATGAAAAAGTCATAGTATAGTATGACAAAAAAGTAATGGTATAGTATGTCATAAAAAAGTCATAATAAAGTCATGGCATAGTAAGTTGAAAAAATGTGATTAAAATGTCATAGTATAGTATGTTGAATTTAGTAGGTCAAAAAAGTAATAAGAAGTCATATTATAGTATGTCAAAAAAATGTGGGAAAAAGAAACAGTACAGTATGTTGAAAACGATCATAGTATAGTATGTCGACAAAAGTCATATATATATATATATATATGTATGTATATATATATACAATAAGTCAGTATGCTGAAATAATTCATAGCATAGTTTGTTGAAAAGAGTGATTAAAAATTAAGTCTAGGTCGAAAAAAATAATAGAATAGAAGGTCAAAAAAAGTTGTTAAAAAAAGTCACAGTATATATAGTATATAGTATAGAAAAAGGCATAGTATTATACAGAATGTTTTGATTAAGACAATGAAAAAGTAATGAAAAAGACATAGTGTATGTTGAAGAAAGTAACGGTATTGTATGTCAAAAAAGGTCATAGTAGACCTGGGCATCCCAGTCCGGCCCGCGTGTTGCCAATCATAAATTACAAAATAAATTTAAAATATATCTATGTCGAGTGTGCAATACAACGGTGCTGCTTTTGTTTTGAAAAGCGTTATTTGTATTACTTCCGTGTGGAAGTATGCACGTGCGTGATTGTGAGTGAAGGTGAACAGCGGCAATCACAAATTACAAAATAAATTTTAAAAAACATCTATGTCGTGCGTGCAATACAACTGTGCTGCTTTTATTTTGAAAAGTGTTATTTATGGACTATGTCCGTGCGTAACCGTGTAGTGAAGGTGCACACGACGAGTGATGCCCGGTTACACCCGAGATTTCTGCTCACGCTAAAAAAAGAAAAGTTGATGACGAATGCCGTGTTTTCAACAAGACATGGACTGCCAAGTATTTCTTTACAGAAATTAAAGGTAAGTCGTTTGCTTAATTTTGGTGCACAGGTTGCTGTGTTTAAATTATAATTGGAATCGCCGCTACACACGACGACGCACAGGATAAAAACCGGAATCTGTCTGATGACGCGCTGTGGTTGATGGTAAACTGCCAACCCAACTAGAACTTTTACCAAACTTCACACCCCCAGAGATGCAGTTTCAATCAGCCAATTCAATGATTTTTTTTTTCTATTTTAATTTCACATAATATAGTAAAATATTAAGGATTAAGAGTTTAAATAAAACCATCAAAAGCAATCTGCTTTTGTAAAGTAATTAGGTTAAATGAAATTATTACCATTTATCTTACGTAGATCAAAATAATACTGAGCAAAATTTAATTGAAATATTGTCGATGTGTCCCCCCACAGTGCTCGGGTTGCTCATGCGCGCCCTCGGCAAAAATTAATTGCCCACCCCTGGTAAAGCATGACAAAAAAATCATAGAAGTCATAGTATATTGTGTCAAAAATGTCATAGTGTAGTATGTTAAAAATGGTAATAGTATAGCATGTCATAAAAGTGTGAAAAAGCATAATAAAGTGTTTCAAAAAAGGTCAAAAAACATCATAGTATAATATTGAAAAAAGTCATATTATAGTGTATCAAAAAAATTGATGAAAAAGTTCATAGTATAATATGTCGAAAAAGTGATGAAAAAGACTAGTATAGCATGTTGAAAAGGGTCATAGTATAGACGTCAAAAAAGTCATAGTATAGTGTGTCAAAAAAGTGATGAAAAAGTCATAGTATAGCATGTCAAAAAAGGTTAATAGTATTGTATGTCAAAAAGGTCATAGTTTGGTATCTCTATGCCATTTTTAATCAACATTTTTCCTCTGTTGTTCTCAATCATCTGAGCTTTTTCATTCTAGCATAACAAATAACCCTTTGTTAACCCTTTTGTTGTCCAACAGGCAATCTTAGAATTAAAATCCTCTACTGGTGCTGGTCCTGATGGTCTGATATAAGTTTAGCAAACTCTCTGCTCATGTTCTTGCATTTCCGCTTTGTGATTTATTTAATTATCACTTTCCACCTGTGTAATCCCATTTGTGAAAATTTGCAAAAGTAACCACCACTACATAAAGGTGGGGATTCACTTGATGTTAATAATTATAGGCCAATCTCCATAATCAGTAATAGCAAAGATTCGAAAAACTTATTTTAAGCAATTGTCTAAATATTTAAGTATTTTTCTATTTTGACTCCAAATCATCCGATTTGAAGCTAATCACTCTACAACACACAGCCCTTCATATATTTACCAATGATATTTTTCTGCACAAGATAACAACAGTCTACAGGTGCAATTTTTATTGACCTCACTAGGCGTTTGACATGGTTAATCATTATATTCTTCTTGATAAAATTATAGCTATTGGTCTTTCCAATCAGCTGTTCTCTGTTTAATGCATATCTTCACTATAGACGTCAAAGACATAGACGTTAAGTGTCTCTTAATGCTACTCTTTCACTGTCTAGTATAATTGAAACGGGTCCTCAGGTTCTTCACTAGGCCCCTTTTATTCGCTATTTTTATAAATGACCTTCCTCAAATATGCTTGACTGTCAGATTAATCTATATCCGATGACACAATTATATATACACATCTAATACAAATATCTGAGATTCAAAACTCACTTCAACTTGATTTCAATCGTATTCAAACATGGTATCTTCTAATCTGCTTTTTTGAATAATAAAAGTCTTATAGCTCTTTTTTTGCAACTAGATCTGCCAATAAGCAAATAACTCTTGAGTAAATTTCTGGATGGTACACCTTTAACATATGTCAAGAGTTTAAATATCTGGGCCTCTGGCTCGACTCCCAACTTACCTTTAGACCAAATTAAATAGCGGTCTGTGAGATCCAATTTACATCTTGTTGACTTCCATGAGCTTGAAGGACTGCATCATCGGTTTGGCAAGGATTCCTAATGTATTGATGAGTCATCAGGAATAGCTAGAAAGCAGTCTTGCATGCCTCTCAGAGTTCATCATATTCTTTGGTTTGGTCTTCCATGCTTCCTCTTTCATCCTACCCCACATACTCCCATGATGTTCATGTCTGGTGACTGGGCCGCCAATCCTGGAGCATCTTGATCTTCTCTCCTTGAGGAACTTGAAGTGGAGATGGAAGTATGCGATGGAGCACCATCCTGCTGCAGAATTGGCCTCTTTATGGGTTTGGGATATAAGAGTATCTAAGAATTTCTTGGTATTTGAGACTATTGATGTTGCCTTCCACCTGCAGATCTCTCCACACCCCATACGGGATGTAGCCCAGACCATGATTTTTTCCGCCACCAAACTTCACTGTTTTCTGGGTGAATCTTGGATCCATGCGGGCCCAGTAGGTCTCCTGCAATATTTTGCGCAACTTGGTGAATTCAACGAAGATTAATCTGAAAAATCCACTTTCTTCCTCTTTCCATCGTCCATCCTTTTAGCAGGCTGTGGGCCTTGGCAAATGCCACAAGGTTTTTCAATTGTCTTTGTTTAGTGCTGGCTTCTGGGCACTGATTCAACCATGGAGGCCATTTCGAGACAGAATCAGACTAACTGTTCTGGTTGACACAGGGACTTCAGGGACCAGGTCTGGTGAAGCTCTGCTGCAGTGAAGATGGGCTGGCCTTGGATTTTCGAGCAACAACGGTCCTCTCGAGAGTTGCCTTGCGGGGTCTGCCTGACCTGGCTTGTCAAAAACCTCCAGTGTCTTCAAATGTTTTTTTATCCTCTGTACTTGACGCTGAGACACATTGAAGCCTCTCCACATCAGCAGTGATCTGGTCTTCAGCCTCTTGATAATCAAAACTTAGTCTCAGGGTGAATCTTAGGCATGTTTGCAGAGGTCTAGTTGCACTTGATGTGAAGGTCTAGTGTACTGGGGTTGTTTTATACACACCTGAGACCTAATTGATCCATTATTAGTCACAGGTGAAGCTCATATGAAAGGCGACAACACTTATGTCTTTACAAAAATTGCTCAATGGCTTTACCAAGCTGTGAATATATAATACTTTTTGGACAGTTTTGTTTTGCACTGAAACATTATTACAAAGCTGTTGGGATTAAAATGAGCCATTTCTTGTAAATAAATCTTGATTAGAAATATATTTCAGCGGCACTTCAGGTCAATTTGTACACAAGTGACAGACTTTGTCAGGGACGTATATCTAAAGAAATTGGGAGGAAGCTTTTAAATTTAAAGCCCCTTCCGATTGGAATGGTTTACCTAGGTCTTTTAGAGCTCTTTCCTCCTTTCACCAGTTTAAGATGTCTCTTTATATATTTGCATAACAGCTGCAATTGTTTTTCTCATACTTGATATTCATATGATTACTTATACTTGATTTTTATTTTATTTATTTATTTATTTTAGTATGTTGAAAAAAAATGATGAAAAAGACATGGTACAGTATGTCGAAAAAGTCATATTAAAGTATGTCAAAAGAAATGCCACAGTACAGTATGTATCAAAAAGGCATGGTATAGATGTCAAAAAAGTCATAGTACAATGTGTCTATAAAAATGCTAAGAAGTCCCTTTGCGCCACCTTTGTCTTTTTATTGTTGACAAAAGTCTAGCATAGATGTCAAAAATGTGATGTGATAGCACTCCACAACAAAAAATGATGAAAAGTAGTAGTATGGTATGTCAAAAAGGTGACAGTAGCTGTCGAATAACGTAATAGTATAGTATGTCAAAAAAGTGATGAAAAGTCAAGTATAATGTGTCAAAAAGCCATAGTATTTGTCAAAAAATGACCGTATAGTATGTTACAAAAGTCATAGTAGAGCATACTATAAAGTAATGTAAAAGTCTATATGATAGCATAAATTGTTAAGCAATTTCACTTTCAGTAGTATTTTAGAGTTAAAAAAGTTTTCTGAACCCTTTTAGGCAAGATTGACCTCTTGTGACATTATTAAAATATTTTTAAAAACCATCAAAGTATAGTAGGTAAAACTCATAAGTATTGTATGTCAAAAAATTGACAAAAAAGTCATCAAGTAGTGTGCCGAAAAAACTGAGAAAAAGACGTGTAGAAGTGTAGAATGTCAAAAAAAGGTCATAGTAAAAGTCAAAAGTCATTGCATGGTATGGTAGAAAAGTTATGAAAAAGTCATAGTTAGTACAGTAAGTCAAAAAGTCATTCTATATTTTGAAAAAAGTGTTGAAAAAGTCACTGAAGTATGTAAAAAAAAAAAAAAAAAGGAATATTATATATTGTTAAAGAGTTATAGGATGTCGAAAACAGTCATATTAGTGTGTTGAGAAAGTCATAAAAAGTCTAGTGTGGTATTTAAAAAAAAAACCATATGTTGAAAAGAATTTTGTATGTATTTGGAAAAAGTCACGATATAGTATGTCAAACAAAGTAATTAAACACTATAGTATAGAATGTGGAATAAAGCAATTAAAAGTCAGTATGGAATGTGGAATAATTCAGAACAGAAAAGTTTTATTGCTACAATAAGTACACTTATGTGAACTTGCCTTGGTGAAAGATGTATACTAAATAACTAACACATTTAAACATTAAGAGTCAGTGCGAGTGGGGGTCCGGGGCCTTGTTGGTGAGGCTTAACTGCTGGGGGGGGGAAAACACGTTTTCCGAGGCGTGAGGTTTTGGTTCCTTCCCCAAGGAGGGGGGGGGTCAAACTGCTTCTGTCCGTGTGGGAGGATCGGCTGCTATCTTTCCTGCCGCACCAACGTCCTGAAGGCGACCAGGTCCTGGAGAGACGGCAGATTGCAGCACTAATACCTTGTCACAGCGGACGTATGCTGCAGACTACCATTGTCCTTGGCAGCGGCATGGGGTCCCATGGTTAGGACGCAGTGTGAAGATGAAATCGATGATGGTGTGAATCACAATCATTGTCTAAGTTGATATGTGGTTAAAAGTCAAAGCATAATATGTGAAAAAAGTCATAGTAGTATGTAAAAAAAAAAAGTCTTTTACACACACCATCTGGTCGAAAAGTGATAAAAATGTCATAGTATAGTATGTTGAAAAAAGACACAGTATAATATGTTGAAAAAGGTAAAAAGCGTAGGGTATTGTCAAATAAAAGTCATATATGGTATGTTGAAAAAAGTGATTAAAAAAAGACGTATGTTATGTCGAAAAAAGTCTAGTATAGTAATTATAGTGAGAAAGGGGTAAAGACACAGTATAGTAGTTGAAAAAAGTGATAACAAACATAATAAGTATGTAGAATAAAGTTATGAAAAGTCGAGTAAAGTATGTTAAAGGCATAGTGTTTTGTCTAAAACTTCTGAGTATGTCTAAAAAAGTGACTCAAAAGTAATTGATAGTATGTCAAAAAAAGTAATAGAAAGTGTGTTTTGAAAAAAGTTATAAAAAACATCATAGTATGTGTAAAAATTTCATAATAAGTATGTCACAGTCATAGTATAGTATGTTAAAAAGTGATGAAAACACATAGTATATATAGTCAAAAAAAAACGTCATAGTGTAGTATATAATTTAAAATTAAGAGTGAAGTATGTTAAAACGCAATAGTTTCTTATGTCGAAAATAAAAAGTCATAAGAAAATCATAGTACAGTATGTCCGAAAAAGTTTTCAAAGCAGGAACACTGTTTCAAAGTCTGATATTGTTGTGGGAATTTCTGAGGCTCAAAGTCAGCAAATCTGCCAAACAGTTTCCTGACTCCTGTTGTAGTGCACAGGCCAAATTGTTGTAACCTAATCATTTGCGGACTGGATAAATTTGTGAGGGCCGGATTTGAGTTTGACACATGTTTGAAAAAGTCATAGTCTACTGTATTAAA
Organism: Etheostoma spectabile; assembly: GCF_008692095.1. NCBI lineage: Eukaryota > Metazoa > Chordata > Actinopteri > Perciformes > Percidae > Etheostoma > Etheostoma spectabile. Next base: position 26,207,787 of record NC_045745.1, on the reverse strand, counting down.
AAAAGTCAAGTATAGTATGTTTGAAAAAAAGTGATGAATATCATGGTATGTTGAATAAATTATAACAAAAGTCATAGTATAGGTTTCGAAAAAGTAATAGTAGGCCTGAGTAAGTCGAACAAAGTGATGAAAAGTATGTAATATTTGAAAATTCAGGTATATATGTCAAAAAAAATTATTTAAAAAGTCATAAAATAGTATGTTTTAAAAAAAAGTAATATTTTGGTTAAAAAAAAAAGTAATAAAAAAAAATCATAGTAGCATGTCGAAAAAAGTGGTAAAACGTCCATGGCATAGTATGTTTAAAAAGTGGAGAAAGTCATAGTATAGCTGTAAAGAAATGTTATAGTATATCAAAAAAGTGACAAGTCATGGTAGAGTATGTCAATGAAAGTCACTAAACAGTTATAGTATGGGTAGTATAGTATATATGAGTCATCAGGAATAGCTGGAAAGCATCTTGCGCCTCCTCTCGAGTTCATCAATATTCTTTGGTTTGGTCTTCCATCTTCCTCTTTCATCCTACCCCACATTGCTCCATGATGTTCTGTCTGTGACTGGCCGGCACAATCCTGGAGCATCTTGATCTTCTTCTCCTTGAGGAACTTTGAGTGGAGATGGAAGTTGCGATGGAGCACCATCCTGCTGCAGAATTTGGCCTCTTTTATGGTTGGAATATAAGAGGTAGCTAGATTTCTTGTATTTGAGACTATTGATGTTGCCTTCCACCCTGCAGATCTCTCGCCACACCCCCATATGGATGTAAGCCCAGACCATGTTTTCCTGCCCGCCACCAAACTTACTGTTTTTCTGGGTGAATCTTGATCCATGCGGGCTCCAGTAGGTCCCTGCAATATTTGGCGGCACACTGTGGTGTAATTCAACCGAAATTAATCTGAAAATCCACTTTCTTCCATTTCCATCGTCCATACCTTTTAGCAGCTGTGGCCTTGGCAAATGCCACAAGGTTTCAATTGCTTTTGTTTAGTGCTGGCTTCTGGGCACTAATTTCGACCATGGAGGCCATTTCGAGACAAATCAGACTAACTTTTTCTTGGTTGACACGGGACTTCAGGACCAGTACTGGTGGAGCTCGTGCTGCAGGGAAGATGTGACTGGCCTTGATTTTCGAGCCAACAAACGGTCCCTCTCGAGCAGTTGTCTTGCGGGGTCGGCCTGACCTGGGCTTGTCAAAAACATCTCCATTGTCTTCAAATGTTTTTTTCTCCTCTGTACTTGACGCTGAGCCACATTGAGTGTCTGCCACATCAGTGTTCTGGTCTCAGCCTCTTGATACACAAACTTTAGTCTCAGGGTGAATCTTAGGCATGTTTGCAGAGGTCTAGTTGCAGTTGATGTGAGAGGTCTAGTGTACTGGGGTTTTTTTTAACACACCTAGACCTTGATCCATTATTAGTCACAGGTGAAGCTCTGAAAGGCGACAAACACTTATGTCTTTACAAAAATGACCTCAGAGGCTTTAACCAAGCTGTGAATGTATAATACTTTTTTGACAGTTGGTTTTGCACGAACATTATTACAAAAGATGTTGGGATTTAAAATAGCCAATTTCTTGTAATAAATCTTGATTAGAATATATTTCAGCGGCACTTCAGGTCTTTGTACACAAGTGACAAGAGACTTTTGTCAGGGACGGTATATCTAAAGAAATTGGAGGAGAGCTTTTAAATTTAAAACCCCTTCCGATTGACATGGTTTCCTAGGTCTTTAGAGCTCTTTCCTCCTTTCACCAGTTTAAGATGTCTCTTTATACTTATTTGCAACAGCTGCAATTGTTTTTCTCAAACTTGATATTCATAATTGATACTTATACTTGATTTTATTTTATTTATTTTTATTTAGTATGTTGAAAATGATGAAAAAGACATGGTACAGTATGTCGAAAAAAACAGTCATATTAAAGTATGTCAAAAGAAATTGCCACAATACAGTATTCAAAAAAGGCATGGTAGAATGTCAAAAAAGTCATAGTACAATGTGTCATAAAATGCTGAAGTCACCTTTGCGCCACCTTTGATCGTTTTTATTGTTGACAAATTCATAGCATAGAATGTCAAAAATGTGATGTATTAGCACGTAACAAAAAAATGATGAAAAAGTATTAGTGGTATGTCAAAGGTGACAGTGCAGTATGTCGAATAACGTAAGTAGTATGTATGTCAAAAAAGTGATGAAAAGTCATAGTATAATGTGTCAAAAAAGCCATAGTATAGTTTGTCAAAAAATGACCGTATGTATGTTCCAAAAGTCCCTAGTATAGCATACTATAAAGTAATGTAAAGTCATATGATGATCATAAATTTGTTTAGCATTCACTTCCAAGTATTATTTAGAGTTATAAAAAGTTTTCTGACCCTTTTAGGCAGATAATGACCTCTTGTACATTATAAAAATATTTTTAAAACACCATCACAGTATAGTAGGTAAAACAGTCATAGTATTGTAGTCAAAAAAATTGACAAAAAAGTCAACAAGTAGTGTGCCGAAAAAACTGATGAAAAAGACGTGTAGAAGTGTAGACTGTCAAAAAAAGGTCATAGTAAGTCAAAAAAGTCATTGCATAGTAGGGTAGAAAAAGTGATGAAAAAGTCTAGTAATAGTACAGTAAGTCAAAAAGTCTTCTATATTTTGAAAAAATGTTTGAAAAAGTCACTGATAGTAAAAAAAAAAAAAAAAAGGATTTATAGTATGTTATAAGAAGTATAGTATGTCGAAACCAGTCATAGAGTGTGTTGAGAAAGTCATAAAAAGTCAAGTGTGGTATTTAAAAAAAAAAAGCCATAGGTTGAAAAAAGTAATTGTATAGTATGTGGGAAAAATTCACGATATAGTATGTCAAACAAGTAATTAAACACTCATAGATAGAATGTGGAATAAGCAATTAAAAAGTCCTAGTATGGAGTGAAAAATTCAGAATCGAAAAGGTTTTATTGCTACAATAGTACACTTATGTGGAACTTGCCTTGGTGAAAGATGTATACCCATAAATAAACTAA
>NC_045745.1:26204635-26204745 GCF_008692095.1 Etheostoma spectabile | reverse complement strand
TGTCCGTGCGTAACCTGTGAGTGAAGGTGCACAGCGACGAGTGATGCCCGGTTACACCCGAGATTTCTGCTCACGCTAAAAAAAGAAAAGTTGATGACGAATGCCGTGTT
>NC_045745.1:26200718-26204625 GCF_008692095.1 Etheostoma spectabile | reverse complement strand
CATGGACTGCCAAGTATTTCTTTACAGAAATTAAAGGTAAAGTCGTTTGCTTAATTTGTGGTGCACAGGTTGCTGTGTTTAAAGATTATAATTGGAATCGCCGCTACACGACGAAGCACGAGGATAAATACCGGAATCTGTCTGATGACGCGCTATGGTTGATGGTAAAACTGGCAAACAATTAGGACTTTTATAACAAGCTTCACACCCCCATGAGATTGCATTTCAATCGGCAATTCAATGATTTTTTTTTTCTTATTTTAATTTCACATAATATAGTAATAATATTTAAGGATTAAGAGTTTAAATAAAACCCATCAAACAATCTCGCTTTTGTAAAAAGTTAGTTAGGTTAAATGAAATTATTACCATTTATCTTAGCGGTATACAAAATATCTGAGAAAATTTAAATTGAAAAATTGTCGATGTGGCCCTCCAGCAGTGCTCGGGTTGTCTCATCGCGCCTCCGCAAAAATTAATTGCCCACCCCTGGTAAACGCATGACAAAAAAATCATAAGAAGCTCAGTATATATTGTGTCAAAAATGTCATAGTGTAGTATTTAAAAATGGTATATAGAGCATGTCATAAAAGTGATGAAAAGCATATAATAGTGTTTCAAAAAAAGTCAAAAAACATCATACATATAAAAATATTGAAAAAAGTTCAATTTAGTGTATATAAAAAATTGATGAAAAGTCATAGTTATATATGTCGAAAAAGTGATGAAAAGACATCGTATAGCATGTTGAAAGGCGTCTATTATACGACGGATTCAAACAAAGTCATAGTATAGCTGTTCAAAAAAAAGTGATGAAAAAGTCATAGTATAGCATGCAAAAAGGTATAGTATTGTATGTCAAAAGAGTCAGTTCTGATCTCTATGGCCTATGTTAATCAACTTTTTCCTCTGTTGTTCTCAATCATCTGAGCTTTTTCATTCTAGCATACCAAATCCCCTTTGTTAACCCTTTTGATGTCCAACGGCTCTTAGATTAAAATCTCTACTGGGTGGCTGTCCTGATGGTCTGATAGTAAGTTTAGTCAAACTCTCTGCTCAGTTTCTTGCATTTCCGCGTTTGTGATTTATTTAATTATCACTTGCCACCTGTGTAATCCCATTATGTGGAATTTGCAAAGTAACACCACTACATATGGTGGGATTCCCTTGATGTTAATAATTATAGGCCAATCTCCATAATCAGTAATGTAGCAAAGATATCGAAAACTTATTTTAAGGCATTGTCAAATATATTAAGTATTTTTCTATTTTGACTCCAAATCAATCCGGATTTAGAGCTAATCACTCTACACAACAACAGCCCTTACTATATTTACCAATGATATTTTTCTGCACAAGATAACACAGGTTCTACAGTTGGCAATTTTATTGACCTCACTAAGGCGTTTGACATGGTTAACATTATATTCTTCTTTATATAATTAATGCTATTGGTCTTTCCAAATCAGCTGTTCTCTGGTTTAATGCATATCTTCACTATATGACGTCAAAGTACTATACGACGTTAAGTGTCTCTTAATGGCACTCTTTCACTGTCTAGTATAATTGAACGGGGTCCTCAGGGTCTTCACTGGCCCCTTTTATTCGCCTATTTTATAAATGACTCTTCCTCAAATATGCTTAGACTGTCAATTAATCTATATCCGATGACACAATTATATATACACATCTATACTAAATATCTGAGATTCAAAACTCACTTCAACTTGATTTCAATCGTATTCAAACATGGTTATACTCTTCTAATCTGTTTATTGAATAATAAAAAGTCTTATAGCATGCTTTTTGCAACTAGATCTGCACTACATAAGCAAAATAACTCTTGAGTAAATTTCGATGGTACACCGTTTAACTATGTCAAGGAGTTTAAATATCTGGGCCTCTGGCTCGACTCTCCAACTTACCTTTAACCAATTAAATAGCGGTTCTGTGAGATCCAAATTTAACATCTTGTTTGACTTCTCATGAGCTTGAAGGACTGCACCATGCGTTTGGCAAGGATTCATACAAGTATTGATGAGTCTCAAGGAATAGCTAGGAAAGCAGTCTTGCATGCCTCTCAGATTCATCAATATTCTTTGGTTGTCTTCCATGCTTCCTCTTTCATCATCCCTACCACATATGCTCCCATGATGTTCATGTCTGGTGACTGGGCCGTTCCAATCCATCCTGGAGCATCTGATCTTCTTCATCCTTGAGGAACTTTGAAGGGAGTAGGAGTAGACTATGGAGCCCATCCTGCTGCAGTAATTGGCCTCTTTATGGTGGGAATATCAAGAGTTAGCTAATATTTCTTGGTATTGAGACTATTGAATGTCTTGCCTTCCACGCCTGGGCAGATCTCTCGCACACCCATACCTGGATGTACCCAGACCATGATTTTTTCCGCCAACCAAACTTCACTGTTTTCTGGGTGAATCTTGGATCCATGCGGGCTCCAGTAGGTCTCCTGCAATATTGCGTGCAACTGTGGTGTAATTCAACAAGATTATTCTGAAAAAATCCCTTTCTTCCTCACTTTGTTCCATGCGTCATCCATCTTTAGCAGCTTGTGGCCTTGGCAAATGCCACAAGGTTTTTCAATTGTCTTTTGTTTAGTGCTGGCTCTGGGCACTGTTCAACCATGGAGGCCATTTCGAGACAGACAGACTAACTGTTCTGGTTGACACAGGGACTTCAGGGACCAGGTCTGGTGGAGCTCTGCTGCATGGAAGTGGGCTCGCTTGGATTTTCGAGCCAACAAACGGTCCTCTCCGAGCAGTTGTCTTGCGGGGTCTGGCCTGTACCTATGGCTTGGTCAAAACATCTCACGTGTCTTCAAATGTTTTTTTTATCCTCTGTACTTGACGCGGAGACACCTTGAGGCCGTCTGCCACATCAGCAGTGGATCTGGTCTTCAGCCTCTTGATAATCAAAACTTTGTCTCAGGTTGAATCTTAGGCATGTTTGCAAGGTCTAGTTGCACTTGATTTGAAGGTCTAGTGTACTGGGGTTGTTTTATACACCACCCTGAGACCGTAATGGATCCTTATTAGTCACAGGGGAAGTCTCTATGAAAGGCGACAACACTTATGTCTTTACAAAAATTGACTCATGGCTAACGCAAGCTGTGAATATAAATAGAATACTTTTTGGACAGTTTTGTTTGCACTGAACATTATTACAAAGCTGTTGGATTAAAATGAGCCATTTCTTGTAAATAAACTTGATTAGAAATATTTTCACGGGCACTCTCAGGTCAATTTGTACACAAGTGACAAGACTTTGTCAGGGCTGTATATCTAAAGAAATTGGGAGAGGAGCTTTTAATTTTAAAGCCCCTTCCGATTGGATGGTTTACCTAGGTCTTTAGAGGCTCTTTCCTCCTTTCACCAGTTTAAGATGTCTCGTTATTAATTATTTGCATACAGCTGCAATTGTTTTTCTCATACTGATATTCATAATTGATCACTATATTTGATTTTTATTTATTTATTTATTTATTTTAGTATGTTGGAAACAAATGATTAAAAAGACACTGGTACAGTATGTAGATGTACAAAAAAGTCATATTAAAGTAGTCAAAAGAAATGCCACAGTACAGTATTTCAAAAAGGCATGTATAGGAATGTCAAAAAGTCATAGTACAATGGTCTATAAAATGCTAAAAGACTCACCTTGCGCCACCTTTGTCTTTTATTGTGACAAAGTCAATAGCATAGAATGTCAAAATGTGATGTCTAAGACACGTCATACAAAAAAAAAAATGATGAAAAAGTAGTGTATGGTCATGTCAAAAAGGTGCAAGTGCAGTATGTCGAATAACGTAATAGTATAGTATGTCAAAAAAGTGATGAAAAAGTCATAGTATATGTGTCAAAAAAGCCATAGTATAGTTTGTCAAAAC
>NC_045745.1:26191986-26200693 GCF_008692095.1 Etheostoma spectabile | reverse complement strand
CCAAACTTCACACCCCCAGAGATGCAGTTTCAATCAGCAATTCAATGATTTTTTTTTTCTTATTTTAATTTCACATAATATAGTAATAATATTTAAGGATTAAGAGTTTAAATAAAACCCCCAGGCAAAACTCATCTCTTTTTTGTAAAAGTAGTTGGTTAATTAAATTATTAACCATCATTTATCTTACGGTATCATCAAAATATTATCAAAAAATTTAAATTGAAAATATTGTCGATGTGTCCCTCCCAGCAGTGCTCGGTTTGCTATGCGCCCCTCGCAAAAATTAATTGCCCACCCCTGGTAAGCATGACAAAAAAATCATAAGAGTCATAGTATATTGTGTCAAAAAATGTCATAGTGTAGTTTTAAAAATGTGTAAGTATAGCATGTCAAAAAAGGATGAAAAAAGCATAATAAAGTGTTTCAAAAAAATCAAAACATCATAGTATATAATATGAAAAAAGAATCATTTATAGGGGTATCATAAAAAATTGATGAAAAGTTCATAGTATATATGTCGAAAAAGTGATGAAAAGACTATGTATAAGCATGTTGAAAAGGGTCATATATAGTACAGTCAAAAAAGTCATAGTAATTGTGTCAAAAATTATGAAGTCATAGTATAAGCATGTAAAAAGGTATAGTATTGTATGTCAAAAAGGCATAGTTTGGTAATCGATGGCCATGCTTTAATCAACATTTTTCCTCTGTGTTCTCAATCATCTGAGCTTTTCATTCTACATAACCAAATCAACCCTTTGTTAACCCTTTTGATGTCCAACGCAATCTTAGAATTAAATCTCTACTGTGGTGCTGTCCTGATGGTCTGATATGTAATGTAGCAAACTCTCTGCTCATGTTCTTGCATTTCCGCTTTGTGATTTATTTAATTATCACTTCCACCTGTGTAATCCCATTATGTGGATTTGCAAAGTAACACCACTAACATAAACTGTGGATCACTCGATGTTAAAATTATAGGCCAATCTCCTTAATCAGTAATGTAGCAAAGATATCGAAAACTTATTTTAAGCAATTGTCAAATATATTAAGTATTTTTCTATTTTGACTCCAAATCAATCCGGATTTAGAGCTAATCACTCTCCAACAACAGCCCTTCAATATTTACCAATGATATTTTTCTGCACAAGATAATCAACAGGTGTCTACGGTGCAATTTTATTGACCTCACTAAGGAGTTTGACATGGTTAATTCATATCCTTCTGATTAAATTAATGCTGGTCTTTCCAAATCAGCTGTTCTCTGGTTAATGGCATATCTTCACTACATAGACGTGCAAAGCTGCTATCGACTTTAAGTGTCTCTTTAATGGCTACCTTTCACTGTCTATTATAATTGAACGGGGGTCCTCAGGGCCTTCACTGGGCCCCTTTTATTCGCTCTTTTATAAATGACCTTCCTCAAATATGCTTAGACTGTCAATTAATCTATATCCGATGACACAATATATATAACACATCTAATACAAAATATCTGAGATTCAACCTACTTCAACTTGATTTCAATCGTATTCAAACATGGTTATATCTTCTAATCTGTTTTTATTGAATAATAAAAAGTCTTTATAGCATGCTTTTTGCAACTAGATCTGCACTACATAAGCCAAATAACTCTTGAGGAAAATCGGGATGGTACACCTTTAACATATGCAAGGAGTTTAAATATTGGGTCCTGGCTTCGCTCGACTCCCAACTTACCTTTAGACCAATTAAATAGCTTTCTGTGAATCCAAATTTAACATTCTTGTATGACTTCTCATGAGCTTGAAGGACTGCATCCATGCGTTTGGCAAGGATTCCATACAATGTATTGAATGATCATCAGGAATAGCTAGGAAACATCTTGCATGCCTCTCAGAGTTCATCAATATTCTTGGTTGTCTTCCATGGTTCCTCTTTCATCCTACCCCACATATGCTCCCATGATGTTCATGTCTGGTTGCGGCCGTTCCAAATCCTGGAGCATCTGATCTTCTTCTCCTTGAGGAACTTGAAGGGAGATGGAAGTAATCGTGGAGCCCATCCTCTGCAGAATTGGCCTCTTTTAGTGTTGGGAATATAAGAGGTATCTAGAATTTCTTGGTATTGAGACATTGAATGTCTTGCCTTCCACCCTGGCAGATCTCTCGCACACCCCATACACTGGTGTAAGGACCCACAGACCAATGATTTTTCCGCCAACCAAACTTCACTGTTTCTTGGGTGAATCTTGGATCCATGCGGGCTCCAGTAGGTCTCCTGCGCATATTGTGCGCAACTGTGGTTTAATTCAACAGTAGATTAATCTGAAATCCCTTTCTTCCTCACTTTCCATGGTCCATCCTTTTAGCAGGCTGTGGCCTTGGCAATGCCACAAGGTGTTTTCAATATGTCTTTTGTTTAGTGCTGGCTCTGGGCACTGATTCAACCATGGAGGCCATTTCGGACAGATCAGACTAACTGTTCTGGTTGACACAGGGACTTCAGGGCACGTCTGGTGGAGCTCTGCTGCGTGAAGATGGGCTGGCCTGGATTTTCGAGCCAACAAACGGTCCCTCGCGCATTTTTCTTGCGGTTCGTCCTGACCTATGCTTGGTCAAAACATCTCCAGTGTCTCAAATGTTTTTTTATCCTCGTACTTGACGCTGAGACACCATTGAAGCCGTCTGCCACATCAGCAGTGGATCTGGTCTTCAGCCTCTTGATAATCAAAACTTTAGTCTCAGGGTGAATCTTAGGAATGTTTGCAGAGGTCTAGTTGCACTTGATGTGAAGGTCTAGTGTACTGGGGTTGTTTTAAATCACACCATGAGACCATAATTGATCATTATTAGTCACAGGGAAGCTCTATGAAAGGCGACAACACTTATGGTCTTTACAAAAATTGACTCAATGGCTTTACGCAAGCTTTGAATATAAATACTTTTTGAACAGTTTTTTTGCACTGAACATTATTACAAAAGCTGTTGGATTAAAATGAGCCTTTTCTTGTAAATAAATCTTGATTAGAAATATATTCACGCGGCACTTCAGGTCAATTTGTACACAAGTGACAGACTTTGTCAGGGACTGTATATCTAAAGAAATTGGGAGGGAGCTTTTAATTTTAAAGCCCCTTCCGATGGATGGTTTACCTAGTTCTTTAGAGCTCTTTCCTCCTTTCACCATTTTAAGATGTCTCTTATATTATTTGCATACAAGCTGCAATGTGTTTTTCTCATACTTGATTTCATAATTGATACTTATACTTGATTTTTATTTTATTTATTTATTTATTTAGTATGTTGAAACAAAAATGATGAAAAAGAACTGGTACAGAGTAATGTCGAAAAAAATCATATTAAAGTATGTCAAAGAAATCCACAGTACAGTATGTCAAAAAGGCAGGTGATAGAATGTCAAAAAGTCATAGTACAATGGTCTATAAAAATCTAAGAAGTCACCTGTGCCCACCTGATCTTTTTTGTTGACAAAGTCAATAGCATAATGTCAAAATGTGATGGTAAGCACTTCACAAAAAAAATGTATGAAAAAGTGTAGTATGGTATGTCAAAAGTGACAGTGCAGTATGTCGAATAACGTAATAGTATAGTATGTCAAAAAGTGATAAAAGTCATAGTATATGTGTCAAAGCCATAGTATAGTTGTCAAAAAATGGACCGTATAGGTATGTCAAAAGTCTAGTAGAGCCACTATAAACGTATGTAAAGTCATATAGATGATCAATAAATTTGTTAGCACATTTCCACTTTCAAGTAAGTATTTTAGTAGTTAAGAAAAGTCTTTCTGATAACCCTTTAGGCAAGATATGATCCTCTCTTGTGAACATATTAAAAATATTTTTAAAAACCATCAAAACAGTATGTGGTAAAACAGTCCATAGTATTGTAATGTCAAAAAATTGGACAAAATAAAGTCATCAAGTAGGTGTGCCCGAAAAAAATGATGATAAAGCGTGTAGAAGTTGTAAAGTGTCAAAAAAAGAAGCGTCTAGTAAGTCAAAAAAGTCATTGGCATCAAGTAATGGATAGAAAAAAGTGATGAAAAGATCAGTATAGTCACAGTAAGTCAAAAAGTCATTCTATATGTTTGAAACAAAGTGTTGAAAAAAGTCACGTGAGTATGGTAAAAAAAAAAAAAAAAAAGGAATATTATAGTAATGTTTAAAGAAAGAATATTATAGTCGAAACGAGTCATATTAGTGTGTTGAGAAAGTATAAAAAGCATACGTGTGGTATTTAAAAAAAAAAAGCAAGTGAAAAAAGATATTGTATGTAATGGGGGAAAAAGTCACTATTATTGTCAAACAAAGTAATTACAATCCTAGTAATAGAATGTGGAATAAAGCAATTAAAAGTCCTAGTATGGAATGTGGCAAATAATTCAGAATCAGAAAGGTTTTTATTGCTACAATAAGGTTCCAAACTTATGGTGGAACTTGCCTTGGTGAAAGATGTATCATAAATAAATACCACATATGGGGACACTTAAGAGTCCAGTCGAGTGGGGGTCCCGGGGCCTTGTTGTGAGGCTTATATGCTGGGGGGGGGAAAACAAACGTTTTCCCGAGCGTGGAGGTTTTGGTTCTCTCCCGAGAGGGGGGGGGGTTCAAAACTGCTTCTGTCCGTTAGTGGGAGGGATTCGGAGGCTATCTTTTCCTGCCGCGCCCAACTCCTGAAGGCGAACAGGTCTGGAGAGACGGCAGATTGGCAGCCAATAACCTGGCAGCAGATGCGACGGTCTGCTGCAGACTCACCATTGTTCCTTGGCAGCCGGCCCATGGGTCCCAGCTGGTGCAGGAAGCTGTGAAGATGAAATCGTGATGTTTGTACGTGCACAATCGATTCTTCTAAGTTGATATGTGGTTAAAAGTCAAAGCAAATAGTTGAAAAAAGTATAGGAAGTTAGGTAAAAAAAAAAAGTCCAGTGTACACACACACTGTTCGAAAAGGATAAAACTGTCATATATAGTATGTTGAAAAAGACACAGTATAATATGTTCGAAAAAGGGATAAAAGACATGTGGTATTTCAAATAAAGTCATAGTATTGGTATGTTGAAAACAGTGATTAAACAAGACGTATGTATGTCGAAAAAAGTCAATGATAGTAGGTGGAGAACGGGGTAAAGGACCAGTATAGGATTGTTTTGAAAAAAGTGATAAACGAAACATCCAGTATACCAAGTAGGTAGAAGAAAGTTATGTCAGGCTCCAGGCAGAGAGTCAATAGTATGTTAAACTGCTCACTCAGTTTTTTTCTTGTTGTTTGTCTACAAAGGCAGAGTCTGTCTCAAAAGGTGGACTAAAAAGTAATTTGTAATTAGTAATGGTCAAAAAAAGTAATAGCAAAGTAGGATTTTGAAAAAAGTATAGCTTATAAAAACATCATAGTATGTTTAAAAGTACGTCATAAAGGATGTATGTCAGCAAGTTCATAGTATAGTAGTAATGTAACAAAGTGTGATGAAAAAAGACATAGTATATATATCATCCAAAAAAACTAAAAAAAAAAAAACGGTCAATAGGTGTACCTATATAATTTAAAATTTAGAGCAAGTATGTTACACAAAAAACGAACGGCAAATAAGTGTTTCTTATAGTCGAAAAGTGTCGGGCGCAACCAAAAAGTCATCAAAGCAAAATCATAGTACACCAAACCAAAAAGTATGTCCGAACAAAGAATTTCTTTCAAAGCAGCAGGAACACACCCACTGTCTTCATCAAATCAAAAAAAGGTCCCTGAATATACTCTCGTCTGGTTGGAATCCTCTGATTCAGGACATCCGCAAGTCATCCAAGAAACAATTTCAGTCCCTGCCCAAAAAAGCAGTTTCCCCTGACACCTTGTACCCTCGTTGTAAACGCGTGGCATCCCACACAAACGGCCAAAGCGGTAGAAAACAGTACTGCTGTTGTGAACGAACGAAATTCGATACACAGTGGCGGCATGCGGAAGTCAAAATACTGGTGAGGGTGGCCGGAAGTTTGAAGGGTGTTGAAGGACGACTGATGTCGCAACGAAAAGCGAGGCATTTTCAGCACTCATCAATAGGTAATAATATGGTTAAAAAAAACAAAAAAAGGAAAGTCATTTGCGACATCTAATCTGAGGATAAAATAAGTACACTAACGATGAACCGAAGGAACGCTTTGCGTGCACATAACACTCGTTCATATGTCAATTTTGGCTCTTCAATTCTCCCACCATTGAACAAAAGAGAGTGTCCCATCCAGTCTATCGTACGGGTCGTAGCGCCTCGGGCCTCACCCTCCCCGTGTCGCAGGACAAGACACATATTCTAATAATAGTCCTTTTTGTGGGCGTCCTATACAGTAGAATGTTCTTAATTCTTATGTGGCTGATGACTCGCAGACCCATCCAAACAAATTGCATGTTCATGAGAACCGTATCTACAAGTGCCACCGTGAGGGGAATCATTTTGGTCACAACATTCAGGTATAAATGGGCGGTAACACAAAGCAGATTGTAAATCACTGAGCCTGTACAAAAACAAAAAAAAGTAACCGATTCATCGTGCGAAAAATACGTCGAAAGTCCTGTAAAATAGTATGGAGTTTGCAATAAAACAAAAAAAAAAAACAAAAAAAACAAAAAACAAACAGTAGATAGTTTGCGGGGCCTGTCAGAGGGCTTATGGAACTTCAACTGACACAAAAAAAAAACTACAAAAACCCAAAAAAAACGAAAGTACATAACCACATAATCAACGAATAAAAGAAACTAATCAAATATTTAATCAAGTAGCACATGGTTTGTCGAAAAAAAAAAAAGGTGTAAAAAGCGTAGTGTCAATTAGAAAATGGGCATAGTACAATAGTTAAAAGAAGTGATGATAGAAATAAAGTTATTTCATATGTATAATATTATAATGTCCCTGTAAAAGAAATTGGATTTTTAATAGTAAAGTAAATTGGAAAATATCAGAAAGCGGGGGGAAAAAAAAAACAAAAAAAAATCAATCAAAAAAGTGACAGCAAGTCATGGTAGAATTAAAATTTTTGAGAGGTTGGTCAATAAAAAGTCAACGAAACGTAAAGCTTTAACACAATTTAAAACACACCCAAACCAGAGCTTCCTTGGTTGGTAAACTTACACTTGGGTATATATGATAACAAAAAAAAGTAAATTTATGTATGAAGTGGTTTCTACATCAGGATTAAATACTTAACGCAGAACAAGCAGTACCGAAACGTCCGCCACAAAATCCGTTTCCTTCTGAGGGTGCATTAACGCGATCGATTACGATACGACATACTCAGGGGCTGCTCACCGTCAACTGTGTTCGAGGTAGTCCTTCCTCGATCGGATCGGGCGGAGTCGGCTAAAAGACACCCCAATTCCGTTGCGATAAGGTGGCGAGACCTCAAGATCGATATCTGACATACAGTTGGTCCTCCCGAACAAGGGGTCCTTCTTACTTACTGCAGTTCTATGTGTACACACGGGTCGCTAGTAGAACTCCATTGGCGCGAAACGAGCATCACGGAGCATCGTCATGAGTGCCGTATGTCAAAAACAAGTTCATGGAAATTCAAACAAATCAAATAAACAATAATGAAATGAAAGATATAAAAAATAATCCAGTTATTCATCCCCTTATTCCTTTTATATTCACTCCTTCCGGTAATATGTGTTTCATTTCCAGCTCCGCGGTTATTCGCGACTATCTTTGAGTCAAACTTCTCTGGAATTTGTTTAAGCTCGTATGGCGATTCCTGGTAGATTAACGTCCTTGGATCCACCTGGCAATGGGGCGTCCGCAGAAGCATCGAGTTGCGACACGCAACCTATATATCTATGGTGTTGATTCCCGTGGTGTGCGCATCGTGTCTCTGAGTCCGGACTTAGTGAAGTCTCCATCCGTCAACAAACAGCTGTCCCCAGACAAGTTCCGACTTCCATTCACTACGTTGCGCGGCGTGTAGTTATCGGAACCCGAGTTACCATGGCCTACTATATCTCTTGTTGGTTTTTTCCATCTGCAATATACTTATGGCTGTTTATAAGTATGTTTTACACTGTGCATATAGCCTTGACAGCGAAAAGAGAACGTTTACTAATTTTATCTTTAGATATTCAGATACTATCACCTTATAAAAATCGTAATTATCTCTTTCCGCCACTGACAATAAAGCGTATTTTTTCATTTTTATGGACAATAATATTAAAAAAATTTTTCCAATTTCGTAAACTTTTGTTTAAAGTTTATATAAATTAGGAACTTAGTGTACTATTATGTACCATTGATCATATTTATCTTCTAGTTTCTTACTAGTTGTAGTGTAATTATTCTTCACGTTCTAGTCATATTCCTTTGTGGTTCTCTTAGGATAAAGGTCTTGAATAAGTATTGTGTGATGATTTAATTAATTCATTTTTAATCAGTCAAGCTAGAAATCATTGCCAATGTCTTAAATAGCGTAGTACATAAACTTTTATAATGCAACGTCTACCATCCCTTATAAGTTTCATTCCAATGGCTCTACTATCACACAACATCAAACTAACATACCGTAGAGTCAAAACCTATTGCACAATTAATGGACATGCATAAAAATAATATGATAGCCTCGTGTCCGCGTGTATAGACAAGCAAATGCTTACAGTCGGTGCAGGGGATTACTTTTCGATAAGGGTTATTATGCCTCCCCAGCTACGTTTATGATGACCTAGGGACTGGG
>NC_045745.1:26191043-26191961 GCF_008692095.1 Etheostoma spectabile | reverse complement strand
AGCAGTGCTCGGGTTGCTCATGCGGCCCTCGGCAAAAATTAATTGCCCACCCCTGGTAAAGCATGACAAAAAAAATCATAAGAAGTCATAGTATATTGTGTCAAAAAATGTCATAGTGTAGTATGTTAAAAATGGTATAGTATAGCATGTCAATAAAAGTGATGAAAAAGCAATAATAAAGTGTTTCAAAAAAAGTCAAAAAACATCATAGTATAAAATATTGAAAAAAGTCATATTATAGTGTATCAAAAAAATTGATGAAAAAGTCATAGTATAATATGTCGAAAAAGTGATGAAAAAGACATAGTATAGCATGTTGAAAAGGGTCATAGTATAGTACGTCAAAAAAGTCATAGTATAGTGTGTCAAAAAAAGTGATGAAAAAGTCATAGTATAGCATGTCAAAAAAGGTAATAGTATTGTATGTCAAAAAAGGTCATAGTTTGGTATCTCTATGGCCAATGCTTTTAATCAACATTTTTCCTCTGTTGTTCTCAATCATCTGAGCTTTTTCATTCTAGCATAACAAATAACCCTTTGTTAACCCTTTTGATGTCCAACAGGCAATCTTAGAATTAAAATCCTCTACTGGGTGCGCTGTCCTGATGGTCCCGGTGGTATAGATATGAGTTTATCAAACTCTCTGCTCAGTTTCTTGCATTTCCGCGTTTGTGATTTATTTAATTATCACTTGCCACCTGTGTAATCCCATTATGTGGAATTTGCAAAGTAACACCACTACATATGGTGGGATTCCCTTGATGTTAATAATTATAGGCCAATCTCCATAATCAGGTTAATGTAGCAA
The DNA here is from genome assembly GCF_008692095.1 of Etheostoma spectabile. NCBI lineage: Eukaryota > Metazoa > Chordata > Actinopteri > Perciformes > Percidae > Etheostoma > Etheostoma spectabile. The sequence goes on along the minus strand of NC_045745.1, from coordinate 26,191,153 downwards.
AGATATTCGAAAAACTTATTTTTAAGCAATTGTCTAAATATATTAAGTATTTTTCTATTTTGACTCCAAATCAATCCGGATTTAGAGCTAATCACTCTACAACAACAGCC
>NC_045745.1:26190952-26191033 GCF_008692095.1 Etheostoma spectabile | reverse complement strand
TTACCAATGATATTTTTTCTGCACAAGATAACAACAGGTCTACAGGTGCAATTTTTATTGACCTCACTAAGGCGTTTGACA
>NC_045745.1:26184399-26190942 GCF_008692095.1 Etheostoma spectabile | reverse complement strand
TTATATTCTTCTTGATAAATTATATGCTATTGGTCTTTCCAAATCAGCTGTTCTCTGGTTTAATGCATATCTTCACTATAGACGTCAAAGACTATAGACGTTAAGTGTCTCTTAATGCTACTCTTTCACTGTCTAGTATAATTGAAACGGGTGTCCCTCAGGGTTCTTCACTAGGGCCCCTTTTATTCGCTATTTTTATAAATGACCTTCCTCAAATATGCTTAGACTGTCAGATTAATCTATATGCCGATGACACAATTATATATACACATCTAAATACAAAATATCTGAGATTCAAAACTCACTTCAACTTGATTCCGCCACCAAACTTCACTGTTTTCTGGGTGAATCTTGGATCCATGCGGGCTCCAGTAGGTCTCCTGCAATATTTGCGGCAACTGTGGTGTAATTCAACAGAAGATTAATCTGAAAATCCACTTTCTTCCACTTTTCCATCGTCCATCCTTTTAGCAGGCTGTGGGCCTGGCAAATGCCACAAGGTTTTTTCAATTGTCTTTGTTTAGTGCTGGCTTCTGGGCACTAGCAACCATGGAGCCATTTCGAGACAGAATCAGACTAACTGTTCTGGTTGACCAGGGACTTCAGGGACCAGGTCTGGTGGAGCTCTGCTGCAGTGGAAGATGGCTGGCCTTGGATTTTCGAGCCAACAAACGGTCCTCTCAGCAGTTGTCTTGCGGGGTCTGCCTGACCTAGGCTTGTCAAAAACATCTCCAGTGCCTTCAAATGTTTTTTTTATCCTCTGTACTTGACGCTGAGACCCATTGAAGCCGTCTGCCACATCAGCAGTGGATCTGGTCTTCAGCCTCTTGATAATCAAAACTTTAGTCTCAGGGTGAATCTTAGGCATGTTTGCAGAGGTCTAGTTGCACTTGATGTGAAGGTCTAGTGTACTGGGTTGTTTTTTATACACACCTAGACCTAATTGATCCATTATTAGTCACAGGTGAAGCTCATATGAAAGCGACAACACTTGTCTTTACAAAAATTGACTCAATGGGCTTTACAAGCTGTGAATTTAGAATACTTTTTGACAGTTTTGTTTTGCACTGAAACATTATTACAAAAGCTGTTGGGATTAAAATGAGCCATTTCTTGTAAATAAATCTTGATTAGAAATATATTTCAGCGGCACTTCAGGTCAATTTGTACACAAGTGACAAGACTTTTGTCAGGGACTGTATATCTAAAGAAATTGGGAGGAGAGCTTTTAAATTTAAAGCCCCTTCCGATTGGAATGGTTTACCTAGGTCTTTTAGAGCTCTTTCCTCCTTTCACCAGTTTAAGATGTCTCTTTATAATTATTTGCATACAAGCTGCAATTGTTTTTCTCATACTTGATATTCATAATTGATACTTATACTTGATTTTTATTTTATTTATTTATTTATTTTAGTATGTTGAAAAAAAATGATGAAAAAGACATGGTACAGTATGTCGAAAAAAAGTCATATTAAAGTATGTCAAAAGAAATGCCACAGTACAGTATGTCAAAAAAGGCATGGTATAGAATGTAAAAAAAGTCAAGTCATGTGTCTATAAAATGCTAGAAGTCACCTTTGCGCCACTTTGATCTTTTTATTGTTGACAAAAGTCATAGCATAGAATGTCAAAAATGTGATGGTATAGCACGTCACAAAAAAAATGATGAAAAGTATTAGTATGGTATGTCAAAAGGTGACAGTGCGTCTCGAATAACGTAATAGTATAGTTGTCAAAAAAGGATGAAAAGTCATAGTATAATGTTCAAAAAGCCATAGTATAGTTTGTCAAAAAATGACCGTATTATGTTACAAAGTCATAGTATAGCATACTATATAAAATGTAAAAGTCATATATGATGCATAAATTTGTTAGCAATTTCACTTTCAAGTGTATTTTAGAGTTATAAAAAAGTTTTCTGAACCCTTTTAGGCAAGATATGACCTCTTGTGACATTATTAAAAATATTTTTAAAAAACCATCACAGTATAGTAGTGAAAACAGTCATATATTGTATGTCAAAAAATTGACAAAAAAGTCATCAAGTAGTGTGCCGAAAAAAACTGATGAAAAGAGTGTAAGAGTGTAGAATGTCAAAAAAGGTCATAGTAAGTCAAAAAAGTCATTGCATATTATTTAGAAAAAGTGATGAAAAAGCATAGTATAGTACAGTAAGTCAAAAAGTCATTCTATATTTTGAAAAAAGTGTTGAAAAAGTCACTGAAGTATGTAAAAAAAAAAAAAAAGGAATATATAGTATGTTAAAGAAGTTATAGTATGTCGAAACATTCATATTAGGTGTTGAGAAAGTCATAAAATCATAGTGTGGTATTTAAAAAAAAAAAGCCATATGTTGAAAAAAGTAATTGTATAGTATGTGGGAAAAAGTCACGATATAGTATGTCAACAAAGTAATTAAACACTCATAGTATAGAATGTGGAATAAAGCAATTAAAAGTCCTAGTATGGAATGTGGAAATAATTCAGAATCAGAAAGGTTTTATTGCTACAATAAGTACACTTATGTGGAACTTGCCTGGTGAAAGATGTATCATCATAAACTAACACTATTAAAACATTAAGAGTCATGCGAGTGGGGGTCCGGGGCCTTGTTGGTGAGGCTTACTGCTGGGGGGGGAAAAAAACGTTTTCCGAGGCGTGAGGTTTTGGTCCTTCTCCCAGAGAGGGGGTCAAACTGCTTCTGTCCGTATGTGGAGGGATCGCTGCTATCTTTCCTGCCCGCACCAACGTCCTGAGGCGACCAGGTCCTGGAGAGACGGCAGATTGCAGCCAATAACCTTGTCAGCAGAGCGGACGGTATGCTGCAGACTACCATTTTCCTTGGCAGCGGCAGTGGGTCCCGATGGTGAGAAGCAGGTGAAGATGAAATCGATGATGGTGGGAAGTGCACAATCATTGTCTAAGTATGATATGTGGTAAAAAGTCAAAGCATAATATGTTGAAAAAAGTCATAGTAGTAAAAAAAAAAAGTCATTTACACACACCATCTGGTCGAAAAAGTGTAAAAATGTCATAGTATATATGTTAAAAAAAGACACAGTATAATATGTTGAAAAAGGTGATAAAAAGACAGTATGGTATTTCAAATAAAGTCATAGTATGGTATGTTGAAAAAATGTGATTAAAAAAAGACAGTATAGTATGTCGAAAAAAGTCATAGTTAGTATTTGAGAAAGGGGTAAAAGACACAGTATAGTATGTTGAAAAAAGTGATAAAACATAATATACAGTATGTAGAATAAAGTTATGAAAAGTCAAGTAAGTAGTTAAAGGCATAGTTTTTTTGTCTAAAAAGTCAGAGTATGTCTAAAAAAGTGACTAAAAGTAATTGTAGTTATGTCAAAAAAGTAATAGTAAAGTAGTTTTGAAAAAAGTTATAAAAAACATCATAGTATGTGTAAAAATGTCATAATATAGTATGTCACAGTCATAGTATAGTATGTAAAAAAAGTGATGAAAAAGACATAGATATATAGTCAAAAAAAAAACGTCATAGTGTAGTATATATTTAAATTAAGAGTGAAGTATGTTAAAAAAGGCATAGTTCTTATGTCAAAAAGTCTAAAGAAATCATAGTCCAGTATGTCGAAAAAAGATTTTCAAAGCAGGAACCGTTTCAAAGTCTGAATATTGTTGTGGGAATTTCTGAGGCTCAAAGTCAGCAAATCTGCCAAATCAGTTTCCTGATTCCTGTTGTAGTGCACAGGCCAATCTGTTGTACCTAAATTCATTTGCGGACTGATCAAAATTTGTGAGGGGCCGGATTTGAGTTTGACACATGTTGAAAAAGTCATAGTATAATATGTTGAAAAAAAGTCATAGTATAGTATGTTGAAAAAGTGATGAATATTCATGGTATTTTGAATAAATTATAAAAACAAAAGTCATAGTATGAGTGCGAAAAATATAGTAGGCCTATAGTAGTCGAACAAAGTGATGAAAAAGTATGTAAATTTTGAAAAATTCATGGTATAATATGTCCAAAAAAATTATTTAAAAAGTCATAAAATAGTATGTTTAAAAAAAAGTAATAGTTTGGTTAAAAAAAAAAGTAATAAAAAAAATCATAGTAGATGTCGGAAAAAAGTGGTAAAAACGTCATGGCATAGTATGTTAAAAAGTGATAAAAAGTCATAGTATAGCATGTAAAAGAATGTTTAGTATATCAAAAATTGCCAAGTCATGGTAGAGTATGTCAATAGAAAGTCACTAAACAGTTATAGTAATGGTAGTATAGTATAGTATGAAGTCATCAGGAATAGCTAGGAAAGCAGTCTTGCATGCCTCTCAGAGTTCATCAATATTCTTTGTTTGGTCTTCCATGCTTCCTCTTTCTCTCCCCACATATGCTCCATGATGTTCATGTCTGGTGACTGGGCCGCCAATCCTGGAGCATCTTGATCTTCTTCTCCTTGAGGAACTTTGAAGTGGAGATGAAAGTATGCGATGGAGCACCATCCTGCTGCAGAATTTGGCCTCTTTATGGTTGGAATATAAGAGGAGCTAAGATTTCTTGGTATTTGAGACTATTGATGTTGCCTTCCACCTCTCGATCTCTCGCACACCCCCATACGGGATGTAAGCCCAGACCATGATTTTTCCCGCCACCAAACTTCACTGTTTTTCTGGGTGAATCTTGGATCCATGCGGGCTCCAGTAGGTCCTCCTGCACATTGCGGGCAACTGTGGTGTAATTCAACAGAAGATTAATCTGAAAAATCCCTTTCTTCCACTTTTCCATCGTCCATCCTTTTAGCAGGCTGTGGGCCTTGGCAAATGCCACAGGTTTTCAATTGTCTTTTGTTTAGTGCTGGCTTCTGGGCACTAATTCGACCATGGAGGCCATTTCGAGACAGAATCAGACAACGTTCTGGTTGACACAGGACTTCAGGGACCATGTCGGTGAGCTCTGTCAGTGGAAGATGGGCTGGCCTTGGATTTTCGAGCCAACAAACGGTCCTCTCGAGCAGTTGTCTTGCGGGGTCTGCCTGACCTGGGCTTGTCAAAACATCTCCAGTGTCTTCAAATGTTTTTTTTACCTCTGTACTTGACGCTGAGACACACTGAGGTGTCTGCCACATCAGCAGTGATCGGTCTTCAGCCTCTTGATAATCAAAACTTTAGTCTCAGGGTGATCTAGGCATGTTGCAGAGGTCTAGTTGCAGTTGGTGAAGGTCTATGTACTGGGGTTGTTTTTATACACACCTGAACCTAATTATCCATTATTAGTCACAGGTGAGGCTCATATGAAAGGCGACAACACTTATGTCTTTACAAAAATTGACTCAATGGCTTTACCAACTGTGAATGTAGAATACTTTTTGACAGTTTTGTTTTGCACTGAACATTATTACAAAGATGTTGGGATTAAATGCCCATTTCTTGTAATAAATCTTGATTAGAAATATATTTCAGCGGCACTTCAGGTCAATTTGTACACAAGTGACAAGACTTTTGTCAGGACTGTATATATCTAAAGAATTGGGAGAGAGCTTTTAAATTTAAGCCCCTTCCGATTGGAATGGTTACCTAGGTCTTTAGAGCTCTTTCCTCCTTTTCACCAGTTAAGATGTCTCTTTATAATTATTTGCACAAGCTCAATTGTTTTTCTCATACTTGATATTCATAATTGATACTATCCTTGATTTTTATTTTATTTATTTATTTATTTTAGTATGTTGAAAAAAAATGATGAAAAAGACATGGTACAGTATGTCGAAAAAAAGTCATATTAAAGTATGTCAAAAGAAATGCCACAGTACAGTATGTCAAAAAAGGCATGGTATAGAATGTCAAAAAAGTCATAGTACAATGTGTCTATAAAAATGCTAAGAAGTCACCTTTGCGCCACCTTTGATCTTTTTATTGTTGACAAAAGTCATAGCATAGAATGTCAAAAATGTGATGGTATAGCACGTCACAAAAAAAATGATGAAAAAGTAGTAGTATGGTATGTCAAAAAGGTGACAGTGCAGTATGTCGAATAACGTAATAGTATAGTATGTCAAAAAAGTGATGAAAAAGTCATAGTATAATGTGTCAAAAAAGCCATAGTATAGTTTGTCAAAAAATGACCGTATAGTATGTTACAAAAGTCATAGTATAGCATACTATAAAGTAATGTAAAAGTCATATATGATGATCATAAATTTGTTAAGCAATTTCACTTTCAAGTAGTATTTTAGAGTTATAAAAAAGTTTTCTGAACCCTTTTAGGCAAGATATGACCTCTTGTGACATTATTAAAAATATTTTTAAAAAACCATCACAGTATAGTAGGTAAAACAGTCATAGTATTGTATGTCAAAAAAATTGACAAAAAAGTCATCAAGTAGTGTGCCGAAAAAAACTGATGAAAAAGACGTGTAGAAGTGTAGAATGTCAAAAAAAGGTCATAGTAAGTCAAAAAAGTCATTGCATAGTATGGTAGAAAAAGTGATGAAAAAGTCATAGTATAGTACAGTAAGTCAAAAAAGTCATTCTATATTTTGAAAAAAGTGTTGAAAAAGTCACTGAGTATGT
>NC_045745.1:26182315-26184374 GCF_008692095.1 Etheostoma spectabile | reverse complement strand
AAAAAAAAAAAAAAAAAAGGAATATTATAGTATGTTAAAGAAGTTATAGTATGTCGAAAACAGTCATATTAGTGTGTTGAGAAAGTCATAAAAAGTCATAGTGTGGTATTTAAAAAAAAAAAGCCATATGTTGAAAAAAGTAATTGTATAGTATGTGGGAAAAAGTCACGATATAGTATGTCAAACAAAGTAATTAAACACTCATAGTATAGAATGTGGAATAAAGCAATTAAAAAGTCCTAGTATGGAATGTGGAAATAATTCAGAATCAGAAAAGGTTTTATTGCTACAATAAGTACACTTATGTGGAACTTGCCTTGGTGAAAGATGTATACATAAATAAACTAACACATATTAAACATTAAGAGTCAGTGCGAGTGGGGGTCCGGGGCCTTGTTGGTGAGGCTTACTGCTGGGGGGGGGAAAAAAACGTTTTCCGAGGCGTGAGGTTTTGGTCCTTCTCCCAGAGAGGGGGGGGGTCAAACTGCTTCTGTCCGTAGTGGGAGGGATCGGCTGCTATCTTTCCTGCCCGCACCAACGTCCTGAAGGCGACCAGGTCCTGGAGAGACGGCAGATTGCAGCCAATAACCTTGTCAGCAGAGCGGACGGTATGCTGCAGACTACCATTGTCCTTGGCAGCGGCAGTGGGTCCCAGATGGTGAGGAAGCAGGTGAAGATGAAATCGATGATGGTGTGGAAGTGCACAATCATTGTCTAAGTATGATATGTGGTAAAAAGTCAAAGCATAATATGTTGAAAAAAGTCATAGTAGTATGTAAAAAAAAAAAAGTCATTTACACACACCATCTGGTCGAAAAAGTGATAAAAATGTCATAGTATAGTATGTTGAAAAAAGACAGTATAATATGTTGAAAAAGGTGATAAAAAGACAGTATGGTATTTCAAATGAAGTCATAGTATGGTATGTTGAAAAAAGTGATTAAAAAAAGACAGTATAGTATGTCGAAAAAAGTCATAGTATAGTATGTTGAGAAAGGGGTAAAAGACACAGTATAGTATGTTGAAAAAAGTGATAAAAAACATAATATACAGTATGTAGAATAAAGTTATGAAAAGTCAGAGTAAAGTATGTTAAAGGCATAGTTTTTTTGTCTAAAAAGTCAGAGTATGTCTAAAAAAGTGACTAAAAAGTAATTGTAGTAGTATGTCAAAAAAAGTAATAGTAAAGTAGTTTGAAAAAAGTTATAAAAACATCATAGTATGTGTAAAAATGTCATAATATAGTATGTCACAGTCATAGTATAGTATGTTGAAAAAAGTGATGAAAAAGACATAGTATATATAGTCAAAAAAAAACGTCATAGTGTAGTATATAATTTAAAATTAAGAGTGAAGTATGTTAAAAAAGGCATAGTTTCTTATGTCGAAAAAGTCATAAGAAATCATAGTACAGTATGTCGAAAAAAGATTTTCAAAGCAGGAAACCTGTTTCAAAGTCTGAATATTGTTGTGGGAATTTCTGAGGCTCAAAGTCAGCAAATCTGCCAAAATCAGTTTCCTGACTTCCTGTTGTAGTGCACAGGCCAAAATCTGTTGTGAACCTAAATTCATTTGCGGACTGGATCAAAATTTGTGAGGGGCCGGATTTGAGTTTGACACATGTTGAAAAAGTCATAGTATAATATGTTGAAAAAAAGTCATAGTATAGTATGTTGAAAAAAGTGATGAATAATTCATGGTATGTTGAATAAATTATAAACAAAAAGTCATAGTATAGTATGTCGAAAAAGTAATAGTAGGCCTATAGTATGTCGAACAAAGTGATGAAAAAGTATGTAATATTTTGAAAAATTCATGGTATATGTCGAAAAAATTATTTAAAAAGTCATAAAATAGTATGTTAAAAAAAAGTAATAGTTTGGTTAAAAAAAAAGTAATAAAAAAAATCATAGTAGCATGTCGGAAAAAAGTGGTAAAAACGTCATGGCATAGTATGTTAAAAAGTGATAGAAAAGTCATAGTATAGCATGTAAAAGAAATGTTATAGTATATCAAAAAAGTGACAAGTCATGGTAGAGTATGTCAATAGAAAGTCACT
>NC_045745.1:26177360-26182305 GCF_008692095.1 Etheostoma spectabile | reverse complement strand
AGTAATGGTAGTATAGTATAGTATGTTGAAAAAAAGTGATCGAAAAGGCAGTTTAGTCTAGGTCAGCTGATGTCGTAACAAGATGCCATATGACCACACCTCGAGATTTGAGCTTAAGTATCCTCCTTAAGTCTCCCTTATCTTCCCTTCGTCCTCTTCTGACGGTCCTTCATATTTTAACTCAAATGTTATTTGTGGAAAGATCTTTGCAGTGCAAGGTTTGTCAAAATCAAAGATAGAATGTGACTCCCTCAGTCACTCAGGAAATGTTAAGTACCTCACACAAGTACCTCATACCCCATTCCAAAATATATCCCTTTACTTTCTATTTAATTTTCTCAAATGCTCATTGGGGAAGACAGAAAAAAGTAACAGCAGTTATAGTGCCTAGTATTTTATTTCCTGAAGACAAAGTTCGTACAGTAAAACATTCCATCACAATCCAAATGAAATCCACCCTAAGAGAATTCACCTACTATGTAAACCTGTGATCTTGGTTTAAACATTGTTGTAATGAACAATTCTCTCTCAAAGCTTGAGACCAGAAAACCCTAATTGTTCAAAAAAGAAAAGAATATTTAATTATAATATAACAACAGTTAGGATTCCTTGTTGTTTATGGCTTTCCTCTGAGTGCAGCCTAGAAGGTTAATACTGGGTCATCATTATTTAACCATTCAGTGTTAAAAATGCACTTCCAGAATTTGTCTCTCACATTATCTAATGACATTATGGGCTTTGCTTCTTGTTTGGAGCTTTGAAGGAGAGCGACTCAGTTAAGACCTGGATCACAGGATTAACTAGATAGCAACATCCACTTAAGTCCCAAAATGTCCCACACATCAGGTATGCAAGCATCAGCCATGAATACAAAAACAACCAGCAAAATATTCTATTAGCCACTGTCTCTAAGTAACTAAGTTTAAATGTGATGAGAAAATAAACCAAGTTATACTCGTGTAATGCTTTAGTAATTGTTAGTTCGCAACTGAAAACACATGATAGCATGGTTAATTTATATCACTTCCCAACACCTTTGCCGACCTAATGCTGAGACGACTACGTAGCATATGAGAGTGCAGACGATTACTGAGCATGCACTAGTTTACCTGTAGAATATGCAGTTATTGAAGCAGACACTGCAGCTGTCATTACTATGTATCCCTCTGCCTTTGTCCCATCTATCAACAGCATGTTTCAACCCTTTAAATACTGTTTGAGGTAAAGTAACCAGACCTTTTCTTTTAGCCTTGCCACAAAAGGATTTGTATAATAAAACCATGAAAGAAGTAACAAAATGAGAAATTCCTCCATAGGACTAAACATATACACATTAAAATCTTTTTTACAGTCATCCTTATTTGCTGCCACAGTCCCCTATCTGTAATAGAATTTTCCGAGAAAGAACATTTAACGTATCATATATTATCTGCAAACAGAGCCTGAAGTGACTCTGCCCTGAGTCCCTGTAATCCCAGCATCCTCCAGGAGCTCTTATATTGCTTTAACATTGTCAGCAAGTGGCCATCTACAAGGATGCGTAGTCCTCTATCACATTAAAATAATCTAGTGGTGTCACAACATCAACAGATATTGGATATGGTGCATGATGAGCAAACTGCTAAAACACAGTGACAAAGGCCTTTTTCTCCCTTTACCTGGGTGATTATTATCTCATCTGTCAACAAGGCCAGGTGTATAGATCAAAGACAGTTTTTCAGTCAAATATTAGACAACCAACAGTTTTGTCAAAAAGGCCCCAAAGCCTCAATAAAACATGCACATTATGTTGTCATGCATCCTCTCAAGCTCTGTGCAGCTCCCTCAGCCTCTAGCGCACAAGAGAGAACAACCCGACTAAAGTCTAACCTGCAATGCCTGAAGTCCCCCAGCCTTTAGAGCCCCTGTGAAGGGCACGTCAGGGTTTCTATTTATTAGTTCCTGATTTGCTTAAAGTTTCTGTGTGGCCAGCGGAAGTAGATGAGATGGAAAGTCGTTTACAGTCTCAGAAGATCCCTTTGACTCTTTCAAGAGAATAACCAAATACAAGCAGTGCCGGAAAGAATATGTTGTGAATATTTCCATAATGATGAGATGAGCACTAATAAAAAGACCATTACATGACCATTCTTTTCTCTCTCCAATTTGTACATACTTAACACTATTATATACCATAGAAATATATAAATATTATAAAATAAAAAATATTTCTTTTTTTAAACCACGAACAAGCACTGACATGCTACTTGATCCCAACAAGCTCTACTTCTGCTCTCGTCATAAAATCAGTACATTGCAGGATAGAGATGGTTTTAGCTTTGTGTAGGTGTAAAAAACAACCTGGAAATCAGATTTTGGCTATTTATACTGTGTATCTTGTTGAAATTCAGTACTGCTCAAATTGGCTATGTGACAAAGAGGTGAAAATCAAAACTGATTGGTCTGAATCGGAGCTTAGAACTGTGTAACTGTGTGTAACAGTCATTTCTGAAGCTAAGTAAGGCCGGTTTTTCACAATTTATTGTCTGTTCTGAACACATTCCCTCCGAGGTCAGCTCATCAGGGGAGTTTTTTTGTCGATCTTGAAGGGTAAACCGTACTGCTGCGGGACAGTTGAGTGATGATTGTGTGAAGGGGGGAGGCAGCCATCACGATGGTGGGGCGTTCTGGTTCTGGTATATTGATGCCTTGTCTTTCAAAAGGTCCAGACATAGATGACAGCTCCAGCTCCCTGAGTGCCAAAATAACAGAAACTCTATTAATGCATGAGACGTTTGACGCTGTATGTGCATGAGCCTGAAGTAGGCGCTGCAGGCCTCTTACTGATCAGTGCAGGACAGCCATCCTACACGTAAGGCTGGATGTCGAACCACAATACTTTTTGGCAATGAATGAAAAGTGTTTGTAACACTGAGCATCAAAGACGTTATTCTTTGATCCAATTTGGTAATACCCGATTTACATAAAACAAGTTTGCCACTTTTAAACTTTTATTTTAGTTGGTGTTTAATTTATAATTTTTTTTAATTGATCGCCAAATTACAATTCAGACACACTTTAACATTTGAGAACTATTACTGTCTTTTCTTAAATGAAATTATTTTTTTAGAAAAACATGTTTCTATTTCTCAAATTAAGGAATTGGGTATAATTTTGGGACCAGCAAAAAAAAAAAAAGTGATACCCAGCGTTTCCTACAAGAAGCCAAAACATTTTCAGAAGCTATGATGTAGCATCAACACAAACATCAAATATTGATGCCTTCACAAATGGACAAGTTTCAGCGTAGTCTGACTGAAGCTTTAGGCTTTCTGGCGGTGTTTTACAAGCTTGGTTTACTCTGTGCAAGACTTATGGTGGTGCAGGTATTCTTTCTCCGTTACTGAGCCTTAAAACGTCTGACAGACAAATGTCCTACATATTTTTGGCTTTTTAAACTATATAATCCTATTTCTACATCTCTGTCACTAAGGACCTAGGTGTGACTAGTGCTCGTTACCGAATTCAATACTTTTCAGGCACTGACCAAATTGCCTTTGAAGTTTTCAAAAATGCCTCGTCAATCAATACTCAGTTTCAATACCTCATTAGAGTCGTTTGAGCCAATAAGCATGCAGCATGCTTCTACCAAGATCTGACAATGCTTGTGAACTGAGCTTGAGAAACTATGCTGGGGTCACGTAGTAGGAGCTAAAGAAAAATTAAAAGATTTGTACCGTAATGTGTAATGTTGTAATTTCTTTGTTTTTCTTTAAAATTGATATTGAAAAATACGTAAAAAGATTATGGCCACATGTGAGAAATATATTTTAGTTCCGAGTTTAAAGTCAGAATTCCGACTTTGGTTATGTTATCGAAGTTAGTTATGAAATTCTTTACCGGGAATAACCCCTTGAGATGAACCTGTCTCCTTTTCAAGAGGGTGCTCAACAAGATGTAAGTATAACAACACATAATTAGAACATATTTCATAAAGTATTGATATATAATTGACATTTTGAAAAAGATCCCCAGCCGTAGCTTTGACTTTGGGTTTTCCACGTGGTGAACTTACCCTCTGGAGGTTCAGCCATGGGTGGGTTGAGACAATACATGTGATAGCCTCTATCACAGTCGTCACAGAACAGAAGCTGGTCCTGAAAGAAATGGGACAAACAAGATCAAGAACACTTTACACGTCAGACTACAGCACTCCGAAATGCCTACAACATCCGAATAGAGGTAAACTCACGTCATTCTCGGAGGTGCCGCATATGTTGCAGCACTTGCACTCTATGCACTGCCAGCGGTACGTCTTCACAGCAGCCATCATTACAGGAGTGAACTGCAGGCAGGAAGGGTGGCCTGCGTGTACAATCATGTTTATCACTTACATTGCTGCAAAGACTCCTGCTCTTTCAGCTGCATACATTAACATTGTTTTCCTGTTGCCAGTCTGTTCCAGCAGCCAATTGTGTCTAACGTACCTGAGCGTCCGCAGTCGGAGCAGGACACCAGCTCTTCTGACTGGCCTGTCTTGTGATTGGTTTTAGAGTCTCCCAGGCAGAAATCACAGTAATTATTAGGCAATGCGAGACCATCTGGGCCTTTCTTGGGAGCTGAGAAATAAGTAAACACCCACAGAGCATCAGTGTTCAGTTTGTCAAAAGTCCAGCTCTACACTGAACCCAGCATTCTAATGGGGAACTCTCTGACAGTTAATGATCTCTTACTTTTAGGCTCATCAGGCAGCGACAGGGCAGGCTCATTGTTCTCCATCTCTTCTTTCTCCTCACCCTCCTCCTCAGCCAGGTGGGAGTGGGCGTAGTGGTAGCTCAGGCCGGGACGGTTCTTGTAACGCTTCCCACAGACTGCCACCAAAATCAGAAAATACAACATGTATAAAAAAAGAATACATGAGTTAAGTCCATGTAATATAAGGTCAGGGGTGAAAGGAACATTTTTT
>NC_045745.1:26173240-26177350 GCF_008692095.1 Etheostoma spectabile | reverse complement strand
TTTTTTTACTTCTGGATAAAGTGTATTAATAGTACAGCTGAGAGTAACAGAAATACTTTCTATCATTGTATCACTTCTATTGTCCAGATTGTGCAACGACATGACATATTATCATTGAAATTGGAGAGCGAGATAAAGAATGATTAAGCCGTTTAGGATTATGAAGAACATGCTCTGATGCAATGACATGCATTGTCACATCCTCTTAGCTGGAGCTCTGAGGCAGCCATGTACTTAAGTCCAACATTACTATAAGAAAACATCCCAGCCACTGTAAGCACACTGCTGATCTTCACAATTATCCTTTTCACGAGCACTTCCTCTGCAGCGTTTGACTAATGACTATGTTACAATAAAATAAACTCATTTCACTTCATGCATCCATCCCTTTCAAAATGACATTTCCTCAGTAGGTTGACATTAAAAAATATTTTCACAATAGCCTTATATTCCTCTGAATGTTTCTGATCCAAATGTATATTGTATTAATTAGTGGGATAAGGAAAGCCAGTGGGATTGCGTAAGGAGGATTTACTAACTTTAGGAAGGACAAAGATGCCACTGTGTGCAGCTGCTGTCACAGGGTGTGTGTCAGGTTTGTCATAAGAAAACACCCAAAGACAAACTTTCACTTCCAACTTTTTCTCCTTTTCATTTCCTCAAAAGGCTAATGTCATATTTCTCCAACTGTCATCTAAAGGAGTGATTAGTCTTTTTTCACCAGAGCATCTTAACAAAGTTGCTAAAGACACAGCTAGTCTCATGCCAAGTGACTGTGTGCAGTGGCGGAAAGATTTGAAAAAGAAAAAAAACACTCCCCAAAATCAAACAGGCATCCAACTGACTGAAAAAAGCAGCGATTCACCTTAAAACATGGTATGTGAAATGAGACTTTACAGGGTGCATAGGTGGTGAAGAGGGAGGAGAACTGTAATGCAGTCAAATTGCAAACACCAAGATGCAAGACAAAAGACAAAGCACAGAAAGAATAAACAGCAGCAGGATCCGGTTTCTAGTTTATCTAAATCTGTGGGATGTTCAGGACAGATTTCGGCAAAAAAAAATACTTGCAAGGGCCATAGCTAATCTTTTGTAAGATGAGATGGCTCATATTTTTGGCCACTTACAACCTACAGTTTAAGTGGGGCGTAAAGTAACACAGTCTTAACATTTTCTAAATCTAGTTAATCACATATAAGTTAATTGTACTAGAACAAAACATTTACTCAATGAACTGAACTACACAGAGCAAATCTACTTGGTGGCATGGAGAGAAAATAAAAACAGACAGTAAAGACAAAAGACAAGGCTGACAGGAGTTAAAAAGGAATGAGAGAAATATACCTCTTTCAGAAGGTTTTGAAATATGCTTTTGTTTGATAGTGTCTGAAAGAAAGAAGAGAAGAAGAGAGAGCACAGACAGAGACTCAGAGGAATAGGCTCATTAGACCAACGGATCAGTTGCTACTGAGAACTGCAGCTGAAAGTGAAAATGCTTCACAAAAAAGGAAAAAAACACATCAAGCAGTACAGATACATAGTCTGACAACATCAAAGAAGGGGAAGAAACATGTCCCCTCTGCCTGAGAAAAATATTTGAAATGCAAGTTAAAGAAAAGTAAGCTACTGTATATTATTTATCTATAAATTGCGGGAACGTCTGTCTGTCTGTCTGTCTGTCTGTCTGTTATACGCATCTCTCTCGAACCGTTAGTTTGAATTAGAAATGCAAAAGATATTGTTAAAAATATATTGGTAAAAGAGGCACACATTGCCTTTTTCCGCTCTAGCCACTCCCCCTCTCACACGGCACACTGAGTGAGCACAGTGCAGGACCAGACACAGAGAGGGACGAAGGAAGTAGCAGAGCTTTGGCAGCTACAATGTGAAATACACCACCAAACTGTGAAGAGTATTACTACTTTGGATTGTCTTTGAATAAACAAACAAATGACAATTCCCGAATTTAAGGACGTTTCAGAATCCCACACATGCAAAGCACAACCAGCTACAGAGAACAAGTGGCAGACAGAGCGTGATGCCACCTATAGGCAAGCTACCAGACAACCTGATTCCGACGTTAGCTACATGATTACTGGATATACCAAAGTTACTTTTCTCCACTGTCCTGGAGCACGAGCGGATAGCTGAAAGTAACATTGCGACTGTTGTGTGGAATAAGGTTGGCAAAAAAAGGCACTACATTCTGGTGGTTGATTAACGCAGATATGTGCTGATTAGCTCTCATAACGGGCCAGGTGGGGAGCGCACTGCCATGAGTCCATGACGCTATCGTCTGATTACTCCACATTTTCATTGTGATATTTTGTGATTACATTCTGAATCTGCAACGTTTTCTGTCAGGTAAATCAGTATGTCATTAGTAGGCTATACCGTGGAGTTACTGGCCTGGCTTTATAAATATAAGATGAAACAAAGAGCAGAAGGAAGACTGATGAGAACATGAAGATAAAGGAAAGAGGATGAAAATGAAGGCGATAAAGAATGAGCAAAGTCTTCCTTGCTAAGATTACAAACATTACAACTATTAACATTTGCAGTGCCCCTCCGCTTTGACCAGAGTTCACTCTACTCTCCCCCATCAGGACTCACTGTCACAGGCGTAGGGCTTGTCTCGGTCCTCCAGGGCTGCTGTGTCCAGCTTCTTTCTATTACTGCCTGCTCCTCGGCCCTGAGGACAGACATTCTTACAGTTGACTTACAGGCTGTGGCACACACAAAGAGTTGAGACGCACTTTTAAGAAAGTGTGTTCATGCACACACAGCAGTTTCTTTTTTTTTTTTACCTTCCCCTTTCCCTTGCCTCTTCTTTTAGGCGTGTCTTCATCGTAGTCTTCATCATCCAGGTCATCCAGGAAGTCATCCGGCTCAAGGACTCTCTATGTTGAGGCAATAAGAAAATGAGAAAGTAAAATAATTTTCTTGACTCCAAACATATCTTATGTGCCTTCTGTTGAAAACAAGAACCTTTCTAATCCTAGCAGCAGGGTTCAGGCCTCCGGTGTAGTCACTCTGGTTTGAATCCTCCTCGGAGCCTCGGAGCTCTGTGATCGTCCGTTTTTCCAAGGACTCCCCCTTCAGCAGGGCCTCCAGGCTGCTGCCATCCGCTGATAACAGAGCATCCTTCTTTAGGCCTACATCCACCTCTATGAATAAAACACAAGTGAGTAAAGACATGAGCACAAAGCAAAACACTTTGAAGTATGTTTCACCTGAAAGAAAGAAAGAAAATATAGGGGTGCTTCTCATTTCTGACTGAGGCATATCCTGATGCATGCAATTACAGTAAATACAATTGAATTAAGTAAAATTGAATTTGAGCAAAAAACGTAAAACCTCTTTTTAATAAATCACACAAAACAAATGTTCATTCTTTTTTCGTTACAGCAGAGTGCCGTGTTTCTTTAACGTCTAGAAAGCATGGCCTTTTATAGCTGTTTTTTTTTAGGATGAGCTAAACTGAACGATGTGGTACCTGACTTGACAGGTGGGATGATGAGCCGGGGGTCCTCCTGAGGAAGAGATCGTCGTTTCTTCCTCCACCTCCTGGATGGGTAGGTGTAGAGCTGCCCTGGAGCCATGCCTACGGGACATCAGAAAAGAGCCATCTAGAATAACACTGAACTTATTTTAATGCAGAACTTGGCAGCTTTTTTGAAAAAATGATGAAGCTCGTTAGCATAATTAGCATTTACACTTAAAATCAAGAGGGCACATTTACCTGCAAGATTGATTAAATTAGAATTGGTTTATTGAAAAACAAGGCAATTTTTCTTCCTACTGTTCTTAGCTATTTCAAAGGGTTCAACAAAAAACATGAAAGATTGAGGCGATGGTGACAAAAAGATCCTAACAAGCCACTTTCGTCTAAAGTCAAGCTAAAACACACCACCTTTTGCAATTTTGTGCCGATCGCTGTCCTTTCATCCATCGCAAAGCACTTTGAAATCTGATAGTTTTCAAATGTAAAACAAATGTTCATGAACAAGTCCTTCACCCATTATATTACAACAGAATCCAACTGAATAAACTAAAAAATGTAAATCCTATATGTATTGTACTGTATATATATATATATATATATATATA
>NC_045745.1:26170793-26173230 GCF_008692095.1 Etheostoma spectabile | reverse complement strand
TATATACAATGCATTTTGTGGCACAGTACATGTATCTCACCTGGTCCCCTGTGTTTCTTTTCCATCCAAATGTAGCAGTTGCTTTGAGCCACACCGGTCTGAGAGTCGAGGAATGGCATCCGGACGCTCCTCTCAGCACAGAGCCTGGCATTGTAGTTGTGACATTGTTCCATGGCATCTCTGTAGTACTGCTCTCCCAACCTGACCACACAAACCAGAGCCAGTTGCTTGTTGTTATTTGGTCTAAAACCCAGCAGGTGTCGGTATTTTGAAACCAGTGCAATCTTCCAACTTTTAAACCTCTCCGTCAGTTTGGTTGTCATTCTCTATTGTGCTGCTCACTCACTCACTACACAATCTTTGTACCTGAGACTAAATCAGCACGTGCTCTTTGGCTGGTACATCAACAACATAGCTCAGAAGTCAGCACTGTCTCAGGTGTGCTTTGTTTTTCACAGAAATATACTGACATAGTGCTGTGAGCTTATTCCCTTTTAGGAAAGCCAAGGCCTGTTTCTTTTCCAAGTGAGACAAACAGGTTCATGTCAAACTTTAATGACAGACCTCATCATTTCATTTATTGCAAAGATGTAAAATGTCAGCATAATGCTGTAAATCTGTTGCCTATCTGCAATTTCATCACGACTAAACCGGAGGCATTGTACATGGAAAATATCTCCAAACAGTGACTGTTTCTAACTAATAAAACTAGAATTAGAATAATAAAAACTATAAGAAATTGACATGTATGTGAATATTTCTAATTTTAACACCATGACTATTATTTTCTACATTATTTTTAGTATCGTACTAGCATACTTGTAACCTAGCTAGCTACTTTTGTTATCAGGACTATCAGTAGAATTGAATTAGCTAGCTAATGAGTAGGCACAAAGCCATATAAATAACCATTACAGTTCAAAAAGTAAAGTCTCAAAGCACAGTTCAGAAGAAACTTTTTAGGTGTCCCGTAAATGCCATGTTTTCATGCGTTGCCATGGTTACCAAGGACTTAGCCAAAAGCTTGTAATTCCTGCAAATCGTTTAAAATCAACCACCTGTGCACCTACGCAAAGTTAGCGGAAATGGAAGTACGTTTAAGTACAACTGGGAGCGGGACGGGTCACTGAACACTTTAACGTAGCTAGCTACATCTCCAAAGACTTAGCTACTAAAGGCGAATTATAAATGTGTATCAATAAACCCCTTGTCTTCAAGATAATATGATTGATCTTCAAGGCTTTATTCATTCTAAAAGTAGTTGTCCAGCCGCCACAGCAGCACCTCAGCCTGCGCTAACAACGTTGGTCACAGCTTGTTAGCGTGAGAGCCACCTAACGTTAGCTGCTCTACTTCACTGACATTAGCACCGCGGTAGCTGTTTGGCTAGAAAGACACAAGTAACCATACTATCTCTATAAATACATTCATGATGGAATTGGCGCATGTTTTATCACACAGACTCGTCATCTACGTCTGTTAACTTAACGTTCCACTTCCATTCCAGGATATGAACATACACGACGGTCCGCCAGCGCTGGCTAACCTTATCAAGTCAGTAGAAATGTTGCTAAGCTAGCTAGCGACACGGTCAGTGACTGTATGAACATACAGACGTTCTGATATGACCGCGGCGTGGGTCACAACGAGCCAAGTGTAAGGTGTGTAGAAAAGTCCAACACTTACAGTTTGACAACATTCTCAACAACAGCTGCCATCTTGCTTTGATACACGGGGAAAGTGGCAGTGGGTAATGTGTGCCCTCCGTCCGGACTTGTAGGCAGATGGCAGGAACATGACACACAACGGCCCCTACTGTTGGCGTAGTGGTATTGTAGGATATTAAATTTTACAAATACAAAACTGCAAATTTGATTTATTCCCATTAAATGTTATCGTCAGCACCTCATATACATGGAGGATAAAGTATCTCTTAACGTTATACTCTTAATAAAAGCACACTTTAAATAATTTTATTTAATATAGCACCTTTTACAGAAAAAAATCACAGTGCTTCACGATTAAAATTGTTTAAAAATAAAACAAAAAACACACAGTAAAAAGAACAAGCAATAAAATAAAAATAAAAACAAGCATGAGACAAAAAGCCCATTTTAAATAGATACCGCTAAGTCTTCAGCTGCTTTTTAAAAATGTCAACAGAGACCACAGTACGTATGACATTAGGAAGGACTTTTCACAGTCATCATCATATCATATTCTTTATTCAGGACCCACAAAAAACGGTCCATAGCACAATACAAAACTTGCAAAAGACAGACAAATACAAGACAAAATACATACAATAACAGCCAGAGTTCCACAATACACAGAGAGAGCGTTCAGATATTAGCATATAGACTAAAACGCCAGTGGTTCTACAATCTCAAAGTGAACCTAACCGCACTCATGGCAGGGTTCACTAGTGTTGCAATTA
>NC_045745.1:26166002-26170783 GCF_008692095.1 Etheostoma spectabile | reverse complement strand
TGACTCAGTTAATCTACACATACATACTACATACATACTACTGTACACATACACATACACACTACTGTACATGAGATTTCTGAGTACAGCAGGCCAGGTGTATGTATACATGTATATTGATGTGTACATCAACACAACATTTGGCTTGCACTGCTCCATTGTGTTTTTTTAAGCAGCAGTCTATTACCATATATGTATGACACAGTGAGTTTCTGCACACTGCTTTTTTTAAAGCACCGCCACAAGTGGGCAGTATACATTGGGGTGCAAAAAGCTTTAAAAAGTGTGGTCTTCATGGACAATGAACACATACTAAATTTGCAATTCAGCATATTAGCTTGTGCATACATCACACAGTACTGTGTTGGAGCCACCAAATCAAAGGCTAAATATATAGCACATTTCATACACAAAATGTAGCACAAAATGCTTTACCACAACAACCAAAAAGAAAAGAAAAGAAGTAGACAATTAAAGTCCCTAAACACCAACACACAGTTGATTTCACTTATGCTGACTGATTGGACCTCTTCTCCGGACTATGCGGGTACATTATTGACATCTCTCTCAGCCTTCTGTTGGTTTTATTGCACCTGTTAGGGCAGGACAACCTAAACCATAGGCATTTTTCATGAAATACATTTGAACATGTCACAGGTGTAAATAATAAAATAAGTGATGGCTGTTTCAGTTTCAGGGTCCCGCCTTCTGGGTCACAGTCACGGTTAACTGGAACACTTGAAGGAGTAATTAATGTGGTACTGTTTTTTTCATGAAACTCGAACTGTTACCAAATTGCATCCATAAATTATAATCAATCTGAACAGGAAAAGGCTACACAAAGAGACTTTGTGTTCATTTTTCAATGTTGTTTTTTTGGTTGCCACCTAGTCATGGGTTTTTCTGAAAGGTTTCACTGTAAATTTGAACAATTGGGTTTACCGGTTGTAGCATCACATTCAAAAATTCAGTCATTTGTCATTCACACCTAAATACATTTAATTTGTTGACTTTTCTCGTCTCGTCATCACTTGGCTTATGAATTTAAGTCCAAGGAAACCAATCATTTAAACTGCACAAGCCAAGGTTGACCGCTTCAAATATGTGGAGGAGACATTCCCTCAGTCCCTACACCCCTTTAATATAAACTTTAACGTCATGCTATCTTATTGGCTTCTTATTTTCTGAGGTATTTGAGCACCATCCTCATCCTCTTCCATTTTTCAACATCCAGTACAGAGATTACATCCACTGTGATAAACGAAGGCTCCGGTTTTACTGAAGGTTTGCGCTGCTCTTTAGATGACATCCCTCGCAGCATCCAGTGATTCATCATAAACCTCCTCTCTTAGTCATTACTCAATCATCCTTGACCTCATTTGATGCAGTTGCCACAGTAATTCATTCTTAATGACAGCATTGCAGCAGCCATCCACATCCACTACACCCATACAGCAAGAACTAGATTTCACATGTAGGCTAAAAATGTGAACACAAAACAGAATACTACTTTTTTATTTTCAAATGAAATCTGCTCTCTCGTACTGTAGCTGACATTCATAGTTTTATGAATTACCATGCACCAACAGATGTATGGGTGACAAAATAAAAGAATTCTCATTTAACCTTTCTTTAACTTGTCGTCTTTCTGTATAGTGTGCGCACTGAACCGCTTTATTGTTTTAATGAGTAATGCCATAAGAGTAGTAGAGTATAGTTACTTAATCTATATAGCATGCAGAATGGTACATTGTCATGATGTCATTGTTTTTTATATGAAACAATATAGTTTTATATTAATTATTTTTGGAAGTTTAAACCTTTGTTTATTATTCTGTTTGGTCTAAAAACAACAACCTGATGATCTTAATTTTGCATATTTGGACTTGACTTGCTTGCATTTTTGAAGGGGAACTCCACCGGATTTACACACTCTTCTGTGGCTCACACTTTGGAAAGCTTCCAATGTACAGTATGAAAATAATTTGAGAACAGAAATCCTGCCTAACAAACTGAGGATGTGGGGTTTGAAATAAGTGGCAAGAGTCCAGTGAAAGACACTATTGAGTTGCATTCTGGGAAATGTGCGCTCCATCGTTTTTGGATCTTGACCCACACTAGGGACTAAAAATCAACATTTCTCTGACCTTGATTTGAATCTAGCTCTCACAAATCCCTCACCCCAAAATGAGTCAACCACATAGGCACCAGAGATAAGGTTTTCTGTAAGAAGAAAAAAATAATACACTTTACTGTGAAATCCCAATAGCTAATGTTGTTGACTACATTTACTTGATGTATATCAAAATACATAAACAGTTTAAGTAATTTGTTAACTGACAATAATTTAAACATCCAATTTGTTCTCTCTTGTGCACCTACAGTATTTGAATAAAAGCTGGCGCAATGGGTAATGTTTTTTACATCATAAAAAAACCCCAAACAATATAATGATTTTGATTAAACCATGTTTTATTATTCCTAATATTAGATGTAGATACACAAGTCAACAAACATTACTTTCGATTTGTAATGAAAATGCTCCACAGCACACTGACATCGTGTGGAAGGGTCTGGTATCACAGACACGTACCTGAAAATGGACAGCAGTTATAACTTTTGCAATAAGTTGCATTAGTAACAGCAGTAGTAATAGTAACAACAGTAGCAATAATGATAATAATAGCAATTAATAATAGTAGTGGTATTAACAACTCTGAATTACAGAGGAAGGAACAGACATTCGTCAAAGGTAATGATAAAAGAAGGTAAGAGGACAGGCTTATCAAAAGCTGCAAGACAGACCACTGGATGAAAAAATACAAGCTCCCACTAGACAGCAAATGTCCTGCCTTCTTCTACAAAAAAAGGAAGCTTGAACCAGTCTGTTTTCAACCATATCTAATACTTAACAAGTAAAAGTTGTTGTTTTTCTTCATTAAGTACTCCATTGTTACAAGTACTCTCATAACCAAAAACTCATCTCTTTGACATCAATAAAACATTACTTCCCATGTTCTGGTCAAAGCTCACCAGTAGCACTATGCTATATTTCAAAAGATGCCATATGCAACATCGAATCACAGCCAGCTGAGAACATTTCTACAAAACTGGATTGCCAGGGTCCTTCTGCATTAAATATACAGTATAGCATTAATGTGTGAGCATGTGTGAAAGAGAGAGCTTGTGTTCACTATGTCAAGTATGAGAAATATTTTTGCTTCACATGACCAATTTGGCCAAACTAATCTGAGTCATTCACATTCAAATGAGCCGATAAGAAAATACACTGTGTGACCTTGAAACTCGAAGTCCCTAACATCAACTGGGGGCTGTGTCTGATTTCCAGAGCAGAGAAAAAGGTTGCAATAGTCACTAAAAACAGCTCCTCCGCTGGGGAAGAATGACTCCTCCGTTCGAAATTGTGCACAATTAACGCTAACTGCGTTGGCTCACTTATGTATGCAATGACCTTACTGACTCGGTTCCCAGATTGTAGCTTAGTTTGAGACTACTTAAACTAGGAGCTGCGTCTCACAAACACACAATACAAAATCCCACTGACAGAGACAAGGCAGTCAGTTTGATAAAGTTTGGACCAGGTACTGTCAACTGTTCAACGGTCTCAAAGTAGATGTTGAAATCTTTCTCTTCTCTGGCTTGGAGAGTATTTGATTTGAGCGATAGATCAACTGGTTCCACATTCATTTGGGACTGGAAAATAAGGCCAACCTGTTTAAACTGCAGCCAGTTTACTTCCAGCTGTTTGGTGTGACATTCCTGTGGACTATTCAGCTCTCCAAGGCATGGTATACACATCCAGGCAATTACCAGCTTCAAAGAGTTGCTTTCAAGGTGTAATAAATTAAAAATATTTGATTACTTCCAACCTACTGAAAATAATCCATGAAACTCTTAAATTCAGATTTGTTATCCAATAACTTCCTTTTGCATTTTGGCAGTTAGAAAAGGCAAATTAAAACTTGGACTGATTTTAATAACAGTTAACTCATTTAAATATAATTGCACTACTGCCTACAGTCTCGCAATTACTGTAAATGCCTTTATCATTTCAAACATGTACCATATTTGAGGAAACCAATAACACGTTTTACATTAACTATATTTGATTGCCATTCTCTGGTTTTGGATTACTGAAAATGCCAATTACATATAATTAGTTGCACTTCAACCCTGATAATGAAGTGATCTCATGTTTTTCAGAGTACATCAACACAGGAGAATAGATGGCGAGGATGACACACATACAAGTATAAACTTACATGACTTCATGCCACATATGCACGAGCACAAAGCTCGTCTAAGAGACAATTTAGGATTTTTCCCCTCTCTGCTACTGCTAGCGAGCAGAGCGTCCCATGGTAACTGTAATTCATATTGTACCTGCATATATAATCCCCTGACATACATTAGATCATTGCCACAGGGCACATTTTAAACATTCTCATCTTTGTACTACAAAAGCTTCCTTTAAGACTGTTTGAATGGAGGGTGGGTTTGTAAAAAGGGATTCAGTGTATCTGTAGTAAGTTCAAGTACAGTAAGGCTCAGTACACCTCTCTCTTTCAGGTAGCACATAAAGCGCATTCTTCACGGCCTATCCAATATCACTTCCACACCCCTCATTTCACCTAATGAGACCTGTCAGCTGTCCATCTGTCCTGCTCGCATCCCTGCGGTCTGCCACAGAAAATGGGCTTCAGCTTTTTATCTACAAACTGCCCCCATGCCTTCATACCAGTAGCGAGAGAGAGAGAGAG
>NC_045745.1:26131936-26165992 GCF_008692095.1 Etheostoma spectabile | reverse complement strand
GAGAGAGAGAGGAAATAGCTATTAGAAGACTAAAACAGAAATAATGGTAATGTAAGCTAACATATAGTAAAAACCAGAAGCAAAGAAAAGATTTTATGAAATCATTCCAGTAATATTATTTTGGGTTTGTGTCCGTTTTTCGTCTGCGGGTTGAAAAGCAGCATTCATTTGGCCACGTTTGATCAGGAATAACAAACGTGCAAAATCCACAGCACCACAACTCATACACGCGCACACACGCACACACACTAGAAAACTAATCTTCTCTGCTTTGTACAGAAAAAAAGTCAAAAAATCAAGCAGAAAAGATCACTCAAAAAAGAATCAATACAGGCAAAATTAGAGACAAAACAAAAAATAAAACCACTTATTAAATATATATATATCATTTTTCCAATGAAACTTGTGATCACTTACTGCACACTGCTAAAATTGAATGAGCTTTATTTTTTTCTCAAAACACCTCATCAACTGTCATTTCTAAAAAAACAAAATTATACATACAAGGGCAAGCCCAACATTCTCCACTAGTTTAACCAAATTTGTTTCTCTCCACAACATGAATCAAGATCATCTACTGGCAAACTAATTAGTTTGTTTTATCAAACCAGCGATAGCAAAAGATAAATAATATTAATAATAATAGCAATAATATCGGTCAGGTTAACAACATCAATACCAAGAACAGAAAAAGAGACTGATGTGATCCTTCCCAAAGAGAGAGCGCTTTAAAGTGGGGTAATAAAAGCAATGTGCACAACAGTGGAAAGCCACCATCCATTGTTTTATTAAATGGCACGGCATCAAAACGGCTCAGCAAGTCAGGAGAAAATATTCATGCTGAGGGACGGCCGTTTTGGTGGATTGGAACTGAACTGGGTCTGAATCCCTGCTAATGCCACCACACCTGTTACTGATTAATACGCTCAGCCAGTTGGCTGAAATTGGATGAGGGCTTTCATTGTTTGGTGCAACTAAACGTGAAATATGAAGTGGATGAAAAGCAAATGACAGATAAAACGGGCGATGGAGAGAATCAGATAAAGAAAAAAAGTTCTCCGCCACATACAGTAGCTGTCCACAAATTCCTTGGGGCCTGCACTGAGAGCAGTGTGTTTGTGTGACCTGTTTGTACTTTGCTTTCAGCCGGCTTCTGGTTGTTGAAATTTTGACAAATGTAGTTTTCATCAATTTTACAAGTGTTCTATTTTTTCTTGCCAAAGAAGCTAAACCTCTTCTCACGATCCTTTTCTTTCCCATCTTTGTTGCGCATTGTTACACCTCCAGCATCACCTGAGCTGGGGGAGATGGGAGGCATCGTCATGGCACGGCTGAGGGCCCTTGGACCTACGGGCGAATCCTCTGATCCTGTTGGAATGGAGCTGATGATGGAACGGATCCAGGAGCTCATCTCCGCCTTTAAACAAAAGGTCAAAAACATGTATTATATATAACCATCATCAAGAAGAGTCACAGCACACAGACACAATTTGTATTTAATTATTCATTTTAGTAAAGTAATTCTGTTCTATACATCTTACCTCATCCTTTGCTTGGAACAGATACTCTTTTCCATCCCCTAGCCTGCAGACCGAGGGTTGAAGAGGTAAACCATTAGTCACATGTAAACTACAAAGTCCATTACATCTCCTTAATCCTATTGGCATTTCGTCACAGCCTCTCATTTTATTTATAAAATCTAACAGGGTGAAAACTGTATCAAGAATCCGTGTTCTGAGGTTTTTAGTTGCCAAATCTATTCTCACCTGAGCTTGAATACAAATTTCCTCTTTTTATAGTCGTTGGCAACCTCACACACAGCCTCTCCGAGGCTGATGGGTACTTCTCCGTGGTATGGAATGCCGTTGGTAGCGCTCTTGCCGTCTTTATAGAAACCGAGACTTCCCTTTCTTAGAACACAGTACACGTTCTGCCAGGACCTACGGGGAGCAAAGAAATGGGATTAGGACATTTTGTACAATATGCCTTTGACTTTCTTAGAAAAAGGTAGGGACACTGCCAAACACTATTTTTAAATATATATTTAACAGATTATAACTTCAAGCTTTTATCTGATTTTGTTTAGAGTTCTACAGCATATCTGACAGGCCGGCAGTTAAAACACGTTATGGCAGATTAAGACACCATCAATTTAGTTTTCCGAAATGCACATTTTCAATATTGTTTAACTGAAATCAAGTCTTCATTGTCTTGCCCCTCTGAAGTCTATTTTAATGCCCCCAATTACAACACTCACCTGCTAGCTGACTTTTTGCCGTGGGACTCCATCTCCTGTTTTCGACAGAGCATCCCCTCCATGGTATCTGACTCAGACTCCGCTCCGCCTCTGCTCGGTAATGTGGCAGAAGGATCCAGGCGAGAGGATGCCAGCCCGCTGTCTCTACCTGGTCCGTTCACAGACTCAGTCTCTGAGCCCTGTGGTTCAAACCAGAACATGAATGGTTGTGAGGAGGTAGAAAAACACACGACTGGGTGGAAGCAGTGAGCAGCAAAGCAGCCATACATGAAAAGCCATGATGATGCTTGCTTTTACAGCACTGTATGATTACCTGAGGTAACAGCACAGCGTGGTCCCACATAATCACAGTACACTGACATTATTAAAGGACAATTACAGTCACTTGTGTGGGTAAGACATACAATTAAGATAACCACACATGCATGCTACCCTGAACATTGATAGTTAAAATGTTCAAAAACATCCAAAATGTACTGAAGGAACCTGATATTTGTTTGAAACAGAGGGAAATAAAATTTTTCAATGCAAATATTACTGTTCTCAAGATAATATTATGCCTCTTCAGTCAAGTCCCAGTAATTTATTGATCAACTTCAAATTAGTAAATAATAACTGCAACACACAAACTCAGACAAAACCATACTTTAACATAATCTCAATTACAGTAAAGCCTAAAATCCTCCACATCTCTCTTGTAAAGTATTCTGGCTTTTATTTACCATATGAATCCTAAATCCAAAATCCACAGACAATAGTATGCCTTTTCATGTACTCAATTCTGACAGTAGTAGAAAATATCATCAGCTAAGGGGACGTCTCTGTTCATCGTTGTAGAGCTTTTTCTACAAAGAGATTTTAAATGACTTTTACTCATCACAAGGAGTGTACACATTTAGGAAAAGACTAACAAGCTACATATAAATCAGCTTTGAACGGCTACAGTTATCACCACATTTACAACTCTGGACTTCACATGGACAGTCACTCCTGTCCTGGTCAATATGAGCACATTTACAACTGATCCATGAGACAATTTGTTCATGAATCTGCATCATGCCTTCAAAACAGCAATGGGATTTATTAATGAAACATGAATAAATAAAGCAATGGTTTGCATCTGTGACAGAGAGCGATGGCTTCTCAACAGAAGAAAAAAGGCACTGCAGTTGACCAGGAGCTGAGCGGAGGCTGTGACGGGGGCGAGGGGAAGCTACACAGCTGACCACGGCTTGGTACTCACACGCTCCGGCTGCTTTGGCTTACACACACGTTTAGGCTCTGATTTCTTTCCCACTGACAACGATAGCGACAATAACTGCTGATAAAAACGCAACAAGAAATTGTTAAGAGGTCTGTCTGTGGCAGAAACTTGAAAGTTAAAAACTGGGATACACTTCTAGAACTTTTCAGAGACATCACCATTATGATTGGCTTCAATAACATTTGTCACCAATTTTGTGGATTAACGGTAAAAACAATGAAAGGTTCAATAAATACAGAAACGGCTCCCTTTTTTTGACTGAGTCTTCTCTGTAGTGTCAGCTGCAAACCAAAACATTAGATTACTTCTGCTTTCCACAAGGTGCTTATTCTCATCTGCCAGTGAGGATCTTTCACTGGGATCATGTAACATGCATAATAGTTTTTCTGTGTCCTACCAACATCCCAACCTCCTCCTCCCCACAGGTGCCCTGTGAAACTGAATCAGGGTTCCTGAGGTGGTGGATGAGTTCCTTTCTCTGCAAACCCCGAGTGGCACTGATCCTTTTCAGAAAAAGTGTTTCCCATATTTGGCATCAACAATACCCATCAGCTGTTGCCGTTTATCCATTCTACAAAATATTGATACATATATATTGTTTCTAGGTATTTTGCTTAAATTAAAATTTCAGAAATTAGACTTCATGGCCACTCTGGCAAAAAAAATAAAAATAAATCCAGATGTTTCTTTCAATTGAATAATAGCAATTATTGTTATATGACAAGGGAGTATGTACCAAAAAAACACTGTTAGTAGTAGAACAACCACACAGACAGAACAGACAGAGACACATTCACATGCAGTTACACCATGTTTTATATGTATAAGATACAAGTTTCTTTTATTTTTTACTTGTATATTTTCATGACTTGATTTGTCATGTACAATTATTAGATGTGGACATCTCATGGCAACATCAAAGATATTTCTCATAAATTTTTAACAAAGATTGAGGGATTATGAGATGTGGAACATAGAAAAAGACATTACAGGACATTACATGTCAGAGGCCTATGGTAAAAAATCCTGTAGTACTCAAAACATTTGGATCTACGAAACACCCACCTGTGATGTGTCGTTGTCGCTGTGAACTCCATTCACTGACACCGACTGATTGAGTGTGGTCTGGTCCAGACTGGTTCTGCGTTTGAGAGCGAGGGAATGTTAATAAAAAAACGGTTCTGTCTGTTGATTCTAAACACCAACACCGTTCTGCTCTACCAGAACTCTCTGTAGTATTCTCTTTTGGTTTACCTGGCTGCAGAATCATGTGCATGACTTTCTGCTTCAGATTGTGCAACTTCTGCCGGGGGTGGTGTAGGGGGTCGCCGTGCTCTCTCTTCTTCCTCTCTCCTTCTCTGCATCTCTTGCTCCTCAAGCTGAAAAATAGAAAGTCAGTAGTGCTATCTAAACTAAAAATTGAATGAGTGAGGGAGAATCAATGCCTACATTCATAGATGAGTGATGGACATCCTGTATCTACCAGGCCATTTAGAACAAATCCAAACCATTCTCAAATACACATATAATCTTTGCTATGTGATCATCTCTCTACTTACTGTAGTGAGTTTCTCCAGCAGCACAAAGCGGTCTTCCCAGGCTGCAGCAAGTTTCTCAAAGGCCTCATGGCGCTTAATTAGGCTCTCTACCTCATCCACATTTGAGCCCAGCTCTGCTGCTCGCACCAGAGGTTCTTGTCCTGCCAACCAAGACTCTGCCACATAGGCATCGCGTCCGAACTGCAACACCTCCAGCACTGAGATGCAGAGATTAGGGGAGCAGAAGACAGAGAGAAAAAAGAGAGTAAACAAACTATGAGAACATAAAAAAATGCAGTATAAACAGCATCAAAAACCATTAGTAGTGAGTCAGGTACACGTGTTGGCCCTTCGAGACCAAAAGCTCAATGGGTTAATGGCAAAAAACACAGGTTTCATATCCGGTTGGTGCAGGCAGTGTTTCCTAGGAAAAGATGGCCGCAAAATATAAAATAAATGCAGACCAAACAAAAAGTTAGTCCTGGCTCTACTTTTTCCATAGTGCAATCAACACCATTCAAATAGTTGTAAGCACACGTGTTATAGAATAGCATGTGGTGTATACCTTGTAGCATTGTACCTCACATGTCTTGACAGAGGAAAAAATGATGGCTGCCATGATAACATTCAAACTGAACATCCCTGATTGTATCTTGTCTGCTCCCACACCAAAGTATCCCCACATTTCTTTTGCCATGAACTATTACATGTGCTCTTATATAAAGTCTAAAAATTATTCAGCTTGCATACCAATTTGTAAATGGTCCATCTTGTCTTGCCACTTTTTGTTGATCTTCTCTCTCTTTTCCTGAAGTTGAGCCAGTTTTTCCCGGATCTGTGAATCAAGGAACATTCAGTAATGGGAGGACACATGAAAAGACTGACATTAAGTCACAATGGGCCATCAGGTGTGTTCTCTTTTTACTTTCT
The DNA here is from genome assembly GCF_008692095.1 of Etheostoma spectabile. Lineage (NCBI taxonomy): Eukaryota > Metazoa > Chordata > Actinopteri > Perciformes > Percidae > Etheostoma > Etheostoma spectabile. The sequence continues at coordinate 26,160,003 of NC_045745.1, read as the reverse complement.
TGTAAGTATGCATTAACATAACTACAGACAACACTGAAAGTGATCCACTACATAATACCTCATCAGCTGCATAGTGATTATTGTTGATAAGAGTATTTCCCATCTCAATACAGGCAGTAAAGCTGTCTGCTCTGGTCTCAATCTCTGACTTGATGTCCTGATGATTGGCAATGACCAGCCCTGCAGAAGACACATCCCTGGGACAAAAGAAAGAAGAATAAGGGGAGATTTTCATATATAAGTTGTTACACTGTTTATTTCAGCAATACAGTACAGCTTGCAGTAATTAGAAAGTTAAGCATATAATGACATTCACCTGGGGCTGTCATGTGCATCTATCTGCAGGTTGACACCGTCCATCCAGAGCATGAGGTCTCGCACCATGTTGAAGAAGCGGAACTTCTCCACAGTGTCCAGCAGAAGAAGCCTGCGGGCCTGACCAGCCTCAAGCAGGCCCTCCCAGGCAGAAGTCACAGCATGTTCACTCCTGTTTATGTCATCAGCTTTCTCCCCAGCATAAGCCTTCTGCAGCCGTGCTGCATCATCTTGCACCTGGTTCACCTATAAGGTCAAAGAGGGGTCAGTTTCCTATTCACATGGCTCTATTGGAATTATTATTGTTATAATTATTATCATCATAACAGATAGCTGACCTGTCCACTTAAGGCCTGGATGTCATTTTCAAAAGTGTTGTGCTGTCTGTGTAGATGCTGAACAGTGTTAAGATCACGGCCAAGGTCAGAAGGCAGCCCCTCCCTCTTCTCCTTAACACGTCCAAGCACCTCCATTGCATCCTGATGGAAGCGGTGCAACTCATAGGAGGCTGCTAACATTTGTGTGCGTGTGTCGATCAGCTCCAGCAGATCGGCCCAAGCCTCGTTCAACCCATCCTTCCACTCAGCCACACTAGCGTTCTCAGGATGACCTGACTCAATCAGGTCATCTGCCAGCCCATTAACACCATCTACACGCTCTTGGCCTATCGTGCTGGTGTCACGAGCAAACTCACGGAACTTGTCTCTCAGCATCTAGAAGAAGGAAAATTAGGGCACAAGTGGAAAACATTAATAATTCAGCTAAATTTCCCTGAGCTTCAGTGTCTCCAAAGTATGTGCTGGTGAAAAAATACTCACTGTGACATGTTCATAGTCCTGTCCTAGTTCATGGGAGCCAGCAACCACCTCTCTCTCAGCAATCCACTGTTCCAGGTCATCCACCTCCCGCTTCAGCTGGGTCAGCCGCAGTCTCTCCTGAAGCCGCCCACGACGCTCCTCAGCGAGGTCTTTCAACCCTGCGTACAGTTTGTCAACTTGAGCTTGCCGTAAGGTGATTCTCTCGCTGTGTAAAAGACAAAGGGAGCGAGACAGATCAGTGATTGTGGGTGTACAACTTTCTTCATAAGAAGGCTTGTCACAATTGACACGTCAACATTCAAATCTATTTGTGTGCTCTTACCTCTCTGGATGTTCACTGGTGACCATGAGACGGCTGCTGTTGGCCAGTTGGTGAATGGTTTGGGCGTAGTCTTCAAGTGCCTGTTCCAGGGTCTGGTGCTTCTTGACCATCACTAGTGCACTTTGCTCATCCTGGGAGAAAAATGGGAAATTATCACATTTTCTCAAGACAGTAGATTGTGAAAGAGGGGCACTACTACTATGTTTTATTTTCTCTTGTCTAACCTTGGCTTTTTCTTCTGACATCATGTGTAACTCTTGCTCTCCCATCCACGCCTCCGCCTCCGCTGCATCAGTATAGAACTGCTGGGCGCGATTGGCCTCTATTAGGCGGGCATGGCGCTTGTCTGTCTCAGCTATCAGCTGGTCCCAGAGGTCCCGCAGCTCAACAAGGCGCTCCTCTAGGACGGACTGTCTCTCACCATCTACCTGGCTCTGAGTCTTGCCTCGTCTATGGATGTCATCGATGCGTGGCTGGTGGCCTTGGATCTCCTTCTGCAATGTCTGATTTAGAAACAGAGAAGGTGGGTTGGCATTTTATTCACCTCACGCTTGCATTAGGTGTATACTCAGTGAAGGTGTTAAACAATGTAGAGATGCCAATGAGTCCAAGTCAACTTTATTTTCCTTTTATTTGCCCTGCATTGCAACATTTTATAAAACTTATTGTTTTTAAAATTGTCAAAGGAAATGTATCCCTGTACCTGGTTCTTCTTGATTAACAGCTGTACGGTGGGCAGGTCTTTTCCATGGTCTGTGGAGTCCGCCAGGGGCATCCTCTCTTTCACCCATAGCTGAGAGAAAATCAGACGAATGAATAAAAGATCATCACATTAGGCAAAACTGGATGCAATAGAAACACTTACTCACTCCAAACGTCTATATCTAATTTCTGCTATCAGTCAGGTAATCCGACTCACAATTTCATCCTCCAGGTCTCTGTTAAATTGATGTGCTTCTTTGGAGGCGAGTAGTCGCTGTCTCCTCAGTTCGAGAGGATCCTGAAGGTTGGAGAAGTTATCAGTGACTCGCCTTTGCTGACCATCTACCTCAGCGAGACCAGCGTCCTCCTGGGATAGGGCCAGAGCCTGAGACTGGAGGGACTGCACCTCCTTTTCTCTGACCTCCATCTGGTGCTCAAGCATCTATACAGGGACAGTTAAACAGTTAAAGTGTTAGACAAGAAGATATGACATTTGGCAATCTCTACTTAACAGATTTGGCCAGTTCTACAACTTGCACTCAGCAAGTTTAGATTTATATAATACATTCTGTTGCTTTTTTTCCAGCACATTTAAAATCAGACATGTTTAGTATAAAATTAACAGTATTTCTTGACAGCATCAATGGCATAGATTGTGCTTTGCTTGCACAGTGTGGTATACCTGGTGTTTTTTGAGCAAGATGTTGACACTAGTTAAATCTTTGCCATAGTCGTCGCTATACAGCTGACCCTCAAGGTTTTTCAGCCAGACATCGAGAGCAGAGCAGCTCTGTGTAAAGAGCTCTGCCCGGTTAGCATCAAACAAGCACTGGGCCTTGGTGCGGGTGGTGCCCTCCAGCTCCTCCCACTGACGCTGTAGGTCCTCCAGGGTCTGCTGAACAACAGGTTTCAGCTCCGGCTTCTCCGCCACCAGTGCCTGACCTTCCTGTTGGAGACAGGAAACAAAGACAAGTTTGAATTTACTTTAATTTTGCTTTGTTAATGTCAGTCCTAACAGATTGTCCCAAGAAAAAATACATATAGATAAAATGCTATTTGGCCTTATTGATCAGCCATTAACAATCCCATCAACAGTCAGATCGATAGATGTCCAAGTACTGTTTAATAACATTACATTTGAAAATGGCCACACCTTATCAATTTTGTCTAGCCAGTCTTTGTTGGAGGCCAGCTCTGCCATGAAGGCCTGATGTTTCTGCCACTTGCTGTGAAGATTTCTGGCCTCATCATAAGACATGTCCTGTGCTGTCAACATCTTCTCATTGATCCACAACGTGAGCTACAGAAAAGAGAATAGCGTTATGGAAAAAGCATTATTTCTGATGTATAATGAAATTGTGTTTAAAACAAATCCTATAGTTTGTCTTATGCTTAAAGAAGTGATTTGTATTCACAATACTAGGTAACTTTCACAAATATATCCCTTAAGCATCTTTACTTATTTATTCATTATATTATTATTAAAAACAGTTTTTTTTACCTCCTGTCCATCTTGGAGGAAGTGCTGCAGTTCACGGTTATCCTTAAGCTTTGTCAGCAATTCATTTGCAGCCTCCTTATTCTTAACATGCCTGGAGAAAATTAAGGAGAAAGTTAAATTAATTTGTATTTTTCAAACATCAAATATGAAGAAAAACATGCATTGGGGCTTGCGCTAACCTTTCCTGGATAGAATCAACTTTTTCCTGGATCTTATCAGAGTTTGCATTACAGTCATTAATGAGGCGCCGTCCAGCCTCAACCACACCAGTTATCTTCTCCTCACTGGCCTCTGTGGTGGTGAGAAAGTCCTCATGCTTTTTAATGGCCTCCTCTGCTCCCTGAAGACTGGTGGGCATCTCTATGTGGGACAGCACATACTCCTACACAGGGAGGAAAGGAATGTGTGTTTTTTTTTTTTTTAAACACTTCTTATCTTATGCCAATGATTTTTCTTGATTTGTGCAGCCTGTCCGCTTACTGTAATTGATGTATTGAGATTAAAACATTTAAAACAAGTACTGGGATAGACGGTTGTTCCAGTCCTTACATGTTAATAAACTTTAATTTCCCATAATTTCATTTTTTGTGCCACTGAATTATGTTAGCAGGTCTCTGGATTTTATGACATCAAAATAGACATACTGTAGTATTACGGCCTACACCATACAAATCTAGCCCTATGACCTACTTACATTACAGCTTACTTTTCTCATCTCAGTTGCTCTGATTTGAGAGCGTGTGAAAACACATTACTGGGCACTAATGTAAACAAACCACAAACACCCACACAACCATAATAAAGATTAAAATAGGGTAAATGCTGAGCTTAAACATGAGGGTAATGATGGGTCTGGTGAAAATGTTATATTAGATTTAGATTTATATCCAACTCCTAGTTACTTTAACCAAAGCCTTGATGAAAGACTTAATCATTTACTTAAATCAAGCAGTATCTCTTTGATTTTGGCACTGACTGCTGGACTGTAAACTGTGCCAATAAGGCTGTGTGTTGATGCATGTTTTTTGTTTCAATGAAGCCATAGTTCTCTGGCAGTGTATTTTTCTAACCTGGCTGTTGAGGAAAGCCTCTGCCTGCTTTGCGTCTCTCAAGAAAGTCTGGTAGTCAAAGGCTTGGGCCAAAAGACTGTGGCGGTTCTCCCACATGCGACGCAACTCATGCCAGCCAGTGTCAAGTGCCTGGAGCCTTTGGGCCAAGAACATGTGCTGGGCATCAGTCTGACCTTGGGTCACCTCCTCACCAACCGCCCGCATCTTTTCGTAGTCCTCCTTATAGTTATCCACCTCATTCTTGATACTTTCGTGTTGGGCTAGCAAACTCTCAGCCTCTGCCAGAGAGGTGGGAATGTCCTCCGAGGCCACGGCTGTCTGGGTGCGGGACAGCCAGGACTGGAAGTCATCCAGATCCCTAAGGAAGCCCTGCAGCTTGCTGGCTTCGCCCAATGACTCCTCACGCCGCTTCATGGTAGCGTTCAACTCCTCCCACACATCTTGAATCCCTGCCAGGTGTCCTTGGATCTCTCCAGCCTGATCTGGATGTTCAGTGGCCAGCTTTTCAGCCTCGTTTCTCAGGTCATCCAGTTTGCCCTGAAAGTATATGAAAAATTATTTTAATCCAGATATGATGACAAGATACCCCAACATAAAGCCTAATATAATGTTATTAACTTCCCTGGTTTTTACAGTGTCTATTATACAATCTGTTTGGATCCCATCCTATTGCAATAAGTCTCTACATGTGACCTCTCCATACCTGAATGGCCTCCAGGTCCCTCTCCATGCCAGTGAGTTTGCGTTGCAGTGCCATCACTCCAGCGAGGTCATTGCCCAGGCTCTGAGTGGATTCAATCACTTTGGTCTTTTCCTTCATCCAAGTTTGGATCTCATTACACTCCAAGTGGTAATTCTGGATGTTTAGGGCCGACTCTAGAGCTATTTTCTTTTGGCCAGCCAGTTGTTCAAACTCCTTCCATCTAAGGACCACAACAAATGTAATATTTATGCAAAATTTTTTGAGTACAAATATTTTTCTGTGTAAAGTAGTGGATTTTAATAGGGCTCATGTGTTAGCTCTGACCTGTTGTGCAGTTGGTCTCGTGTCTGGTGGATTTGGGCTTTGCTACAGTTGTCGGAGCTCAACAGCTGCTCGGCAACCTGGTTCACATCGGCGACACGAATTCCTAGGTTGTTCATCTCAGGTTCCAGTGTCTCGAACCTCCAGTCATAAAGAATAGTCCAACATTAGTTTACTCATTCTGAAAAGTCTTATGTAATTTAGACTGGATATTTACGTAAATAATTGAGGTACTTGTGAGAGAAGGCATTGACGTTATACAAAAAAATGTATTGATTGTTGAATTTTCTTACAATTTTATTTCTATGGGGTATTTCATCAACACTACCTCATGTGTTTGATTTTACAAATCTAATTATTTGAATGAATTTTTAGTTATTATTCTTAGAAGTATTTAGCCATCAACATTAAAATAACTCAAATCTGTTTGAACATTCTCCCCTTCTCTAACGCCCAGACTAACCTCTGCTGCACCACCTCTAAGTCCTCCAGTTTGGTAGGGATCTCCATGCCATGTAACCATTGCTCCTTTTCCTCCACCCAGAGCTGGCAGGCACCAGCTTCACTGAACATGCGGTAAAGGGCTAGGGCACCTTCCAGAGCCTGGCGCCGAGCTGCTGACAGAGACTCCAGTTCTTCAAAGCGCTGCTCAATAGCAGGTAGGCGACCATCCACCTGCAGTCAGCCATAAACAATAATTTAGTACTACAAATAGCACGTCATGACTGAAGAATTATTAAAAACAAAGCACACATACCTCAGGGAAATGTATGTAGGCCTGTGGCAGTGCTTGGACCTGCTCATGCAGTGAGTCGATGCCGGGGCGGTGACTCTGGATCTCCTCTTCTATCTCCCTCTGCTTGCGAGCGAGTGTTTGGGTGGAAAACTCATCGTGGCCCACCTCTTGACTGGACACCTGTCTAAGTGTCTCCATGATCCATACCTCCATGTCATTGGCATCCGTTTGAAACTGGTGCAGGGCCACAGCTTCCTTAAGGCTCTGCTCTCTTAGCTTAGTTGCCTTGGGAGCATGGAGAACAAGAAAATGACAATACAAAAAAAAAACAATATTTGGAAAAGTACAAAATGTAGAAAAAAAGTAGAAAATGTACAAATACAACTACAAAGAATCATGATCTCCACCCACCTCTTCCAGATGTGTCCACTGTGCACGGATGTCATCAATCCTCTCGGTGACCTCTGGGGCTCCAAAGTGACCCTCCTTAACCAAAGCTTCTCCAGCAGCAATGCTGTTACTCAGGGGGCCATAACGGGCTGCCATCTCATCCCTGAAGGCCTCATGTTTGCTAAGCAGGTGAAGGGCAGAAGTGAGGTCACGTCCACAGTCTCCGCTGGCCAGAATCTGCTCCTGCTCCCTGATCCAGGCTGCCTCCTCTCCCACATCCCACAGAAACTGCCACAGGCGGTGCGAGTCCTCGAGGCGCAATCTGCGTTTCCCAGCAAGCTTACCAAGCTCCTCATAGGCTTGACCAAGCAGGTCAACCTTCTCACTTACTAGTCCCGGCTCACATGGTTTGTAGGCTGGCAATTAGAAAAGGCAGGAATACATGGCACTTAAGATATTGCGCATAAATAGGTGAGCCTAAAGCTGCATGGTCTGCACAGAGAATATGTAAGATTTACCCTGTTCATAGGAAGTGAAGCGTTGTGCGGCTCCCTGCACTGCCTTGATCCTCTCTGCCTGAGCTGAAATGTCAGCCTCTACCAGAGTGTGTTTCTGCAGTAGGTCTAACACATCATGCAAATGTTTGCCACTGTCCTGGGACTGCAGACGGCCCTGAAGGAGAAGACAGTCCAGTAGAATATTTAGTTATTTCATCTTCCAAAAAAAAAATGTTTGCAACAGCACCCAAAAATGGTAGAAATCTAGGTTGTGTATTGTATCCACCAACACTATATGTGAAGAGTGGGCAACATTTGAACATATTAGATATTTATACATGTTTACACATAACCATTACATGAGCTATGCCTTGCTATGTATTGTCCCCCAGCAGGTTAAACACCTCTTTATACTCTCTCGACTGAGAATGTACAGAAGACCTTAAGTGCTAACTTTGAAAACGGGTCAAAAGACAGCCAACAGAATGTATGAAAACAGGTTATAACATTGTGAGCACTGTTAACATAGTGTAAGCATGCATTGTGTTGAGTGGGTCAGTACCTTCATCTCTGCCATCCAGTCCATGATGTAGCGCATCTCCTCAAATAGTCTTTGAAGGTCACGATGGGCGTTCAGCCGCTCTCTGCGTGCAGCCAGAAGCTCTTTCAGGTATTCCCAGAGTCGAAGCACATTATCCCTTCGTGCAATTACACGTCGCACATCATGGTACCTCTCTGCTTCCAGCTCTTTGGCAACAGCCTCCACAGCAGCCACACGCTCCCAATATGCCCCAATGTCTGTCTCAATTGCTTCATGTTTACGGGTGGCAGCTTCCACGGCTCCCAAGTCAGTTCCAAAGTTGTCCTAATAACAGAGGAAAGTGAGCTTATCACAGTAAAACTATTCATTGTAGAAATAAGAATACATGTAGCCACACGTTTGGCTGTGGTTGATTAAAAAAAAAAGTTCACTACCTGAGAAACCAGCCTTTGGTTCTCACTTAGCCAGGTCTCCCGCATAGCTGCTTTGCGGTCAAAACGGGCAGCGAGCATCTCCAACTTCTCCTGGCGAATCAACTCATTTCTCAGTGCCAGCTCTCGTTCATGCTCTGCCTTTTCCAGTCGTTCCCATGCCTGCCACATGAAACACAGGAAGTTTTAACATCCAGCAACTAGGATACCAAGACCACATACATGATACAGCCAATTTTGTGAAACTACATTAACTTTGTAAATATGAATACTTTTTTAATAGGCATGCAATAAGTTGCTTAGTTAACAAAAGAGTTTTGTTTAGTTTCTAGATGGAAAACCATTTTTAACCCTTTCTAAAGCAACCCAAACCTTATTGATGTCTGAGATGAGTTTGCCCTCTCTTGGCATGTAGACTTTCTGATTGTTCGCCCTCATCTTGCTCTGGATAGTAAAGAGAAGAACTTCCAAGTTTCCTTTCTCTGTAAATCTGTGGAGAGTCACCACCTCTGTTTAACATACAGTACAGCTTTACACTTGAATCAAAATGGATAACAAGCATTGTGCTATTCACTTAATTTTAAACCAGTTATTTTTTGTTGCTCACTTAGGGGGTTTCTCCACAGTCCGGTAAGAGTTGAAAGCCTGGAGCTGGTTCTGCACAGCGTTCAGTGAGTTAGCTAGCTGCCGGTCATTGAGCGTCCCTATGGTCTGCTCAATCCACTGCAGCAGCTCTGAGGCAAGGGTCTCATACTTCTCTATCAGCTCATCAGCCTCAATAGCATAGTCCAGTACCTGCAACCAAGAGTGATCTGTGAATCAAGTCAACTGGTGGGCAATGTAAGGTACACACATGGTATAATCACTGTTTTGCGTTTTGCACATAAATGTATAAATATACACACAGCTAACCTTGCCAATTCGTTTGCCCTCCACTGCCAGGGCTTTCATCTTGGAGAAGTAATGGTAGTAGGTCGCCACATAGGTAATGATGGACTTTTCATCAGGCTGATCAACATTAACATCTGAAAAAAAGGTTGTATGATCCATTTGCAAGTAAACTCTTCCCCCTTTTTTTGAATTAACTGACCATAAACTTCATCATGCACTAACAAAACGGTCAAGTTTGGCTCCCAAAACAGCCTGAATGAAGACCAATAGGTGCCAAATCATTACTATCTTTGTACATGCTCTTTGTGATGTCAAGGTAGCTAACATGTGATGTGGTGTTGTCTAAGCTGTTACTAATTCCAGTAATCCTCCATGGTCTAACAGCCATCAATCTGTTTCGGACAACAGGCACCAGTTTAGTGCCTCAGTTAGGCCTTCAGCGTGACTTGTGACAGGAATGCTTCATGTTTTTGTGGCGGCTTTCCCCACTCACCTTCTGGGTCCAACAGCTTGGTAAGCCCCAGTTCCTTCTCAGCCACATTGAAAGCATTCTGGAGATTGTAGTGAGCATTGGACCTCTTCAGGTTGTCAAACTCAATCACGTCAGGTCTGCAATGGCCAGGGAAAAAATATGTATTTCATACGTACAGATTGCAGAATAGAGTGCAAGCCAATGGCAATACCATTCGGGCTGACATAAAATCTCCTTCTTGTGCTATAGAGAAAAACATTTGTAGTCCACTCCAATCAATAGCATAGTCTAGTACGTTAATTTATACATCATGATGCATTAAATTAATCCATTTGATTTAGGTATAGTCATCTGCATGCAAAAAGGCTTTTTCATCTGTGCTTTAGGCTAACTGCTCCTGCCAATTATTGCTTACTCTTGCCTGAACCATGTTTTCATTATGAGTTTACTCAGGCATTAGAGGGGAGTAAAAACTGTTTGGGGGCTTATATATCATAAAACTTTAATGACCAATAATAAGCATGATTGGCATTCCAAAAATATGGGAAATGAGGACAAAAATGGCCATTTTCTCATTCACTGGCTATTTTTCTCGTTCACTGACTATGTCCAGAGGTTAGAATTGTACAGTGGTCATGAAACCTTTTACTCCAGCTTGTTTTTAATTTATAAAACACATAACACATATTTGCATATGATAATTGCCTGCTTTGGTGCCTCTTTAGTTTGAAAATGGGCCTGATCATGTAAATGTCAGCGTCATGGTTTACATGAATATCCCATGGTTCAGTAACTCTAATGAAAGCAATGTTTGCATTCATGTATCAAGTATCACCTTAAGCATTCACTGTAATGAACAGCAGGGTGTGCAAGTGAGTTATCAAGCATCTTTATAGAATATAAGTGGGTTATTATTTCTGTGATCTAGGTCATCTTACTTCCTATTTTATTTTCATCCTTTTAGCCATACTTGAGACTGTTTGAAGGATGGGAGGAGTATGAGGAGACCTAAATAGAAAAGGGGATAAAAACACCCCTGAGAAGTGTGATGGCACTGTGACAGGTGCTCCTCATTAAGCAAAGAAAGATAAAAGAGGGGGTAAAGATACTGGACACATTTTTTATTTGCAATATGACTAAAATCTAAAGTCTAAAATCCACACTTTGAAGAAAATTATGCCTAACAGGGACCAGTTTTTTTGTAGTACAGGAAGAAGTCAATGACCTGTGTTTGTGCACGATGGCACTGAACGCGAGACCATCTCTCCAGCTGGTTGTGAAGTTGTGGATGTTGACATTGGGGTATCTGCAGAGGCCAGATCAGAATCCATTAACCATTAACTCAACACAGCATGAATCATCAGTAACCACATACTCAACTAAATCCTCAACAATAAGAGTAGTTATCCTGTGTGATAAAGTCATCCCTCTCCCACTTACCCAGCAGTTTTCATTTGGCACCAAAGCAGTAGGGCATCTTTGGCTGATTTCTTCTCCTTGTTGTCTGCCGTCTCCACACTGATGTCCTGGATCTGTCAGCAACATTTTAGTTATGACTGTGCCCACCTAACTTTACAAAATGCCTAGATCATTAGACCTTGCAATATTATTAGCCTGATCTATTATCTGTTCATACCAAATTTCAAGAAAGGTTAACATTTTATAAATAATGACATTAAGTTCATGATAAAGAAATACCTCGTAAAACTCATCACAACATCATTGTCATTTTTTTGAGTTTGCCTGAAGACTGGCTAAGCTACATGCAGAGACTTGATGTCCCACAGCCAAGCTCACTCTTTAAAAGAGGAATGTGACAAATGCACTAAGAAAGGAACGGGAAGAGCTTCACAAACTACTCTACACACTTACCTGGAAGCGAAGGATGATGGTCCAGATGAGACCCAGGGTGAGACGGTGATTCCCATCCACAATGTCATGTGAGCCCATGTTTTCTAGATGGACCTTTTGCTCCTTGAGAAACTGCAGGGCTTTATCAACATTTTCCAGGCAGTGGATACGCATGCGGCCCTTAGTGGGCTTCGGCTGTGGGGAACAGAAGAAAAAGACAGAACACCTAAATTGAAATGATTGAATAAAAGTGATCACAACATATGAGGAGGAAAGGATGGTAAGATTTCAAAAGTGAGCAAAATATGTAGAAGCAAGAGAAGTAAATCATACTAAAAGAAATATGAAACAGAGCACATGATTTCTCTTTCCGCCTGACTAGTGATGTGGGGTAAGGGTCATGCTAAGGGCTAAGTAAGGGCTAGGACAGAGCGGTGATTTCTTCTGTGTGATACTGACCAGCTGTTCTCCTGAGAGCACTTCCAGAAGGCGGATGAGCATGCGGCCATCGCGTAGGTCGGTGTACAAGTCACCAATGCGACAGGTCACTCGGCCTAAGTGAGAGTTTACCCATTTGGTGAAGGTCTTCTTCTGTACTGCTTCACGCTCATCTGCAAAGGAAACAACAGGGAGAGAGAGTTGTAGTTGGACTATACCAAGATTACAACAGACTCCACTGACTGAGATGCCACTGGCATCAATATTTTTACTGTTAGAGATATATATATTTACAGGGACTCAATTTTGCTCTAAACAAACACCAACATAGTCAACAACTTTGATCACTCCCTAGAGCAGCCAGGTGACAGTAAATCATAAGGACGTAAGCCTTGTCTTGAGCAGTTCATTTCACTGATAAGCTATGCCATTAAGTCTCTAGGATCACTGCATTGCCAGCTTAGAGAGAGGTTTTCACTCCACAGACCAAAGTTTACTGATGGCTCTGCTCACGTGTGCATTGCTAATTACTCGAATGATGTAAGTTTAGAAGAGTAAAGCGACAATGCAATATTGCAAAGGATATGACATTTGCGGTTTCTTTTATCTGGTCAGGACTAAAAAGAATCACAATAAATTAAGCTGTAAGAGCAGCTCAGACATATGGACCAGGGGAGTAAGAAGCTAATCCTGCTCTGCCACCTAGCAAGGTGACCTCATTTCTAGGACACAAGGTCTTTCTGCCTTTAGAAAACACTATTCTAGCATTGTACTTAATGCACTGCACCCAATTTGAGCCCACAAAAAAAAAAAACTGAAGTAGACAGAAAATAGATCGGAGAAGAAGCATTGTAATAATGAGTAAAAAAAAGTAAACAAAGCCTACTTTCAGCAGGATGAAATATAGTGGTGGTGAAGATGGATGGCTTTCTTAAAACAATGCAAAATAGCAAAGCCTTCATATTTTCATATTCATCACTTAACTAACAATAAGATTTCGTTGCACATAGCTCCATAAGACAAAAAACATCTTTGATGGTGCAATACACCACACCTTCTTTCCACAATACACTTGGTGTAACAACTTGAACCCAAAAGCTATATCTTATGTGCTTTATATGTTGCATAAAAAGAACAAAGGTAGAAATGTAATTTAAGTGACAGACACTAACCTTAAAAGGGTCAAGTACAGGGTCAAGATTTTAAGTAAGCCAAGACAGCATGGTTTGATGGCAAAAAATCTAATCAAATAATGCACATTGGCTTGCAACTGCAAACTACTGTAATGTTTAAATGCAACTCTATTCAAAGCTGAGACTTATGACCCCGAAGGCAAGGTCCAAATATGTAGGCAGATCATGTTCTAGTAGGAGATTGAAAAGTGATTTAAATCGACTGAAGTATGACAAAACATGAGTCAATAGTTGTTCGTGAAGCATTATTGAGTTATCGCTGTCTTATTTGACACATTAATTCTAAGCCAACAGAGTGAGCAATGTGAGGTGACCAAAAACAGCATGTTGCACAAATAACCACTCTACCAACTGTCAGCTAAAAAAAGAACCGATTTTGAAATTTCACAGAAGCTTTCTTGGATGGAGTAATACCACAGAATGTAACGCTTGAACTGTTGCGAGCTGAAGGTGCTTTCCTGGCATTTATACTCTACTAGAGAGGCCCTCTTTTAAAATAAGTAATACAGATAGATTCTTGTAATGGTGTGCTTTAACAGCAAATGGAAAGCAATCTTCTTTTAATTTTCTGAAACAAAAGTTAAGGACTGTCACAGCTAATGTTTTTACCATGATATGATAAAATATTCAATCCCCTACAGCTGTGACCTCTGTATTTGACGTCACTGTAATTCAGGTATAAAAAGGCAACCTTTGGAGTTCTCTTTTTCCCCCAGTGATAAAGTGCCAAAGCACTGTGCCCTTCCTTTCTTCAGTTGCTGTTCTCCTGAAAGCAGTGTTTGCCAAAGAGCACTGACCAGCAATAGAAGAAACAATAGTGTATAACCATTAGTGAGTGGCAGCAGAATGATACATGGAAGTGGTAGGAGAAATAAGCATCAGTTCAAGGTGTGGCTGTCCATGCTTTGCACCAGAGCGGAGGGCGGCAGAACGACACATGAAAGTGGTCGAAGAACAAAGAAAAAGCATTAGATTGAGAAAGCAAAAAGACAAAATGACAAAAAGTAAAAATGTGTCATTGTTTTTCCTTGACTAGTAAGTCACACATACCCGCTTCTTGTAGTATGAATACCCATGGACTGTCTATTTGAGAGTTTTCTTGGAGAGTACAATAGCAAGATAAAATCCAAATTTTAAAGTAATACCTTGTTCTTGTGTCCAACTCATATAAGACTGCAGAAGAATGAGAACTGTTGCTGTAACTGAGAAATGTTACTTTAAAGTAACATTTACTGATTATGTCTCACCAGATAAACCCATACACATGAAGCAACACATTTTATAAAAAAGCCCTCAACAATGCATTGTCTTGTGTTTTCAAATCTCCAGATTCAGCACAAACATATATAATTCATGTTTTTGTAATAGAAATATAACGTTTAAAGACAATGTTGGTATGTCAATTCAAAGCAGGTAACTATAGTCATAGGCATATTTGGAGGACTGGAGCTGTGGCCAAAACAGGTTTTTTTTTTCTCTGCCATCGCAGCTATCAGCTCTCTTGTCTCCTGGACATGTGCTTTTTTTTGGTTTAGCTAAACTCAAAGATTTCAGACAGACAAACAAGAGAGTGCTATGGCATTACACTCAAACTGCGAGTATTGGTCAAACAGCCCTGCTTTAGTTTATCCCTGGTTGGTCCTCTACATACTGTAACGGTGTGCTGGTTGGAGTTTTGGGGTCTTTTCCTATTCTCATTTTAACTTTCAAACCCAAAACTCCCACTAAACCTGCTTTGTTTCTATTCCGTGCACCACACTAGCAGATTATTCCATTACTAAAAGGACCACTAAACAATTTGATGATGTTCAATGGGCCATTAGAGGTGGATTACTGTGGCAGGTGAGGTACAGTGGAGGAGCCTACATTCCTCCTTAAGCTTGGTCATGTTGTAACAGCACCCAGCACTGAGGAGGCGGCAGTGGGCAGGGGTCCTAAAGAAATTCTGCAACCCTGCTGGTGCTGAGCTGCTAATAACAAGGCTACTGAACAAGAACACAAGACAAACACAGACATCAGCATCTGGCATGTTTGCTCATAATAGCAAGCAAACACAAACTTGTCATCAATTGTGGCTACAGTGGATAAGGGCAAAACTGGTGCAGCTGTTTTCTTCAACAATGACATTTGTGGATTGTCTCGTTAGTGTATGCGAGTATATGCCAACTGTAATGTTCCGTGTACATTCACGTCTAAATGGTTTATTAGTTTTTACTGTGACCTGTAAGAATGCTCAGCAACAGAAAGCTTAATTGTTTTAAACAGAGTACCCTGATGGCTGAAGGTGAAAAAGAAACCAATACTAGGCCTCCTGTACGTTGTCAGATGTTTTATGTCATGCCAAATACCTGCAGAGCCTTCCCACATTGTTACACAATAAAAAAGACAAGAGAGAAGAGTGGAAAAAACATGAGCTTCAAAAAGAAGCCAAGCAATTACTTAATCTTACTAAGTCTTAATATTAGCTTTTTTTGACAAAAACTTCCCACAATAACGACTTTCCACACAAGCCTTGAAACATTTTGAAAGTAATAGTTTGCCCACAAGAAAAATGCAACCTGATTCCAGCCATTCGTTGCTGCCCTAGATATTGTATGAACCCCTAGCAAGTATACAGTTTTTTCTACAATGATAACATGTTCAAATGTTGGACTCTACCACTAAATCATTAGACAGTATGACATTTAAAAAACATTTAAGACCTATTGCAACATACATTTATAAAAAATATTGTCAATAATAAAATAAGGTCAATATCAGAGTCCGGAAACTTCATTAAACGTGCACACACCATAGCTAAAGAATAAAATCCGTTTGCGCAGCCTTGCACTCGGCTGCAACTTAAGTTGCATGTTGGTCTCATTTGTAGTTGTAATGCAGCGAATTCATATTTAGAGTAGGGAGAGAAAGAACTACAACACCATGGAATAAATAAAAAATAAAACATTGTAAAGCGCTACGTTTAGACATTTAGACTTGTTTAATAATTTTAAAGACCTCAAACACAATTTTACAGCAAATCTAATACGTTTTAAGGCCTAACATTTTTATTTTGAAATTTTAGATTTTTTTTAAGACCCCGCGGAAATCCTGGAAAAAGCATCCTTGGACTAAAAATAAATATATTCTTATTTGAATTTCACAGAAGCACGCATTCAAAACCGTTTTAAAACTCCTGACAATCCTGGAGCTCTCTACCTGTCTTTCTTGAGCCTGTTTTTGTACAATATAGAAAAACAAGCTGATTTTCTGTGGCATGTTTTTTGCCATTGTTTACTAATGGCCGATCAGAACTAGTGGTTAAAGAAATCATTGAGCGTTTCAAAAGCATATTTGGGCATGTCCAGCCACTTTGAACATGTTTGTTTCTGGTAGTAAGCTTTAAGTAAATGTCAAGGCGGGGGAGTAGAGTGGGGCCCAGTGCCCTCTTTACTGTTGAAGGTACTAGGGTTTAGCTTGCTGCTGCGTTCCTATTTCTCTCCCAAACAAACTTTGGCAGTTGATAACGATGATTAGCTGCAGGTAATCTGAGCAAATATGCCGCCAGACGTAATCCTGTCTGTGTGGCTCATAGAGGCTAAGATTATTGTTGGTGATACAATTGAGACAGACTCAACACTAACAATACATTGCTGGGCAAACACTTACGCACTAGCCTGATGTCGTCATACTGAGATTCTGAGTTTGATATGTGGTATCTATGATATCTGATAAATATGGGGCATGTTTCAACCAGAAAATGCCTCTGCACTCAATTGGACAGACCTACAACCAATCAGAGCAACAACGTATGCACCTTATGTTGAGCGACGCATGACAACATGACTCAACTGCTAGCTACCGCTGATGTTAGCTACTAGCTGATAGCCCCAGCCGTTTGGAAAATGCTAAGGACGTTACAGGCTTTACAGTATACATACAGCCCTTGGATGTATCATAAGATAATAACATGGATGTATTAATATAACACATGGTGAATTACAACCATTAGCTATTTCAATTATTACAGGTATAGGACCTTGGGAGAACAATTATATGAGCATGCATAGTGCAGGGCGACATGGCGGGCGCAGTCCCGCAAGTCTGCTCGCGTTCATCATTACGTTACTGTTGATCATCTGTCCATAATCGTATAGAGCCCGCCCAGACAATTTGATTGGTCCTAGCAGCTCTTGTTTGAGCATAGTTGCTCCACAACCAATCAAGTCCAGACCAAACTTCCTGACCTCAAATGTCGTGGGCGGGGCTAAGTTTGGCTGGCATCCAGGCTACTTACGCACATCTATAAAAAAGGAAAAACTGCAAATGAAACCGTTTCACGTTTTGAAAAAGAATCACTACACAGATTTATTAGAAATAGAAACAGTCAGATACTTCCTTCTGATTCTCCCTATTGAAGGTTTCCTACTAGGGATGCTAATTTAGATTTTTTTTGTCCTGACTGATGGACGACCCTGGTTATCCGATCATTAACTGTTAATCAACAAGCAGGCAGCAGACTCCCAGTTCACCCGCCCAGGATGCTTGGACTTGTACTGGTCACGGAGCCACGATTTTCCACGCAGTGTCATGGACACATGTCGCCACTTTCCTGGAATTGCTTGGAAAATAGCTTTCAACAGTTAGCACTTCAAACAATAACAACACACAATACTACTGTACAATTATTTCCTGACTCCCAAACATATAAGAATCTTTCTGAAGACTTAAAAAAATGAAAAAGTTCTGGACTCAGCACAGACTAATAATCCTTAAGTGCTGCCAACAATTTCACCTTGTTTATGTCTTGCCCAGGTCATGCTTTCCTCCCTAGCCATGCCTGGTTTCTAGCTGGGTTGAAATGCCCTTGACTTCTTAAACTCTTGACATCCGGTTTCTCACCCACACAGAGCTTGTGTAATGAGTGCCTCTGGTCGCCCTGTCCACAGAAAGAATGAGCAAACTGCTTCCATCAATCGGCCTGCTTTAATCTTCTTTAATTACCTTCTCATGGACATTCCCACAGGCAAGATTATTGTATGGTGCCAAAGGCTGCAGAGAGAGGCGCTCATCACTGGGAATCTGACTTTTCTCTCGTTTTCAGCTCTGCTTTATGTGACTAGAACAAAAACCTATGTATGCAGGCATGTCTACAGTATGTACAGTATGTACTCATGGACTTTGTAATTTGGCACTTTATATCTGCCAAGTTTGACATACAGTATGTTTAGAAATTATTAACTTAATGTTAAACTATGGCTTAAGAATCCATTTCTCAACCGTCACCTTCCAACTATTTTGCTGTCTGAGATTACATAGTAGACCCAAGGCACTTATTAGAGAACGACCTCACAGCCTGAATTTTAGTCTGTTATTTGTCTTCATGAAGTATTTATCACATACAGTAGTAAGAAAAAACCCTCAGAAAGTTAAATGTTTTGTGGTAAGTTGTTACCATTCTGTTTTGACACCCGTGGGTGATTTGAACTAAGGGTCAACTATGGCTGTGTGTACTGCTAAACGGATGCCATGAACAAAGCAAACAATGAGGACAAACCACCTTAGAGTAGTTGTAGGAGGAGTTGGTATTTGTAAATAATTTTCAGCAACAGGGGGAAAAGTCATACACGATGTACGCAGTACTTAAAGAGTTCTAGAGAGCAACCATCATGTTTATCCTTGTGTATAATTTCAAATAAAAGGTTACAATATCTACTACAAAATTAAAGTCACCAGTTATACGAAAACATTAGTACTTAGTCTGCAACAACATGGAGAAAAAAAAAGTCTAAGCAAATATTTCATTCCTACTTGACATGATTCTGTAGGAAATTGAAAAACTACACTTGTGTTACCCACAGATGTTTAAGTAAGCATCCCTGCATATCATCAGACCAATTATTTATGATAATAAAAAAGCCAATCTGTGAACACAGGCAATTGTTTTAGCATGTGTGTGCAAAACAAAGTGAGAAAAATGGAACTTACAGGCACATGCTTTGACATTTCTTGACAAGCGGAACTGCCCTTCCTTTGTTTAAGACTTTGAAAGTAGGGCTGTGGTAAAGCTGCCGCCTTGCCACATGTGGCATGAGTTATTTTTACACTTTTAACAGTTTGCGGTCACAAATATAGAAAGACAATGTGTTTTGTCTAATTCTAACAGGTTTATTCTTACAATGACAAAAACGGACAGGGTGAATAAAATAGAGGCCTCTCACAGTTTTGTCCCCTTTCCCTTTCTGAAGGGAGTGAAGGCACTGCACATGCCCTTCAGGTCATGCCCCTCTGTGCCATCTGCAGGTGGGGGTGATAATGGGGAAGATTGGGGAGGAGGGGACCGGCCAAGGCCAATCCCAGGAGAAAAGAGACAGAAACAGGCACCTCCCAGCCACAACATCTGGACACAAAAAGGGTGTAAAATGTCAACAAGACAATAATTATCCTAAAGCCTCCAAAACAGCACTGTTACCCTTCCAAGTAGGAAACGGTAATTATTGGTAAAACTGTACAAACAAAAAGAAATTCTGTATGTGTATGTTTAACCCTCACCAAGGTAATGTGACTCTGAGTTACAGCTGGAGGCCACTAGGGTCAGAGCTTTCACTAGGAGTGTTAGAAATATTAAGTTACAACATTCAATTCATAGTGCGCCACTAGACTTGAAACTCGACCCAAAACTTGACATTGATCTCTTTCAATATCAATTCAGATTATTAAATAAAGTATAAGAATGCTTCTGATCTAGACAGCTAAGCATTCACTAAAAGAGAACAAACTAGCCCTGGTCACTTTTTGTTGCGATTTGAAGTTACAGACCAAAACGTCAGACCCAAATTACCTGAGCAAAAAAGGACTGTAGAGGTAGAATAGACAGGACACATCTAGAAATCAGTCAAATCAGTAAAAAAAAAAAAAACATAAGAGCAGCAGATTTTGATTGGACATAGCTTTTTTCTGTGTTTGCAAGTGTGTTTTAAACTTCTAGCAGTGTCTATTTGCACTGCTAATGCCTGCTGAGCGACAGTCCAAACTAAAGTCCAGAGCAGTTGACTAAGAGGGTGCAGGTAGCCAGAGCAGTGATCCTGTAGTCTAACGTAACAGACCGTAATAAAGTTTTAGGCAATGTGAACTATTACAAGGAATATTTCTATTTGCATTTTACACACATGAGGTGTACGATTGCATAATAGAATGTGCATAGTGTGATTTGGGTTACTAGAAAATGTTTTCTCCTAATTAGTCATGAATGATTTTATGGGTTAATGTTTAATGTGAGGGTGGGTGAAAAAACCAAAAGCTATTAAAAAACAGCGACTGCCCCTCCATCTGTCAATAAAGATTGTTCTATGGCACAAAGATTAAGATTTTTCCTCTCACTTCAATTTAAACATGTAGCCCAGTGTTCTATTAAACCTGTCTACCTTGGGCATAGTTATTTAGTTACCTATCATTCACCACTGAGTGAGGTCATACCAGATGTGTTCAGTGCTTTTGACTGGCATAGGTCCTGAAAATCGACCTTTACCAATTCCAGCAAGTAAAAATGACTAAGGTTTGATTTCTTCAAATATTTCTCCACAAGTCCCTCGGTAAGATGTTAAAATCTTCACATGGAAATCAACTGTATGGTTTGAGATCAAATTTTAGTCCAAAAATAAAAAGGTGGGGCCCACTGGATTTGCACAAACCGTATGTAAGAAGGTAAAAAAATAAATAACGTATGGCTTGCATGAATACAAAACGATTTTCTGGATGCTTCCATTTGTGCAAAGTGGATACCAAACTATGTATCTGTGCATCTTCTATTTCATCAGGAGTTACACAAAGAATGAGCCTCAAGGGTAGTCAAACTGGAAATACAAGTGGGTGTTGTGTGTCTGAGTATGTGTGTGAGTATATTAACAGCAACTCTATCCAGAACATAACCCTTCATAGAGATAACCAACAAAGAACATAACATGTATCACACCTCTGTCATCTTAATTCCCCTATACATGTATATTCATAAATAGAGTTCCGGTTTAAATGAACCTCATTTCACAATGTTTTTGTATTGTAGGGAAGTGGGAATAAATCTTGTCAGCGTAAATCTGGTGACTGATCACTGAACCCTCAAAATTACACAATGAGTTAAAAGTGTTCTTGCCTGACAAACTGATAAAAGTTGTACCCTTAGCTTCTTTGTGCGTGAGGTTGCACAGCTAAATGTGACAATGTTGTAAATCTTGTTTATGCATCAGAGTACAACATACCCTCTCTTTTGTGGGTCTTATCTCTAGTCAAGAGCATTGATGCGGTCAGTGTGGAGGTATAAAAATTTTTTTATTCAGTCATTATTTTACAGACATACACTTTTTAACGGACCAATCTCGTCATCAGTGGCAATGAAGATATTGCTTAATATTGGAGGTGAAATACTGTTGGTCTACTACAGGAATGTCTAACATGCAAAAGTAGACATGCTCCTCAAGTAAATTCTAAACACAGCTCTCCATTCCAGACAGCAACCAGGGAGGGACCGGAAACTAGCAAAACAATATGCTCTTCATGCACACCACTGACTCAATGCTAGTTTCATACACTATAGGCTGTAGTCAGCTAGTGCAAATACTTTATCTTGTGGCCTGTGACTAAGGCGTCAAAAGCACAGGAACAGGCCACATGGTAATACAAGAATTCTAACAGGAACACATGGTGATAAAACAAAAACCTTCACACAGCAAAAGGAGAGTTTAACATTACTTCCATTTTAACATAAGAATATACAGATGTGAGTTCCAAAACTGAGACGAGTTACAGATTCTCTTAAAATGAATCACCTAAGTTTTAGACTAAGTTTTGTACTTTAGTTCCCACATCATTTTCTAACTTCTATGTCACAACCACTGGCCTCTGTGATTTCTGTTTGCAGGACCTGGCAGGCTTTAGCCAGAGACAGAGCCGCACATTGTAATAAGATAAGAAAGAAAGGACAGGTGGCCCAGTGGTCAGGTGCCAGACTGCCTGCTTTAGAGCTAAGATGAAGTCTACTGTGTCTAGTATGGCTCTCTTAGATTCTCTCCTCATTAAGCATTAAAATAGTACAACGTTGAGGAGCCTCAACTCTCATAGTTAATCACTTTTGACAGAAAAATGCTAAGCTATTGCTAAGGACTCATTTACAACCCCGAGCACCTGCTGTAGGTGTCCAATTCAACTCAATATTTCATCAAACAACAGGATATGTGTTAAATGGTAACAAGTTTCACTCCAACGTTTTACATTAACAACTGTTTCCATAAGCCACACATCAAAGAATTTGAGCCTTTAACCTGGGACATCAATAAAATTAAATTGTATTAGCCTAGCTAACCAAAACAAACGATTGGATAAAAGATAGATTACAAATTCCTAAACAGAATTTTCCTTTCAACTATATCGACAGGTCAGTATAACTCTTACCTTGCAGCTGTTTAAATCTTCCCTCCAGAATGTTAGAGTATTGCACCTGATTAACAAATGCTGCTGGGGACAAGCAGGGCTCTCTGTCCCTGCGGCCCAACTCCATGGCCTTTGTTTTTGGATCTCTCTCCTAAATATTCCTTTCAGATACAGAGTGAATGGGACTTCTCCTGCATAGCACAGCGCAGGCAACCTTTCCCACTAAAACTGTATCAAATCCTTTAGAGGGTTCTCCGGAAGATAAAAGTTTTGTATATCCAAAATGTCTCGGTTTGTCCTCTTTTAGATTCCCTCAATGCTGTGCCTCAGTAAAGCACAACACACGCTTAAAAATGTTGCCGCCTGTTTTTTTCTTCTTCCACTGTATGTCCCACCTTGTTCAATTAAAATACAGCAGTGCAACGGTGAAGGGTTTTTCAAAGAATCATTTCAAACAAAACTCAAGAACAAAATGTTCTCTTGTTTCACCTCCTCTTGTTAAGAATTTCACCACACTTGTGGCCTCTGTGCAAAGTAAAAACTTTTGGTAGCACTCCCTTGTGGTTCACAGCTGGCTATTCCTTCCCTCTAAACTCTGAACACGCATTTTCTGGGGCAGAGCACAGCAGAGCAGGCTAACTGGCTGCAGTCAGATAGCTGTGTAAACAAAGCCTGCTGTGCCGTCTGAAAATCATGTCATTTGCATAAGGTGTGTTTGAGGGAGGAGCACAAAGAAAGAACACGGTAGAAAGATGAGGGCAGGGAGGAGGTGTAGAAGAGGTGGACTAAACCATTAGAGTTCCTGCTCAGCTTTGCTTGAATCGGATTAGTCAACTCCACCCTAATTCCAGGGAGCAATGGGGTGTGGCCTGCCAAGAAGGTCCATCACCTTCTTATCCTGTTGTCATGCTGCATAGTTCTTATTTCTTTTACTCTCTAAGACAAGAATTGTTCTCCCTTTTTCTTTTACGGGGTTGGCAGTATGCTAAAGCGGTAAGACAGGAAGGAAGTTGTCGAGAATGTCTCAGCAACACAACAAGCTCTTTCCTGTCTGAACAAGATTTGAAATTATGAACTTGTGCATTTGTTTGACAGGCAGATGGTTAGACAGGCATGGGGGTGGAAGTCAGTAATTACCCATCTAAAACAATTATAGAACTACACTGCATTCATGCATTTTATTGTTTACTAGTTCAAGGACAAGTATAAAAATGATGTATGGCACTTGTT
The DNA here is from genome assembly GCF_008692095.1 of Etheostoma spectabile. Classification (NCBI taxonomy): domain Eukaryota; kingdom Metazoa; phylum Chordata; class Actinopteri; order Perciformes; family Percidae; genus Etheostoma; species Etheostoma spectabile. The sequence goes on along the minus strand of NC_045745.1, from coordinate 26,136,179 downwards.
ATATATATTTAGTATTAATGATTGTTTTTCCACAGTCAATTAAGTGATTGTTTGCATGCAAACAATGAAGGAAAATGGACTTGTATTTTAAATTGTAATGAGATTTGAAAGTTACAAAACAATTATTTGCTTCCATTGCTAAACAAAGGAACATCCTTTTTAACCATAATTACAGCCTTTCACCGCATATTTCAGATTCTCAAGAAGTTTATGTACAATTGAATTCCGTGGCTGTGCTCCATAATGCAACGGCAATGATAAAGCAGTATTTATTTAAATCTGTGTAATACATACCAAGAATACTGTCAGCATACACTATGCATTAAGTATTTATAAGTATATATATTTTGAAAGTTAAATAACCTAATAAATAGAAGGTTAACTTTTTGGTGCAGTTGATAATTAACACTCTAAAAAGTGCAACCCTAAATGTTGCACTAAATGCCTGTGGGTGTGCAAAAATTACACAAGAATGTAAACACAGTGAGGACTAAGGTCACAACCTTTCTCATTAGACGATGGCTTTTGGTCTGGTCAGGGTGCAGTGGTAAAAAGGCCTGGTTGTTTTTTTTGTTTTTTTTAATCTGAGCTTGTCCTGATGAGCGGGGAGCATCTGTATGGTCTCATTAGAGGACCAAATGCTCCGGGCCTTCTGCGACTGGCTGTTTATGGAAGGGGACTGGACTAATGAGATCCAAAGAGAACACACTTCCTTCTGAGGAACAGATGCTATGCAGTGGTCACATGCACTGAGAAATGAAGAGCAGAGACCTGGTAAACTGGTAATGGTCATTTAAGATCCCATTGGGCATATATCAAACATCACAATCCCATTTACCATGAGAGGCAGATGTGATGGCAGGTTTGTGTGTCTGGCATATGTCTCTTAACATATTTTGTTAGCCCGGTTGCCTCCCTATAAAACCAGTCTTTTAAAAATAAACCCAGTGATACTAGGATTTACATTTACTTTCTGAATCTTGTGAAATATAAAAACAAACAGTGAGAAAGTCTGCCAAAGCGTCGTGTGGGGAAATCTCCTGCATTGAGCAAACTGGAATGAGCAATAGTTAATAATGGCTGGTGTGGTGAACGAATACAGATGAGAAAGACAAAAAGACAGAAGCTGCGGGGGAGAAAGCACAACCAGAGGGAGAAAGGAGAGATCTATTGCTGAGCAGGTAAATTTTACGCATCCTACAGCACAACCACTTCCAGGGACCCGGGGGGCAAAAGTCTGGACCTTACTCCAAAACACTGGAAGTAAATATCTGAACTGAAGGGTAATACCTCTGAAGTAAACATGTTTGATTTCTCATGAGAATCCCACAATCACCCAAGTCTTATTAGTCCCAATATTTCCCAAAAGTGAGACAGGGAATTGATATGATAGTCTATTTGTCATGTTTTTCTTAGTTTTTATATATATATATATATATATATATATATATATATATATATATATATATATATATATATATATATATATATATATAAACACACACACACACACACACAAAAGTTTGGGTTCACTTACAAATTCCATTTCACTCTATTATAGCAGACAGCAGCTGATCTGAGTGGGTGGGTGATCTTTAATGCAATATCTACATTGCCCACTATCAGCAACCATTTATCCAATGTTCCAAAGGCACATTCTGTTTACTAATCTGATATCATTTAAAAAACTAACTAAGAAACATTGGACAACCCTTGTGCAATTTTGTAAGCACATAGTGTAATCTAAAAACTGCTGCCCTGGTTAAAAAACAAGGCAACTGATCTCAGCTGGATTCTGTCTATAATGGAGTGCAATGGAAATTTCTAAGTGACCCCAACTTTTGCCCGGTAGTGCTGTATGTGTGTGTGTGTATATATATATATATATATATATATATATATATATATATATATATATATATATATAATATGGTCTATATGGTCAGATTTAACTGATTTGCTATGCCTATGATAATGATTTAGATACATTTTTTTAATTCCAGTAACATAATGTTTATAAAAAAGGCATACAAATTATTTTTAAAGTACAAAAGCTTTGTTCTTTCCTACTGTGGAAGTTTCCATAAGTAAAGACATGTAACTAACAAGAGTGTGAAAGTGGGTGCTGCATAAAATAGGCAAATTTGCACCGCTTGCCTTGCTATCCACAAAGATATACGACAGTAGATTAGTGGTCATTTATGCAAAATTACAATTATTTTAACAGAGGGAAAGCTCTCTATTGTGAAACAAGTGGCAGCTGCTGCTGTCACACCAGAAGTAAAATGCATCCAACAGACTGAAAGGGTTTAAGGTGTGAACACCCAGGTAATTGGGCAATCATACTACAAAGAGAAACGCAGAGGTGGTGGAATTGAGAGGGACTTTGAGAAAAAGAAGTGTAAGTAAGCAGCAGCTCACAGAATGTTGAAGGTCTTGACATTTGTTGTAAGTTGTAAAAGGTGGGCAGGAGCTATGCCTAGGAAAAATAGCTGTTACAGCATGTCAAGAATGTGCACTCAAGCCCACATGTCAAACAGAGATGGTATCACCCCCACCCACACACAACACACAACACACACACACACACACACACACACCCACACACACCACACACAACCACACACACACACACACACCACACACACCACACCACACCCACACACACACACACACACCACACACACACACCACACACACACCAAAAACACACCACACACACACACCACACACGCACGCACCACGCTTTCCATATTATACGGCAGCAGTACAGTAATCTTTATACAGTACAATGCTACACAAACAGGCAACACCCAAAGGTGTTTCCTGTTGGCATAAGGAAATCGGTTGTATTTGTAAGTAATAAGTTTATCTTTCAACCTTGATTTGACTACAACGTTGCTCAAAGATCACCAGAGGGGGGGAGGGGGGGGGGGCCTGCTGGCTTTGTGTGTGTCTGCCTGCCTGTTGCTCCCCTGTGGTTCTCCAGATACTGCAACTTGTTTTGACTATATCAAAATAGATGTTATCTGTAAAATGTGTAACTAGGAAGGTAGGGTAGACAGACAGACAGACAGAGACACACCCACACACACACACACACACACACACACACACACACACACACACCCCCCCCACACACACTCACCTGGGTCACATTAGTTGGAGCCTATAACAGAACAGGCTGGCTAATAGACATGCACTTGCACAGCTCGGAAAGATGTCACGACTCAGGGGTAGGTGAGTAAGGTGGGGAATAAAGTTTCGTTCACAACATATAAAATCTGGACGTAGTCTCTGTAACGTCACCCTTAGGTGCCAAAATAAAGCTTAAAGTGGGCAGTCAACCTCTTGGCAGTGCCTGATATTGGCTTCTCCAAAAATAAGCAAAGAGGTGGCGCGTGGATATAGCTGTGGCGGGCTGAATGAAGCCCACATTCTAGGCACGCCCTTAATTATGCCGGACTTTTAAAGAACGGGTGAGTTATAAAAACAGAAACCCCCATTTTAACATTGAGTTCAATAAGGATTGACTCCCTTTTAGAACCAGCCTCATGTGGCCATTCAAATTAAAGTTTTTAGAACTTCCACATTGGCTTCATTTTTTAGCACCGTGCCACTTGGTTCTGACCAACATTGTATCAAGAAATGCAGCCTCCTCATTCAATTCATCAAGGCTCCTGTCTGGGCATAGCATGAAACCTGATGCAGAGAGCTCCGGCACAAAAACCCCACAAAAAAACACATTGTCATCCTGAAACCCTGGACACTCTTGGTTAGGGCTGCACGATTATGGCCAAAATGATAATCACGATTGTTTTGATCAAAATATTGATCGCGATTATTCTCACGATTATTTGTTGATTTGAACCAAAACAAATTTTATCGTCACATAGGCTATTTATAACTGCAAGAGGGAGTGTGATGGACGCTACTCACAGAGAGACGGCTGACTCGTTATGAACGGGTCCAGCACGGGTCGAATGGCGGATACACGTTGTGTGTATGAAATGTCTGTATCATCACTGCGCTGCATTTTTATGAACTATGATTGGCCCAGGTCCCAGCAGCTCCGTCTCCACGCTGTTACTCTACCAACGAAGTTATTCAATAACTTCTTTTGTGTTCTTCGCCGTGGCGGCCGCGATAGCAGAGTTACCAGCGCAAACACTGGTACAAATACAGGTTTGGCTCTCATTCTTAACAATATCCAACTGTGTTAATAACAATTAAAACTGTAGAC
>NC_045745.1:26131823-26131926 GCF_008692095.1 Etheostoma spectabile | reverse complement strand
AGTGTGGACCGGCGGCCGCTGTGTGGCGGAGCACGGAGAGTAAGACGAGAGAAAGCTGAGGAGAGATCCCACACAGGCACGGCTTTACAGACGAAATGGGTCA
>NC_045745.1:26131476-26131811 GCF_008692095.1 Etheostoma spectabile | reverse complement strand
TTAAACCATATCCATATAAACAGCATTGCAGCAGATGCGAGGACATTAGCACCGGTGCATCCTAGAGCAGCTAACAGCTAACAGCTAACAGACGCTACTAGCACCGACTAGCACTGGTCACCGCTGTTGTCTGAAAAACAACAGACGGGACAAAATGTTGCGTTTACTGGTAAACTGGTAAACCTTGAGACCGACGTATGACCGACTGCTATCTGTTGAGTTTTCCTGCCGTTACTCTGTCCTCTGTGACTGTCTACATCTAGAGACTAAGCTGCACGGGGGGCAGAGAACAACTCTGACTTGCTCATGATCAGACAGCGGTTGACGGAGTGGTA
>NC_045745.1:26127636-26131466 GCF_008692095.1 Etheostoma spectabile | reverse complement strand
GCAAAAAACCCGGAGCGTTCTATGAAATGACGCTTTAAAAAAATAAATTGCTCAATCACGCAAACTTGATTGTGGGAAGTCAAAATCGTGATTGTGATTAAAATTTGATTAATTGTGCAGCCTTACTCTTGGTACATTCATGTAATGGTTGTTTTTGAAAAAAACCATAACATGAATGGACTTAAGAAAACAGATAAAAAACATTTAAAAAAAATTTTGATTATTGATTTATCTTTAAGTGTTGCTATATTGGTGGAGGATTTTCCCCACACGTAGCCCTGAAGTCTAGTCTCAACACCTCATTCCATCACGCTTATTGCTCTGAGGTGAATTGACTATACAGCTGCCTGGCTTTGTCCTCCTTTTGGAAGTATTTCTGTCTTGCCCTATAAAGAGAGAATTATCCTTTGGGACAGAAAAGAATAAAATTGGTTCCTAAGTCTACAGAGCCGTATTAGATTTGTGCAAATTACTATTAGTCTGTGATTTTTTCTCTTAATGTCGTCTGTTTCTCAAACTTTTGTACAGTCTTTAAAAACCGTTACCATACCTGCCTTAAGACAATGTTGACTTTTATGATTATATGTGGAAAAAGGGATGTGTTGCATTGTACTTAAGAAATAGTATAATGATGTTCGGTTTCAATGGAGTAAACACCATCTATTTGGAAGCCAGGAATGTTATGTGTCGTTTCAAGCCTTATGCTGCTAGGCTAGCAAGTTTCTACCTGTCCACCTACAGCGTGCCTGCGAGAGTTAGTCAGCTCTAAAGTCATTTTCACACCTGCCTTGTTTAGTGCAGTTAAATCGGACCCCAGAGCTTTGTCCCCCCTTGGCCCAGTTCGTTTGAGCAGATGTGAACACAGTAATCCCCCTCCACTCTTGGACCAAAACAACCAGACCATGACCACGGTCCAGTTACAAATTAACTCTGGTACACTTTGCTTGTGGTGAGATTGTGATCCGATCCTGATCTGATCCAACTACCAGGTCTACAAAGCAAGTCTGAGCTAAACGGCTCCTGCTTGTTAAATCTTTTGACTGTAGTATTAAATGTATTGAATTGTCATTACAACATTCACATCATACTGTTCAGCTCAGCAGGATTTAACGGAGCATGCATAGTTAATAGTTTGACAACTCATTTTGTAGCTCACTGTTACATTGCGTTGGAGACTGCTACACAGACTATTATATGTATTACTAAAATTGTAAAATCTAAAATACTTACACGTTACTTGTAAAATTTGCAGGACGGGCTGTGACCACCACTTGATGAACTCTGGTAAAAACTCATAATAAAACTAATTATGTGGCTACAAAGGTGCTCGTCATCAGTGGTGTACCAACAAACAAACTAGTGAATCTTGAAACATTGTAACATTAGAAACACCCTTAAAAAAAATCCAATGACCTTAACCCCTCAACACAACAACACTACTAACTGCAGCTTCAAGAATTACCACTGAGCTGATTCAACACCTGTCTAACAGTGTCAGGTTGTACAATTTAGCAAATTGTGACAAAAGAATAAATAATGCTTCAAAAAGAACTAAATGTTTGTCAATCATTATTACACACTTACAGTACACATACTGTAGGTGCATTTTGACACCATGCAAACATCTACATTGGTGGGGCCTGAAGTGTAGCATACCTGCGAGAGCCTTGATGCGTGAGCGCTCAAAGAGGCGTGCTGAACTGTTCTCATTGTCCCAGTCAGTTTCTGCTGCCAGGTCCCAGCGGTTGTTGATGTCATTATACTGCTGCTGGATCTCCAAGCTGTCAAAGTCCGTCGGCGAGATGGTGCTCATGTTGTCTAGGCTGAAGGAAAACACATTCAACCTACAATTCAGACACAGAAACACAAAAGCATCCAAAGTCAGTGCATAGAAGGGAGAGGACATTGCATGATACCAGAAGCAAAAGAAATAGCTGACCCCTGGAACGTTTGCAAGCTAATGTTTGGAAGATTCAGGTTCGGAACTGCAAATTTATTTCTATTTCATCCAAGGTCAGATGATGCACTGTAACATAGATCACCCACACTCTCCTCACAACTGCACTCAAGTTTTATGTGCTCAAATGACAGTCATATGCAAATAGCAGCTTAGACAGTACAACTGCCGGATTGTGTAGGGAGATAAAAACTTTGAGATAAGTTCAGCAACGGTCACAAAGTTGTTCAGTTAGCAAACGAATTATTGAACTAACTGCTCCTGTAAGCCAGGGCAACAAGCAGTAATCTAATTTTAGTCTCAGTGCGGATGGCAAAAACAACCTCAATCTACACAGATTAGATCTTGACTTGCACATCCGCAAAATCTATAAAGCTGAGCCCGCACACACAGATGACAATGAAGATAGAAGAAACCTAGCAGGCATAACCACTGCACATGTACAACAGTACAAACACAAGTTCCCACACACAGCCGCACAGTGCATTAGGTCTGGGTGGTATTGAAAGAATAAAAAAGTGCCTGAATATCAACATGTAATGTATTAATGCAGCAATATGTAAGGATGCATGTTGATGTCTAAATAAAGTCTGCAACAGAAATCAATAGTAATGTGGATGATTTTTTTGGAAGTATTATTTTTTGGGACAGTTTTTCAGGCCTTTATTTGTATAGCATAGTTTAGACTTAAAAGGGGGGAGAGAAGGGGAATCACAGCAAAGGGCGCATGTTGGAGTTAAACACGTGGCTGCTGCTTCGAGGAGTAGACCTCAATATGTGGGCGCCCGCTCTACATGATGAGCTAACCAGGGGCCCATGTGAATGATAACTTAACATGAAGTGACATTCATTGGTTTTTACACTTAGCTTAGAACCAGTTAATTAAACTTGGAAAGGTCTATCCATTAACTGGTATTAAGTCACCAGAGGGAAAAAAGTAAACCATTTCACATTACAATAACCCAAATTCACAGACAATATCTGGCTTGTCACAACATCAGTATTATTAATCATCCAGCTGTGCTTTGGTTTCCATTTTGTACTGTTTATGGCATGGATGTGCACATGCTGGTAGAATATATGACAAAGAATTAGTATAGGGACCATAGAAATAGAGATACAGAGAGAGAAATAAAGGACGTAGCATTTTTTTGTTGAGTGCAGTTCTGAAGCCAGAAGTTTGCATTTTGGCCGTCGCCATCTTGGTTCTGCGCTAAACTGAACGCTAAAGAGGGAAAGTCGCCGATTTGCAACACTTTTGATGAGAGTCATTAAGCAGAGTTTTGCAGGCTTGTAACCAGAGATCTCCGGGTACTGGCACCGTTATACTGCATATGGCAGTACACAGAGCTGGTAGAAAATTGGCAGACTTTCTTTTTAAGTTACCAGCTAGCTTCACTTGTATTTATAGAGCCAAATCACAACAGTATTTATCTCGGAAACACTTTAGAGATAGAGTAGGTCTAGACCACACTATAATTAACAACAACAAAAAAAAGAATTTGGTGTGACAGTGGTGAGAAAAAAAAATTTTTACAGGCAAAAACCTCGGACAGACCCTGACTCCTGGTAGGTAGCCATCTGCCGCTGCCGGTTGGGACACAGAGACACTGATACGGACATACAGATACGGAGAAATAGCAGTTGGTATGATGAGTAGTAGCAATTATAGTACCAATTAGGTTAATATAACTATAAACTAGAAATAGTAGTAGCGGTGTAGGGCGTTGAGCAGGAACACAGCAGCAGCTGCAAAAAAGTGGTCCTGGGCAATGTGGCGAAAATCAAATAGCATATTTATTCACAATATTAATGTGCATCATTAAATTTGCTGCCACAGACATAAAAATCTGTATATCCCGTTTTATATATA
>NC_045745.1:26113690-26127626 GCF_008692095.1 Etheostoma spectabile | reverse complement strand
TATATATATCATATTCTTGACATTAAGGAAAGCACTATAAGCTTAGTAATATTGATGGATCTTTAACTTCACACAGATAAAGGGATGTTAAGCCAGTTCAGCTGACAGATGCAGGCAAGAAAGTCTGATATCTTGTACATGCATTCAGATAAAAACATACTAAATCTGAATAGATTCCTATACATCACACCTCAATAATGTAGGTCAGTATCCTGTTTATTGTATGTTGTATGTCTATTGCACTACAGCCCTGTAGTACTGTATTTCATTTATTTTCTTTACATGCCTGTAAATGATATATAGGAGACAAAAAAAGCACTTCAATTTCCATTGTCTAAAAAGATGTACAACACTAAGTGCACATGACCAGACCAATCCTGTCCTTAGCATTATGCACTATAGCACCCAATGGGGGAATCTACATTAAGATTAAAGCCCCCACCAGAGAGACCCATTAACTAACTGGGGCCATTGTGTTTAAGAGCATTGAACAGATTTATAGACATGACTGAGTGGTCATTTTGCTAATACCTATAAGTTTATCTTGTGTTGTGTCTAGCAGCTGTGACCAATTTGTAAGGAGATGACGGATGAGAACGAGGACAGTGATAAAAAAAAAATCTGGGGGTTTTGTGAGGAGGTGTTTTTTTAGGCAAAGCATGACTGACGACTGTTAACCATGTCCTTAGGTTCAAGGTTTAATCCATTCATTTACTGCATGGAAACTGCAGTCCTCCCATTTTGGTCATACTCTCTCTATCATGTATGTCATGATGAGTTTGGTCTAGGTTAGATTATGCTGTACTTAGAGCTGGGCAATATTTTAATATTATATCAATATTGCGATCGTCTTAGATTTTGGATATCATAATGGGGCATGTGTTGTCTTTTCCTGGTTTTAAAGGGTGCATTACAGTAAAGTTAGTCATTTTCTGAACTTACCAGACTGTTATATTGTTTGCCTTTACCCACTTAGTCATTATGTCCACATTACCGATGATTATTGATCAACAATCTCATTGTGTGAATATTTTGTGAAAGCACTAATAGTCAACTCAACAATATCAATAGAGGTATTTTGTCAAAAATATTATGATATTGGATTTTCTCCATATTGCCCAGCCTAGTTGTACTACATCCTCTTAATCAAAACTGGAAATCAATAACAGGCAGCTGCCAGAACCAATACCTTTAAACACTGTACACTGCCAGTGAACAGCTAGGTTGGGCCTATATGTATACCTAGCACCATTAATTGCAAAAAAGAAGAAGAATGAGGTTCTGGAGCAAAGCATAACTTTAATATTAATCTCAAACATGGTTATTCAGCACAGTGTTAGCTTTTCTAGAAGAGAGTTTAGTCATAGTAACTATATGCAGCTGTACAGCATAAAGACAACTGAATGGGTGACTGATTATGTTTAGGCAATTTTGCATTTATTTAATAATTTACAATACAAGAAAGAAAAGGTCCATATGGCCACATTCAAACCAGGGATGCTGCAATTAAGTGATATGCAATATAGATCCATTGGGCTACCAGGAAGCATTTGGCTTTGTTTTAAAATAGGATTTTATTAACCAGATAATTCAAACACAGATAATTCTTTACACTTACAAACACAGATAATTCTGCTATTCAATACAACAGATATCATATTATATTATACAGTCTACGTTTAAAACTCACAGAAGAAAGTAGCATTTGTGATGCCGTCCGCTCGTATAATCTTTTTTTTTAAATAAAAAGTCAAATAAAAGTTATTATTATTATTAAAAATTAAATCGTGATAAGGGTGAATGGAGATTGCAATTTATAACAATTAATTGTGCAGGCCAGCTACTCATACCATTTAACATCTATAGGCTTTGGCATAAAATTTCTCAAATATCACTGGCATCAGTTTTTAAATCATCGGACCATGGCATTGTCCAACAACAACCCTAACGTACACATTACAAGTCAAACAAGTCACACACATTCTAGCTATAAAAATAAATAAAACAGAAGCTTGGCAAATCCTATTAGTGGCAGATTAAGAAGTGGCCTGGGAATAGAAACTAAATGCAGGGATTAGAGAAGAAGACAGAACAGCGCCTCCAGAATGACCCCCGACCTGTCACCTCCCCACCCACTGGCACCCCAGGAGTCGACCCCCTTGAGTGTGTGTGTGTTTGTGTGTGGGGGCAGGGGGTGGGGGGGTTAAGTGTCACAGTGTCAACTTATTGCACAAATGAATAAAAAAATAAATAAAAAACCACAGGCTGGCCTATTGTACTACACCATGCAACTTAATATGGTGTGGTGCGGCTAACAAAGGTTAGATTTCCAAGCAGCTTAAACAACTAAAACGTCACTGCATTAAAAGCAAGAGCCACAAAGAGGACACACTCTGGCAGCAATGAAGTCCATGGCAATCTGTCAGTTGAGTCTGGCAGCGGTAAATCAAGGGCAATCCACCCCTTGTTGTCGGTAGGAGGCTCTGCTCAGTGACTACATTAATCGCCCCTCAATGGATCAGACAAACAATCCCCTGACCTACTATGATACAACCTATTGTACTCATCCTCCTACACACACATCAGGCACAAAGCCACACATGCAAGCTGAGCTGACCTAACCCCCCATCACCAACCCTCACACAGACACACCTCCACAGGGCTTCTATAAGCCACACATTCAAATCCACCCACTCAGGATGTGTGTATCAGTATATCAACACCTGCTAGCCGAAGTGACGTACAATTGCCTCCCGAAGAGAAACCAAATCAGAGACAGAAAATAACCCATAAACTGTAATCTTGCTCTTCAGAAGATAAAACGTGCATAGCATTGCTCCTTGCATGACTGCAAGTAGCCTTTTGAGTAAAATGTCTTCCAAACACAACCCTAGGGACATCAAATGTTAGCCCTAAAGCTGCTGAAATGCAACCTCCAAAAAATACTGCTCATATCAAGATAAAAGACAGGCAAGCAGTCAGACAGAAAGATGTGGCACAAAAGGGGGGCATAAAGAGGTTCTATTAGGGAAATCCCTTCAAGGTCTAATCCACAAATAGCCCACATGACAAAAGAGACACATGTAATGTACTGAAAGATTTAAATCTCTGAGGCTCCTTCATATGTCAATGTGCCTTGGAAAAATTACTCTCAGAAAAATAGTGTAACCAAGACCAACAAAAACTAATATAAAATGACTAAGTGTTGCCGTTCCTATTAGCCTGTTATTGCAAAAGCTGGGCAACATTGCAGGGTTTTGTGAACACAATGAAAAGTGAAGTGGGCTGGGTAACAGAGCATGGCCTATATGGAGTCTAACCTTTTCCAAAATGAAAGCATTACGCTTTCTCTAAACTTAAAATAGGAAAACAGGCCATGTACTGTAAGTGTGACTGTTCAGAAGAATAGTGATTGTGGAAAAGGGAATAATGAAAGGGAAGAGAGAATGTGGGACACCGAGGAATGCCTCAAGGCAAAACCCTGGCTTGTGACAGGGCAGACAAACATAAGACTATCGTTCACAGCAGAGTGACATAGAAAGCAGTGCACAGCCAGCAGCAGTGCCACCATCTCTTTCTGTCTCACTCTCCACTATCCCTCCTCCCCTCCCAGAGCTGTTTCCCGTTGCCCAGCTGGTCGGTTTGTCATTGCACCCGTTAATCAGGGAAAGAAGAACAGAGAAATAGAGCCCATAATAAGTCACCCACAGGGAATTAGGCCTGTGCACATTAGCCAGCCACACTGCCACCATGTACCAGGGGAATAGGATCGACACAAAAACACAGACACAACCAAACCCTGTAATGCCAAACAAAGTAGCTATCACCTTGTCATATAACGCTTACCCAAAGCCACAGTAACATACTGGCATTCAAAACACACAATAAAGTTTAAAATATTTTACTAAAAACATATCATTATGACTGTAAAGGTGGCTCCTTTGTGCTGCCTGTCTGTCATACTCAGACGAGCCTGGAGTCACATCCCAAAATGTATCACACAAAGCCTGCCCCACCAAACTGGCCTCATACAATGGAGGAGTCAGCAGAGAGTTAAGGCCAGCGGTTCGAGCCTTTCCTGTTTGCAGAAATGAGGCGGCCAGAGGCACATATGCATCAGAGGCCCCTCCAAATGCGGCTGATCCTGGCCTGAATGCCCTGCTGAATAGGACAGCAGAGGTCCTTTGTTGACCTGTAGCATCACATTCATCAAACACTCAAGCGACCAGCATGCCCTCCACGCATGGACATAGAAATGTTACTTTGGTTTTGGGCACCAGCTCTGTAAATAACAATGGTACATAATAAATGTCAAATTACACCTTATTTAAATACAATCATTAAAATATAACAATTGTGGCAAATCAAATGTAATTTGTCACAAAGGCATTACCATTCACTTCAAGTATTCTTAAATATCCCTATAATTTTAGTAAATTTAACCCAAATCAGTTTACATTTACAACTTTCTTATCAGTCAAAAAATGAGAAAACCAGCACATGGTATCATTGAGGTAAGTACTCCTATTTCCTTCATTTACTCCACGTTTAATTTGAATAATTGCATTGGAAACTGAATCTGAATATAATTAAAAATTTAATTTATTTGTTTGGAACTGAAGTCCAATCAAATTTGATCTTCTCTCAAAATCAAACTCTCTATATATCTTGACATTCAGTTCTCAAAATTGAATTTCAAGTTACTGTGACAGACATCCGGGTAGTTGAAGGATGAAGGAAGAGCAATTGAGCGCAGATCAATAGAGTTCAGTGGTGCAGATATACAGGACTCCTCTTCAGCCAATCAGCACCTATGTTTTGAAGCACAGTACTCGCCATGAAACGAGGAAGAACTGCTCGCCTTGCCTTGACCCAGAGACTGGCCTGAGTCACGTGACCATGGATTCGGCTGGGACAAATACGGTAATGACAATTTAATCAATTGATTAAATTAAATTGTCATTACCGTATTTGTCCCGGCCGAATCCATGGTGGTCACGTGACTCAGGCCAGTCTCTGGGTCAAGGCAAGGCGAGCACTTCTTCCTCGTTTCATGGCGTAATGACTTGTGACTCTTCTTGCAGCACTATTGACATACTGTAGTCTCTAATTGTAATTTCTATCCAAAAAAGGCTGAACACAAAGAAAGAATGGCACTGTGTTAAAAGTAGCTAGCTGCAAACCATTCCTTTTTTATGATTATCCAAATAGACAAATACTGCTTCAGGTTAAACTCAGAAATAAAATAATTGCTTGGCATAGCCGTTTCTTCCATTGGAAGTGAAATATTATACTTTCAGATTCCTGAGGGGGTGTGCAACATTTTGTGACCCTGTGAAGCAGAGGTGCAACAACTGAATTTCTGCCTCTGCATGAAAAGTCTGCCCACGCATGAGGCACTGAATGTGAAACATATTCCTTCCAATGACCTAATCTTTAAAAAGGTGAAGTTAGAAATTAAGTGCATACTTTAAATAGCTTTAACAGTACATGAAGTACAATACTGTAAATAGCCTACATCAATTTTGTAAACGAGAGCATGCTTTTCAGATGGCGGCTAGGTTGGCTATGTCCAGCTCCTGCCATGTGTGCCCCTGTAATGCCCTTGTTCTTTCTCCCTCTCTACTTTTCTGACATTAAAAATATAGTAGATGAGTGGACTGCCCTCTCCCTGAACTATTGAGAATTAACTGTGTTTGAGATTTCAACTTTGTGTTTCACGCAGTGCACTACAGTTAAAATAATTTTCATGAAAAGCTGGACATAAGAGATTTAAAGCCTGTTGTATGGACAGAAAACTGCATGCCAACTATGTTTTTCAATGAAATAACTTCATTCGTTGGCTGCTATTAAATTATAGATGCAAAAAAACTTGCTCTATATTAATGACAAGGATATCCTAAAAAACTGTTATCAGTTTATTTGACCTCCGATGGTTTAAACAAACAAACAAAAAAAAATTCCTATGTTACACAAAATAAGTTCAATTTTTATGGGGATAATTTTGATGATGTACATACTGCCTTGCTTTGTTTTAAAAATGCTGTGATATTCATGGTGATGACCTACCTTTTTTAAATACACTGGTATGGTCTAGTGAGTGAAAACTAGGAATGTCAACTTTATTAGTCTTATCTTGATAAACCAATCTGAATTATTACAAGGTGTGAAAAATATTTAATGAACGGTGTAGAAATTTCTGGTCCCCTTGACGTGCTTGTTTTACAGAATGGTAAAACCTTTTGACCAAGACCAGACTTGTTTTTTTATTTTATTAAAGTATGCATTTTTACAAAACTTTTGTGTCTAAACTATTTTCTAATCACATGTGTACCACTGGGATACATTGGTACAGACGGGAGAACAGGCAGGAAACTTTATTATAGACTCAACAAACTACGCAAGCTTCGCCTGCTACGGAGACCAGCACCTCCGCCAGCGTCCCGCTAGCCGGGTAAGGGAACATCCAAAGCGGGGAAACGCAAAACAAGGGCAGGAGTATGAGCTAGGTAGAACCTAATGCTAGCCGGCCACCTGTCCCATCAATCCTGCTTGCAAGTGTCCGCTCATTAGCCAACAAGCTGGACAACATTCAACGAAACGAAACTCCCAACATGAGTTCAGAGACAGCCGTTTTTGTTTTTGTGGAAAGATGGATGAACAACAGTGTACCGGACTATCCAGCTACCAGGCCTGCTAGCCTTCCGAGCAGATGCTCCTCTGTCGCTGGGTAAGACTAGTGGAGGTGGTGTGTGTTAACATGGACTGGTGCAGAAATGGGGTGCTTGTATCCAACTGACTGGTGGAGTTAGTGACTGTTAAATATCGACCATTCTACATTCCACGCAAATACACGGCTGTGTTTATACTCAGTGTTTACACCAAGCGCTAAACAATGCTTTAGCTGAACTTTACGGAGCCTATAATGTGTGTGCACTAAATGTAGCCCGTTTCCCAGGCTACACATTTTGTTACACACCGTTGATGTGTAACACCACTTGGGCGACGGTGAAACTTTGTTTCGAGTATATGGCTGAAATGACAAAACACAGTTGATTTGACTTGACTGTCTATTATATCGGTTTTCAGTGGGGGTGGCTTAGGAGTGGACTTTTTGAGAAGCGAAGCAAGTGCATTCTGGGAGTTGTCTTTCATCCACATGAGCCAAAAATACATTTTCTGGCTTTTTTCTGTCTAGAGAAAAGAAAAAAATTACATTTCTACTACATGAATAACCCAATTTAATACTTCAATTAAAATTTAATTAATTCATCTTTCAAGCGATGAAATATCCCATCATGATCAACATCACTCTCTGGTCTAACAACACAGGGCAGACAAGCCAACAGCATTGGCTTTCAGGGGGTTTAAATGCAGAAATACCTAACAATACTAAACTTTCACTATACTCCACAGACTTAAAAATGTAAATGTTAAATGAAGAATTGCAAGGTGTTCGCTGGGTTAGGGATATGGTTCAGTGCAGCACAATGAATGGAAAGGCAGGAACTGAAAAAAAGCTTGTTCAAATGGGATTTTGAGAATCAGCACTATGGGGGGCCCACATTCACAGCCCCACTCCATTGTCAAGTGCTGTTCATCTAGCCAGCCAGCTAACAGCCATATCTCATCCGTCTATCATCACAACCAGTCTGTCTCTCCATCAAAACAGCTCTACAGTTATTGTAACTTGTGGCCATGAACACAACAACAGGGTTTGACTTGACTAGGATTTTTTTTAAGGAAGGAAGTATCAACAAACACACTATACACAGTCCAACAAAAGGATGTTTCAGTATGTTCTTCCTGAGAACATTGTGCAGTGCTGAATGGATCAATACGCCTTTCCTAAATATATACAACTGAGAAAGAACTATCACATCAACACACAACAGCCATCTTGCAAATGAGTGTTCATGTTCTAAAGCTGCTAGTAAGTCAAATTTGGAAAAGACAAATTTTAATTTTGCGCAAAAAAAAAAACTTAATATGTGAATTGGCCAGCATGTATAATCAACATGACTGTCACATGTATGGCACCATGACCTGCTAATATGGATATATATGATACATCTGCAGATATTGTGTGCATGCACTTAAATGTGTTGTATTTGCCCTTGCAGGTGCGCGGTTCATCACAGAAATCTGACGGAAGGCTACTCATGGCTGATGTCTGGATAAGCCATTAAAGAGACAAAAAAACACAAGAACTGGACAATGGCTGATAAATTATTCAAAGTACACTGTGTGTTTTGATGCACAATTACAGTGTTTTTTCCTTGTAATTTCCCCATTTGGTGTTAAGCCATATCACAACAGGTTTCTGTGGCTATATTTCAGCCACAGCTCCTAAGGGACGTTGTAAATTATTAAACCTACTGTATGTTCCCTGCTTCAACAACACCTAATGCTGCCTGCAGACACGTCTCCATGAGCATCATTTCAACAAGGTGAACAGGGAGGGGAAAGTCATCATGTCGCCCTCTGGTGGGGGCCATTCCAAGCTTAATAAAACCAGACCTCTTTGCAGAGAGTTTTGTGTACAACAAATGTATTCAATAAATGAATCCTTTATTGTTGTCTTTAGGAGTAACCCGATAGATTAGCTTTGTATTATTTTAATCTAAAGATGGCTAAAATCACAGCGATATGTTGTTTCATATCACACTGCTACTGACATGGTCTCTGCATGTTTTCCTGCTCAATAACAAAACACTGAATGAAAAAGAGCCATTAAGCAAACCTTAGGTAGTAAATAAAAATATTGCTAAACATTTTTAAAGAATGTAAGAGTGTGTATAGAAACAAATAAAAGAAATTATTCTAACCTAATTGCTAAAATAATTAGGTTGGCCCTAATTCATTTTTATTGTTTATTTAATTGTTTTTTTTAGTTAAGCATGTATCTATATTTAGACATCAATTTATAATAATATATGTTTATATATAATAATAATAATAATAATAATAATATATAATAATTTATATAGTTGTGTCAAATCTAGTCTTCTGTACAAACCAGTTCCCTGGCCACAAAGTAAGGAAGAGGTAGAGGGAGAAGGAGGAGGCCTTTTAAACATTACAGAACCCCCTATGGTTTCCTATCCCACCATCTAGAGTCTAGACGACTGCGATTGATTGCATTCGGCCTGCAATCAATGTGTAAATCAAAGTCATTGAATATAAAGTGGGCTGGAAACCTCATGTGTGTTGTTTTGAGAACCACTGACATATGATGGTAATGGCTTTCCTGCAAAGGAGAGGAAACCCATTAGGTTTAGTTCCACAAAAACAGCCATTACCAAAGTGTCCCAACAAGTCTCCACTCTACCGGTCAGAAGTTTGGGGTTCACTTACAAATTCCCATACCACTTCATTATAGACAGAATACCAGCTGATCTGAGTGGGTGGCTGATCTTTAATGCAATCTTTATATTACCCATCATCAGCAACCATTTATCCAATGTTCCAAAAGGCACATTCTGTTCAGTAATCTGATATAAAAAAAAAAAAAAAAAAAAAAAAAAAAAAAACTTACTGAGAAAACATTGAAGAACCCTTCTGCCATTATGTAAGCACATAATGTAATCTGAAAACTGCTGCCCTGGTTAAAAAAACAAGGAAACTGATCTCAGCTCTAATTCTGTCTATAATGGAGTGCAATGGAAATTTCCCCCAAACTTTTGACCAATAGTGTATATGTATGTATGTATGTATGTATGTATGTATGTATGTATGTATGTATGTATATAGTTATTATAGTTCTAGCCATGAAGAGTAGTTAAATGCCATCAATGTAGATGTTTTTCACTGATCCAAGCTGGTCAACTCTGTTGCCTCTGCATGTTAAAAAGGGGATTCCCCCTTGTTTTGTTACCCCTCTACTCCTTACAGTACAGTTTTGTCCTACAGTGTTTCAGCACTCTTTTTGTGATTTCTCCTATTGATTTGAGAAAAATAAATTTACGCCTAGATTTCTCCTATTGTTTTGAGAAAAATAAATCAAAAAAATAATCGACCATCCTACAATACCCTCCATCACCAATGTCCACTCTTAATCACGGGTGATACCTGCCATCTATTGTACACAAAAACCTCAAATGTCAAACGGCTCATCGGGAATGATGCTAAAAATGTAATGCACACCCATGTGTTTTTTTCTATCAAAATAACTCTATTTCATTGGGCTGATGTCTCTGGTCCATGAAACACGGTTCTACACGTGGTAGCCCCGGCAAATGTCAGCTCTTAGTATCTGCAAAATTACGAGGTAGCTATCGTCCTAAATTGCTTGATGGGCATGTGGTAAACCTACACCTTTCAAAACAACATGTTCATTAGCTTTTGTTTTCAATAAAATGTTGCTTGTAAGCCAAGGTTTTAACATACTTTTACCCTATGCATCCCTGCTATGACTCACGTCTAGGCCAGGCACGCAGTGTAAATCTCACTCCTATCATAACATAACCACACAACCCACAATGTCGAAAGAAAAAACTGCAGCTTTACAAGATGCCTGCCTGCACTAAATATGTATTGTTAGACACCAGGGGCTATCTAGCGAGCAGCAGGCTGCAAGGCTTAGTTGGTTTTCTAGCATATGTTGAATAAAAGATCTACAGGCTGGTTGTACAGAACACGTAACGTTAGATAAAATGTGGCTGCGTTTGACATCGGTTCAAACAAAGGCAAGAGGGGGCCAGAGAGATGGTTCCCAATCACTAACGTAAGGCGTTGCATTCAGATACACTTCTCAACCAGGCAGCTAACATACCAGAATTATATACGAGTTTATTTGAACCGGCATCTCTGTCAGAATTTCAAAAATGGCATTAGTTGCGACACATTAACGTTATCTGTTGGCTTAGATAGCTAATAGCAGTGGCAAGCTAGCAGCAGTCACCTGAATAACAGACTACCCTCTCTTATTAGCTTTGTTATCCAATGGATAGCCAACTGGTGGTGAACACTAAAAAAACTAAATAATCACACTTACCCTTTATTTTGTCTTCTGTTACAGAGGCTGTCAATATTAGTACCACCGCGTCAATATGTGCGATATTTCACCGACGCGTGTGACTGAGCTAATTCGAATTTTAACGGTTAAAAATCCCAGGTAACACAGATAACGTCTTTCTGTTAAATCCGCATCCTCGAAAAATGTATTTTCCTCCGCGCTGCTACCGGTGTAGCGCGTTACGAAATCAAACCAGGCTTCTTTTTTTCTCGCTTTCACACAAAACGGTCAGCGGGGGAAGAAAAAATAGACGATGAGAAGCGCCCGTTTTGAGGCAGGTATGAGACGGATATCCGCAGAAGCTTCTTCTTCTTCTTCCCCCCGCGGCCGAGCATCCGAAGGGCCGTCAGAACCTCACTCACTCCAGCTCCCTGTAGCTACCCCCGTTCAACAGGGAGAAGAAAGAAAAAGTGGACGTGGTGGTGGTAGTTAGGGGTGTGCGTAGGGGGGTGTGTGGGTGGGTGCTGACCCTTCACAGTCACATGGGAAGCTGTGCACATTTTTAGTATTCTCAACATTGACTGCACAACACAGAGAAGATGCTCTACCCATGCTATGTATCTGGTGCTGTCCCTGGTGCTAAAACGGAAACATTCACGTACCATTCAGTTTTGTCTCTCAAGACAGCTTTTTTTGCTTAATAATTAATAAGGAAATCAATTCTAGCTTATATTGAATGCATCACCTTCAATCCACATTGGATTGCAGCCCATTTGAGCATCTCACTTGTCTAATATAGCCTATCCTTTGTAACTGGGAAATATATTTTAAAAATATTGGATAACGCTTTTATGTATTCATCAATGTAATTAAAACCAGTAATGGTCCCTGGTAGGCCTAGTGTACAAATATATAGGCCAGTGTTCTAATAGGCCTACATCATGAGAATTACATTATAGCCTAGTTGTCCATCTCACCCAAATTAGCAGTTTTTGTTGAGTCACAAATTATTTCTAGAAATTCAAAACCCATGAATGCCACAATTGATGTATTTTTCTTTTCAGGTTTTCCTCCATTCGTTTTTATCATTTCCATCTCTGAGAATTATTCCAGAGACACTATGCAGCACCTGGTTGGTGTGTGACATCAAGGAAGTCATCAATATCTGGGTTATTGATAAATCACTGGAAGATCCTCTAAGAGATCCTCAAGACTAGGATAAGTGTTTTCCCTAAGCTGTGATTTGATGTTTTTTTCAGTTGAGTTAGAAAAGATCTAGACTCTTGAGAGGGATTCATTCATCCTGGTCAGGGCTGGATTAACAATTTCCTGTACCCTGGGCAACAAGACTCAAGGGCCTCCTAAAATCGAAACTATTCAAAGGGCAGAATGCTCTCACAAGTCAAGAGGGAGCGATTTGACTTTTGGCTAACACAATAGAGGCAGTGTTAATGCTGACTCACCTTTAGCATACATTACATTTATTACAAATTTAACTTCAAATTAAACATGTTTTTAAACTTCACCTGGGGCGAAAGCTCATTTGCTCTAGTTTTTGCCGGGATGCAGGGCCGCCAGACTCGCTGTGACAGGCCGTGGTTAAGTTGGTTTTATATTGGTTGTTGGCTATAGGACACATTTGAACAATCTATTATGCAGTTTGACCTTCGAATAACAAAACTAATTTTACCACAGCCTGTGACAGCTTGTCCTTGCTGCGTAGGAAGCTACAGACACTGTTTTTTGACGTGATTTAACTTTATCTCTATGCTGACAACACTCTATATTGTATATTGTATATTTCAGTAAATCAGTGGTATTTATTGTGATACATTTTAATAGACTTTTTACATATTAACATACATTAATCTTACATTTACCAAATTTACTCTTCACTAAGACTGATCAACACTTTTTAAAGATTATTGTTTGGGCATTTTAGGCCTTTAATGTCAGGACAGCTGAAGAAGTGAAAGGGGAGAGAGAGGGAATGACATGCAGCAAAGGGCCGCTATACAGTGGGGCTCAAAAGTTTGGGCAACCCAGGTAAAAATTTGTATTAATGTGCATAAAAAAGCCAAGAAAAGATAGAAAAATTTCCAAAAAGTGTCAAATGACAGATTAGACATTCGTATAATATGTCACAAAAAGTTAGATTTTATTTCCATCATTTACACTTTTGAAACAACAGAAAACAAAAAAATGGCAACTGCAAAAGTTTGGGCACCCTGAAGAGTTTATGGCATGCACCGCCCCCTTTGGAAAGCTGACAGTGTCATGGATTGTTCTCAGTCATTGTCTGGAAAGACCAGGTGATGTCAATCTTAAGGTTTTAAATGCCCAGACTCATCTGACCTTGCCCCGACAATCAGCACCAGGGGTGAGAAAAGCAAGTCAAACCCCACGTTCCATCCAGAAAGACCTGGCAGACACCGGAGTTGTGGTACACCATTCCACTATGAAGAGATACTTGTACAGATATGGTCTTCATGGGAGAGTCCTCAGAAGAAAACCTCTTCTACGTCCTTACCACAAAATCAGTGTTTGAAGTTTGCAAATGAACATATAGACAACCCTGATGCATTGTGGAAACAAGTTCTGTGGACCAATGAGGTTAAAATAGAACTTTTTGACCAGAATAAGCACAAGTACGTTTGGAGAAGAAAGGGCACAGAATTTAATAAAAATAACCTCTGTCCAACTGTTAAGCATTGGGGTGGATCAATCATGCTTTGGGGTTGTATTGCAGCCAGTGGCACAGGGAACATTTCACGAGTAGAAGGAAAAATGGATTCAATAAAATTTCAGCAAATTTTGGACGCTAACTTGATGCCATCTGTGAAAAAGCTAAAGTTAAAGAGAGGATGGCTTCTACAAATGGATTATGATCCTAAACACACCTCAAAATCCACGGTAGATTACAACAAGAGGCGTAAACTGAAGGTTTTGCCATGGCCTTCACAATCTCCTGACCTCGAC
>NC_045745.1:26113376-26113680 GCF_008692095.1 Etheostoma spectabile | reverse complement strand
AAAATCTATGGATAGACCTTAAAAGAGCAGTGCGTGAAAGACGGCCCAGAAATCTCAAAGAACTGGAAGACTTTTGTGAGGAAGAATGGGCGAAGATACCTTAAACAAAATTGAAAGACTCTTGGCTGGCTAAAAGAAGAGTTTCCAAGCTGTGATACTTGCCAAAGGGGCCGGACCAAGGTATTAACTCTGCAGGGTGCCCAAACTTTTCCAGATGCCAAATTTTTGTTTTCTGTTATTTTGAAAGTTTAAATGATGGAAATAAAATCTAACTATTTGTGACATATTATACAAATGTCTAATC
>NC_045745.1:26109569-26113366 GCF_008692095.1 Etheostoma spectabile | reverse complement strand
TTGATGCCTTTTGGAGATTTTTCCATTTTTCCTTTTTGATGCACATTAATACAAATTTTCACCTGGGGTGCCCAAACGTTTGAACACCACTGTATATGGGCGCCCGCTCTACCAACTGAGACATCCGGGTGACCACTGAAACTGATTGTAATTTATATCTGACATTTTGTTTGTCTAATTGTGTCATTGTTTTATCTAATATTATTTTATTGGCAGCCTCCAAAGCATGACCTGCGGACCTGCTGTTATAATCTGAGCAATACTAATTAAAAACCTTGAAAAGACATCACATTGACTTATGTAACCTTAACCTCTCCTCTTTATAAGGAAATTTACATTTTACTTTCTGATGGGCAAAGTGTGAAACACACCAGGCTCTCAGATGCAGTGTTTAAGGCTAAAAGAAAGCCCCCAGGGCTTCAAAAATCACTAATTCAAGCTGTTTGTGTGATACCGCACACACACGCGATCTGTTTACGCCCCCGGCCCCAGTCCCCACCCCTGTTCACAGATCCACACCCATGGAGAGAGCTCATCCACAATCCACCATGACAAAGGGAAAGAGCTGAGTGCAGGGTATAAGGCTGCCACTGGCTGCCAGAGTGTGTCCAGTACAGTGCTTTCTGCAGATTGCAGCAGTTTGAGCTAAACCCCCTCTCTGTCTGCTCACTATAGATGGGACCTGGGTGGGTGGGGTCATCATTAGTGTGCGCAGTGACCAGGGTGAAGTTGGGGGGGCTTATGTTTGGTGAAATTGGTGTGACTGTATAGCTTTACAGCTGGGTGGACATGATCTCTATTCTTTTCTTCCCCCAGCACAATGTGACTGATATTCCCAGCCTTAAATCTGAATCACATGGCTCAAATCCCGGGTAATGGAGGGGGTCTTTGTGCTGACCTTATATGAAGTGTCTGAGGCCATGAGAGACACAAGCTAAAAGAAGCACAATCACAATCCACATCCACTGATGTTCCTCCTATCTTACACAGCTGCAGCCCCATTAAAGTTTACTGTACTTCAAAGATTTACTTATTATCACCCAATAGATTAAGTCTAAACCCTGTTTTAAAGAGTGTATTTATCTTTACATGCTACTGCATTTCAGCAGATGGACCTCCTCCCTATAAGGCTGCCCTGCTGGGTTTGTTTCCTTATTAGCAAAAGCCCTAAATCTCTGATAGCAATTACTCTTCCAAATTTGGACAGGCATGGAAATCTCTCTTTGCTAATGCAGATGAGCTTCACTTCTCATTTGTGTCACAGTTGTTGTTCAAATTGTTTGTGACAAGATATTTCCTGTGTTATCAGTTCTTGCTGCCTTATTGTTCAGCACTGGCCCATGTAGAAAATCTGTTGTAAATACCACAATCAGCAACAGACAATCAACCACAGTGTATTGAGGAATCCACAAAAAAACATGGAAAAAAATGTCAACAGCTGCTCTCTTTTCTTCCACACTTTGTATTAATCAACCATTGCAATTAAAGAGATGTTGAATTTTAATCTGTACTGGTTGACTGATGCAGTGACTATAACTATAGATTAAATTCAATTTTTAGAAGTGAAGTATGCAAGTCATTGTAAAATGTCCTCCTTATTTTGCTATGTAACAGAATGTGTTATGCTGTATTTGACCAACATAGAAGAAAGTTTCGTACCTGCAGTCTACAGCCAGTTGTACCTAGTGGGTTATAGTTCGGTCAATGCGACCTACTAAAAGATATTAATATCCCCCAACCACTTTTTTGAGTCATCTCCCAAGGACAACTATGCTATTTTGGTTTTCGTTCCTGCTCATCCTCTCTCTTGTCTCCTGTCACTTTTCTTATCTCTTTTTCTTCCTGAACTAGTTCCCGGAGGTCACCCTGCTGTTCCAGTTTAAAATTATATAATAATTCGACAGAATGAAACCAGGACAGGAAGGAGCTGGGGTGCCACTATGGTGCAACGTGACTTACTGAGCTCACAGGATGAGGACCATCTACAGAGAGAGACAGAAGGAGTTGTGAGTTATTGCACCCATTTCTTTGCATGTAAATCAACAGATGTATTCACACGCAGTTAACATGAAGTCCATGATAACGTTGTGGTTTTATTCATATGTTGCCTGAGAGCATTTTCAGGTGAAAAACAGGTGTGGTGGCCAATCCACAACACACCCACAGTATCTCTTATACATGGCACAAAGACTAAAAGACAGTATTGCACATCATTTGCACCTCAACTTCAAACGTTTGCTTCTATAATGTTTATCATGTCAGAGCAAAGCCAGAAACATGGTAGTGAAAGCATTTTGACCTATTTTGATGATAATGGGCAAAAATAAAACAAATACCTTACTTTTAATTGCAATGTCTTGTAAAGGAAATTTCAATTTTAAATGTTTTTTGTTTTAAAAAACAACTTTTTTGCACAGTATAGCAAGTGAACACAATGTGGTGATAATGCTTAATAACTTCATGAGAACTATTTATATATTATAGTATATCATTTATACTATGATCATATAGATATGTCTGTATATGTCTGGAAATAGTTAAACAGTTGGAAATGTTGAAAAAGTTAATGTTGTCAACAATTTCCTCTATCATGGCTTTTGCTAGTTTTACAAAAAGGAAGCAGATTCAATCTATAGAACCAGATTAATCCCCGAAACAGTTGTATTTTAAGATTAAATTTGGGCATTTTTGGCCTGAAATTGACAGGACATTTGCATACAAGAAAAAAGGGGCAAAATGGGGGGAAGGCATGCAGCAAAGGGCTGCAGGTCAGAATCAAACCCTGGGCCGCAGCGGTAAGGACTGAGGAAGCACGCTCTACCAGGTGAGCTATCAGGGCACCCCGGCAATAATATTATCAATGAATAGATGAATAAAAATGTCTACTGTACATTTTCCCCATAGTGTTAAAGTCATTGACTGTATAAAACAGGTTAAAATAAAGAAACATGAGAATGAATGATGAATTTACTGTATTGCAGAAACAGTGGAATTCTGTACATTGGCAGCTTATCCATTAGATTTATCTCACCCATACACCTAAGAAATCCCTAATCACTAATCACTGTTGCGACCAGGGCTGATTACATCATAGTGTAGACATGATGATGGTTAGATTGATGGCAAGCATATTCATTGCTGTACAGATGTATAAGCACTCCCTCTGGTGGAAGATCTTGTGGTTAATTTTTGGCCTGTCCTTAAGAATGGTGATTTTGGAAAGAAATTGTGTGGGAACGAATACATGAATAAAAACACAGAACGTACATATATATGTACACATTTTTTGGCAGACAAATTAAATTGGATTGTAGAGAATATAGCATGGATGGGGTAAAGTCAATTTAGGGCCAGTAAAGATGACTTCAGCTTTACGGACAACTTATGTTCTTTCCCTATCCTATCAACTGTTTAATAGCATTTACTCTTAAACTCTGTCATGGGATTAATTAGCTGCAGCAAGACAGGAAATACAGCAAATGTCCTGTTATTTTAATACTTGATACTTAACAATGATAACTGGATTCTAAATAAAAAACAAAATATGTCTTTTGCTGTAAAATATCTGGTTCAAAAAACCTTGGCAATGCTGTAGGATGTATGTGAAGGAGAAATACAAATATCCCATCAAGACAGCATGCACAGGAC
Organism: Etheostoma spectabile; assembly: GCF_008692095.1. NCBI lineage: Eukaryota > Metazoa > Chordata > Actinopteri > Perciformes > Percidae > Etheostoma > Etheostoma spectabile. The sequence goes on along the minus strand of NC_045745.1, from coordinate 26,109,718 downwards.
CAAATGTGTTATGTTATTGCAGTTGATGAATGTTACAGGTTTGTACATTAAAGTAACAAGCAAAAGAGGACATAAGTAAAGCTAATGGAAGACCTATGGAAAAGCTGCCATGTGCTTGGTTTATTTGCTTTCTAGGCATGCTTGAAAGC
>NC_045745.1:26100575-26109559 GCF_008692095.1 Etheostoma spectabile | reverse complement strand
CCCCCCCCCCCCCCCCCCCCATACTACTCAAACCAACTACATGTGAAATTTGAATGAGTCCGTCCGCTGTTTTCATATGTCTGAACAAAACGCAACACTCCCAAACACAAGACAAACAAATGCATGACTGACATCTTTGACATCTTTTTTTTAATCAAATTCTTCTTATCGTAACAGCATCTTTGATAATACTTTAATGCAGCAATCATGACAAACTTTTTTTGGTTTTCTATAAGAATAAGCTACATTAGCAACTATTCCCACTATTCATTACTAAGTGCATGGTCTTTTTTTCCTAGCTTAAAGTCACTTAGGTGCACATGTCAAATTATACAAAAACTTCAGGTTTCTCATATTTTACATCAACAAATAAACAGGGGCAGGAGAGGGATCATTTTAACAGAAGCTGTTGATACATCGGACAAACTGTACAATAACACAAAATCAACAATGTGTGGTTAGAAAATACAATATCAGGGGCTGCGTTCGCCCCATGTTGGCTAAGTCCTGCAACGGCCTGGGTTCGAATCCAAGCGGCCCTTTGCTGTGTGTCATCCCCCCATCTCTCTCCCCCTTTCATATCTATCCACTGTCATTATAATAAAAGGGAAAAGCCCCAAAAATAATCTTAAACAAAAAAATACAATATCAGATGACTTCAATTGAGAATTAAATGTGAAATAATGTGGACGGGAATGTAAAAGGGTATACTGCAACATATTAACATTGTCATGGCATTCCTATAGTATGCAGGTATTGAATGAGCTGAAGTAGACAACAGGAATATGAGATAGATCTTTAAAACACATTTCGGTATTAAGACAAGAGGTGGCTTTAGCTCTAATATTCAAATTAACAATAAGAGATCAATGCAACAGGGAGCTCAAAGACAAAATAAATCACACAAAGCACAGTTTAAACTTAACAAAAAACAGTTTTAAAAACAACAATTACAAAAATGTTTAACAAATAAACAAATAAAACATATTTCTTGTCTGTATTGATTTTTTTCTTTAAATGTGAAATGGGGAGTGAAAGAGGAGCTGACAATAATATGTTTTGTACATTTCATATGAGCCGTTGCCATGATTTGGCTTCTGATGAAAACTCATGATTTTGGGTTCACGGCCGACACACGGTCCCACGTTCGTACTGTGAGACAGAGGTGTGTGTGTGCAGTATGTGCTGGGTGGTTGTGTGTATATTGCACACTATATATAGGGATACACAGAGTGACGCACATAGGTTACCGAGTTCTGCGTCGGACACATGTGTTTGGCCTGCGTGTGGCCACGAAGCCGTGTTTGCAGAAGCACTTGTATGAGCCAGCGGTGTTCACACAGCGAGCATTCTTGCATGGACTGACACGAGCTCCTGGTTCTGCACACTCATCAATGTCTAAAAACAAAACACAAAGTTACTAAATCAACATATTAGTGCAAATTCCTTTATTGGCTACTGTATATTCCTTAAAATGCAACCAGTTTAAAAAAAATGTATACATATTTTTGTAAGACTAGCAAGTACAAACCTATGCAGCGGGTACGGGAGTGGTCCAGCCTAAAGCCTGTGTTACATTCACACATGGTGCCCAGGTAGGAGCGAACACAGCGACCATTTACACAGCTGCATTCGTCCGAATCCTCCTCTGAACTGTCACCTTTCACAGACAAACAGGCAGGAGAAATGTGGGAAGTAAATAAGGGTTGGTTGGGGGCAAATAGATGAGTTTCTGATAGGATGTTGACAAAGATCATGTATAGTTTTACCTGGGTTGTAGTTGGCGAAAGCTGCCAGGAAATCCTGCTCCCCATCGGACTCTGTCTCCAGATGCATGTCACACAGACGACTAAACATCTCTAAATACAAGGAATAAATGTATTTTTAGCTCAAAAGAAAAGAAAAGCGGAAGTCGGCAGTCACAGCTGAGCGGCCAGGTGGGTCTTCAGTCAGCTCACCTGAGTTTCTGGGTGGACAGGTGTTACACTCGGGCCCCCAGCCGCGACCGTAGTGACAGCAGCACTCCGAGTACGTCACCACCATGCCGTTCCTGGGCTCGCTGCAGATCAAGCCCTCGTCAACCTGCAGGAAACACACATCCTTGTGGGCAGCAGTGCGATCTGGGTAAAAAAGGAAGATAAAAAAACAAACATGAAATGTTAACTGTAGTTTAACAAATTTAAGGAACAAGTGCAGGAAGCCACATTCAGACAGTTTTTGAGGTCTAAGATTTCAGATCAGGTTTAAAACAGTGATATGCAAGTCAGTGGAAGATGTCAACCCAAATTATAATCGATCTACATTTGTAGATCCATTATATCTACATACATACGTTATATCTACATTTGTAGATACAGTATAATTATAAATATTAAATGTAAAAGATATTGAGTATTTAGCATGTTTAAAGTCATAATAAAGCCTCAAAACATTTGCAGTATATGGCTTGGAGGAAAAACATCAGTTCACATTGTGACTGCCATAACCTACTTAAAGATGATGGATGTTTCAATACATGTAACATTTATTATTAGAGAGATGCTTCAGTGAAAACATATTTACAAATCAGAGTGAAGTTGCAAATAAGTGCACAAAAAAGTACTCGTTCATTTATTCTCTGTACATGCTCATTATGGTTGAGGGGTTAACAGCGGTCAGAAGCCTATCTAGGCATGTTTAGGCCAAAGTGCATTAATTAGTCCCGCCCATAATCCAGTGGGTATAGCCTACTGTAGCCACTTTGTTAGCTAGCTATGTCATACAGAATATTACCTCTGTAAGTAATACATACAGCTAAAGCAAAGCCTTATTAAACTAAGTATGTATTGCTTGGACAGTATGGCGATGTGGTCATGGCACATGGAAGCTAATGTGCTTTAGAAGATTATTTATTCATTCACGCTTCCAACTAATAAAATATACAATTGTTAAAGTAACCAAACTCATAAAAACAATGTCATGTCTACGAATAACGCTGACATTTTTTTTATCTCATGCACTTTTCAATAAGTGTAAGATTAATGGCTATGTGTTTGAATGGCTGCATGTTTTGCATTGATGATGAAGATATGCTTTACTCTCATTAGGCAAACAGCTTATTGTTACAGCTCCTTGATTGTGGCTCACTATGATTCCTTGTCTTTTGTAATTGTGAAGATAGAGCGTAATGGTGTTCAATGTCATTTTTTGGTCTGCTGGATACAATGCGTTACACTAAAACAGTCCTGAAGCGTTAATTACAGATGTTAAAGCAACCATAATAAAGACATTCATTACTAAAATGGCAGTTGAAAAAACATTAAAGTACTGTGAATCACATATCTTACATGCAAAATGACGACTAGTGAACTTATACTGCACTTATGGAACTTAAAGCATTCTCTACTAAATGAGCAGTTTTCAAATGCGTCTGTCTTTTCTATACTAGAACAAGTTTATCATCTATAATAGCACAGACACAATTTTTTTTTTTGTTGTGGTGAAAATAGACATGCAGAGTAAATGTTAAAACTAATCACTTTTTCTCACACTGAACATGCTCAGATATCGCTTTGTGCGCATAAATGCATACATTCGATTTGTATTTTTAATAGCTACACAAAGTGGTATCTTTCCAAAGAATGGGAAACTGTCTCTGTAAAGTTGGTAAGAGGGGAAACATGAAGCCAGTACAGGCCAGATGGGACACAGATTGGGAGGAATTACAAAGAGCAACATGAGCGGCAGATGTCGAGGTAAGCCAAAACTAATTTTGATCGGTCATGCTCAGGTGAGCCGAAGCTGATTTTACCCACCGTCATAGACGCACTGTTTCAGCGCTGCACTGAAGGTGAGGGGAGGGTCGCAAAAACAGTGAAAGGAGCCGGGCGTGTTCTCACACCTCCCATTCTTACAGTACGAGGGGTCCTGGCACTCATTCACATCTGCAAAGGGCACCACAGGCACTGGTTACAGTATGAACATCTGCTTGGGGCCAGCTCTTAGTCTGTAGGTGGTGGACACAATAATTTAAAAAACTTGTGCTACATCATGAAATTCAGTACAATAATCCTGCAATAAATAATAATTTTGTGACGTTTACTGCTCAATCTTCAGTTTTTCCCGAGACTATTTCAAAAACAGGTTGATTCAACTTTCATCGTTAACAAGTCACAGAGAGTTTTAAGCTGCAGCATTCATTGCAGTGATTTTGTATTGGTTTGGAAAACAATGTACTGTACAGTGGGAACTGTTATTGTGTCCACCCCCCCGTATGTCCTGTTTGCTTGTTTACGTTTCTACCATGAATGTTGCATGCAAAGTTCTGCTTATGACAAAATGAGCTTTAGTCACGCATACCACTGCAATTGGTCTCTAGTAAACCTACAACCACACTGCGATATCTGCAAAAAGGCTGCAAGTTAAAACAAGAAGCTTGTTTCCAGCAACGCTTCAATTTGAGAATATATGATCTGCTATGATGTTTGCGGGCAGTTTGCAGAGAAAATGATACCGCAATATAGGCCAGTGTCTACTGGGATGTGGATGATGCAAGTCTCTACTTTACTTTGTTCTCTGTATCTATTTTTTTTTCTTAAAGCTTGAAAAAAATCAAATACGATCTCACTGGACTGGAACCTGAAGAATGAGGGTCTAGTATGCATTTAGAAGGCATGTTCAAAATCTGCTAGGTTTTTCAACTTTTTTTACCCAGGCAATCCAGTTTTAAATCCAGGCAATTACAGGACAAGCCATATTCACATTCATTCATTAGACTAGGTTTGGTCATTTTTCAGTTTGAACACAGAGTAGACACAGAGTACACAAGACTTTGGGATGAGTGCATAGTCTATTTTCAGGTAGGCCAAATGCTTTTTAAAAATAACAAGTCAATGGCAAAAGCATGTGTCTAAGTAAGTTGGTGTTAAGCTCATCAGTGTCCATCCACCCATCCATTTTACTAGGTATTTATTCATGGAGACTAGAGCATCCATACTTTGTTTTCTCAAGAATTATCCTGGACTAACAGGTCAGATGAGGGATATTATCCCACAGCTTTTTTATGTTTGCATCTCTTCCATTTCAGTCATGTCTGAATACTAACAAAAGCAGGCTTTCCGGGGTGCAGAGACCATTTCAAGTGCCTGCTTGCAGCAGCTTGCACAGCATCATTTGCAAATAACAGCAATGGCACTTCATTGTCACTAAACAAGAGCTTTCCAATTCTTAGCTCAGTTGTGTCCATAAAGATGACACACAAAAGAGTTGACAAAGACACGCCTGTTGGAGTCCAAAGCCCACTTTGAAAATGTGTGACTAATAGCAAGAAAGCAAACACATTTCCCATTCTGCCTGTGAAGGGAACTGCATTTGCTTCTACAAGAAGGGTTCCTTTCTTTAAACAGGAGGCAATTCAACTGCATGTCCCTAACCTGTGGTCAAGACGAGGACGTTTAAACTCCAAGTTAAAGGTAGAATTCTTCAGCAGATTTAATCAGCAAGCGACTGGGTCCACCTGGCCTGTCTGGTATCTGATGCAACTCGGTATCAAGTAGTGATCAGTTCAGATCCTATTTATCAGTACAACACAAGAGCATTGGCTGCAGGTATTATGGAAACAACTACTCCTTTTTTCCCAACATGGTGTTTGGCCACTAAACATCACAAAAGCCATGACATGTGATTTGGAACAAAGTGGCCATTTCAGAAATCCATATGTTTATTACAGCTGAAACAGAAATACTGTAAGCATTGAGTTGCATGAAGAAACAACACATCACGTGATAGCTACATGTACAAAATAAACATAGATATACAGTATATATATATATATATATATACTTATATGTACATACAAACATACTGTATATCTTATGTGTTTGTCCAATCATAACTGAGCTACTAATCATATAATCATAACTGATAACTTATCTGTAACTGAGACCGTGAAAATGCATGTTCTTAATTGGTTTACATGATTAATTTTGTTTCACTTTGTGCGGTTTGTGTGGATTAGCTCAGGATCACTCTATAATATTTCTACTATCATCTCCCTGCCCTTACTGTACTGCATGTCATTTCACGGTTGTTCCTCTGTAATGTACCCCCTTAACAATGTCAATTACAGGCTCAAAGTGATAAAGTGAGATCTCAAAAACCTTCTTGAACCACTTAAAACGTGATGAAAACATTTCAAAAACAGCTTGACGTCTATTCTGGCCTCTGTTTTGTACAATGGCAACTACAAAAAAGGATAGAAGATTCCTTCACCTTCTTTTTTTTAACTTGGCACATAAATCAGTTTTGTCTCACATACACTGCCTCCCACAAGCGCAGACAGCCAACACCATGATTTTTGTTTGTTTTGCTTTTTCCAGAATTAACAGCTGTTGCCCATTGCACAGGGTCTGCACTCACCAGCCTGCTCCTCAGGAGTCACACAACTGTTCCGGTCGGTGGCCAGGGTCCAGGGCGGAGAGCAGATGCAGTAATACGACCCTGGAGTGTCCACACAGTGGCCATTCTTACAGTTGACCGGGTCCTCGCACTCATTCACATCTGTAGAACAGTCCGGTTGACTCAAATCTCAAGATAATTCCTCCAGCACCTAGATAAATGTCCCTCAGAGTCACCGGGGGAAGACACTATTTTACTCACCTGCAACTGTTGCTATCACACACTTCTTCTTGTTGGAGTCTGGAGTCCAGGGCCGGTTACAGTTGCAGTAGAACGACCCTTCGGTGTTGACGCAGTGACCATTAGTGCACAGAGACTCGTCGTGGCATTCGTTCACATCTGAGGGAGAACATGCAACCATAAAGAACCACCTTCATCTGAAATGAAGCATCTAGCAAAAGTCTTCACAGCATTTTACAGACGCTTTTGTTATGTGTCATTTTATAGTGTGTATTTAAGCACTTACCAATGCACTCCAGAAGGTTGCTGTCATAGTAGAAGCCCTGCTGACAGTAGCACTCATAGCCTGGCTGCGTGTTCTCACAGCGACCCTTCTTGCAGATTTCATCAGCGAACAAAAAACACTCGTCGATATCTGCAGACAAGGAAGGAAAACTCAGGAACAGATTGCCGGTCTTACCATGCAGTTAGTCTATATCCACAACCTTCCATTTCAGGGATTGAAATGGAAGGTTGTGTGGAAATCCACAGCTATTCCTTCTAGCATCTTTTTGGGCCCTCCTCACATGAGGGCTCTGGGAGATCAGTCCCCTTTCCCCCCCAGTCCGACGCTCCTGAACGTACAGTGGTGTGAAAAAGTGTTTGCCCCCTTCCTCATTTCCTGTTCCTTTGCATGTTTGTCAACACTTAAGTGTTTCGGACATCAAACCAATTTAAACATGTCAAGGACACACAATTAAACACAAAATGCAATTTGTAAATGAAGGTGTTTTATATTAAAGGGGAAAAAAAATCCAAACCATCATGGCCCTGTTGAAAAAGTGATTGCCCCCCTTGTTAAAACATACTATAACTGTGGTTGTCCACACCTGAGTTCAATTTCTCTGCCACACCCAGGCCTGTTATGCCACACCTGTTCACAATCAAGGCATCACTTAAATAGGAGCTTCTTACACAGTAAGGTCCACCAGAAGTCCTTAAAAGCTACACATTATGCCGAAACCCAAAGAAATTCAGGAACATTGAGAAAGAAAGTAATTGAGATCTATCAGTCTGGAAAGGGTTATAAAGCCATTTCCAGCTTTGGGATCCAGCGAACCACAGTGAGAGCCATTATCCCACAAATGGCGAAGACTGGAACAGTGGTAAACCTTCCGGCAGTGGCCGGCCGCCCAAATTACCCCAAAGCGCAGCGACGACTCATCCAAGAGGTCACAAAAGACCCCCAACACACGTCCAAAGAACTGCAGGTCTCACTTGCCTCAGTTAGTCAGCGTTCATGTCTCCACCATCAGGAAACTGGGCAAAAATGGCCTGCATGGCAGAGTTCCAAGGAGAAAACCACTGCTGAGCAAAAAAGAACATCAAAGCTGGTCTCAATTTCTCCACAAAACACTTGATGATCCCCAAGACTTTTGGGACAACATTCTGTGTGGACCGATGAGACAAAGGGGAACTCTTTGGAAGGTGTGTGTCCAAGTATATCTGGCGTAGAAGGAACATGCATTTCATAAAAAGAACATTATACCAACAGTAATATGATGGTGGTAGTGTGATGGTCTGGGGCTTTTTTGCTGCTTCGGATCTGAAGACTTGCCGTGGAACTATGAATTCTGCTGTCTACCAAGATCCTGAAGGAGAATGTCCGACCATCTGTTCGTGTACTCAAGCGTGAAACAACTGTGTTCTGCAGCAGGACAATGATCCTAAACACACCAGCAGTCCATCACCGAATGGCTGAAAAACAAAATGAAGACTTTGGAGTGGCCTAGCCAAAGTCCTGACCTGAATCCTATTGAGATGTTGTGGTATGACCTTAAAGGCCGTTCATGCCGAAAACCCTCAATGTACTGAATTAGGACAATTCTGCAAAGATGAGTGGGCCAAAATTCCTCCAGACGCTGTAAAAGCCTCATTGCACGTTATCGCAAAGGCTTGGTTGCAGTTGTTGCTGCTAAGGGGCCCAACCATTTATTAGGTTTAGGGGGCAATCACTTTTTCACACAGGGCCATGTGGTTTGGATTTTTTTTCACCTTTAATAATAACACCTTCATTTACAAATTCCATTTGTGTTTACTTGTGTGTCCTAGACTATTGTTTAATTGGTTTGATTTCCGAAACACTTAAGTGTGACAATATATGCAAAGAACAGAAATAGAATGGGGGCAAACACTTTTTCACACCACTGTATACATGTTTCACCAAAACGAGTTCCTTCCCGAGGCTATTTTCCAGCGGCGCTGGGGAGCCGTGCAGCGCCTAGTGCCGCCCATGACATTTGTGATTGGTTTTAAAGAAATGCCAATAAACTAGAGCACGTTTTTCTCCCATCCTGGAATGTTGTGTGGACTAGCCAGACCCTCCTTTG
>NC_045745.1:26099970-26100565 GCF_008692095.1 Etheostoma spectabile | reverse complement strand
TGGAGGAAGGTCTGGCAAAGCAAGACCACCATAAAGTTGATCGATGTAAGAATGATTTACCAATCTCATGAGGAAATGACAACTTCTTTGGACAAGTACAAAGATATTTATCATATTGCTTTATAATTTCAGTAAAAATGCAGGAATATCTTAACTGTGTAGCCCTGGTGCATGTGAAAATTGTGCCCCAATATTGTATTATATCTACCATGGTAGACAGGCAGGCTGTACAGGAGTCCTTCATCATAGTAGAGGCCTTGCCCATTTGGACACAGGAAGTGGTACTCAGCTGGGTGGAGAGGATCAAGCAGAGTTTAACATATAAAGTATAGTGGCTTGCATAAGTTTACACAGCCATGCTAAAGTTGATTAAAAAAAGGATCAAAAAACATCTATTGGAAATTGATCTTAATGCCTTAATTAAAAAACTTTAGGAAAATCCAATCTTTTAGAACACCAATGCAAATCAAACCAGCTATTAAGCTAACTGAAATAAAACCATGCCAATTACTATGTATGGTGAAGGGTATGTGATGATAGGGGGTTATTTTACTTCCAAAGGCCAAGGGAACTTTATCAGGATGCATAGTATCCT
>NC_045745.1:26082850-26099960 GCF_008692095.1 Etheostoma spectabile | reverse complement strand
CATGAAATAACTGCCCTTTAAAAATAAAAATGTGCCTGCCTTTATGGGAATTTAACATTGGGGTGTCTATGCTCATGCCCCCTGTGTTTTAAGAAAGAACATTTATTTATTTACAATACATTATTCATTCACCAAGAAAATTGGTGTCCTTAAAAGGTTGGATTTCCCTAAGCTCAATTTCCAAAAGATGTTTTTTTCTTTCCTCTTTTTAATCAACTTTAGCATGGGTGTGTAAACTTATGCAAGCCCCTGTAGATACAAAATAGGACAGAATGTTTACTTTTTGGCTAAACACATATACCCAGATGCATTCATTTAGCTTAGTAAATTAGTTTTTAATATTAACTACAATGGTTGTTGTCCAAACCCTTGTTAGTAACCCACCCATAACGTATTGAATGTGTATTTCCTGGCATTATGCACAGCCCGCTGGGCTGGAAGTGTACCTGACTGGGAGACAGGACAGGGATAGATCTCACAGTGATCTCCCCATCCCACCCCAATGGAGCAGCAGCACTCCTGCTTGGTTACGTTGGTGGCCAGAACGCTGTCGCAGAACACAGTGTCATCGAGGTTCAAGTAGCATTCCTTCTTCTCATCCATCAGCACTCGAACTGCTGCAGGAGCAAAAATTAGGAATGTTAGAAAACAGGTTTCGGTGTGCAAATCCAGTGACTGGACTGTAAGTAAGTAAGTAAGTAAACTTTATTTCTATAGCACTTTTCACAGACCAGAGGTCACAAAGTGCTGCACAAGTTTATAAGAAAAATAAATTAAAACACATACAGAAACATAAAAACACAGTATTGAACTAAAAAACAAGTTTAAAAAGTGGTCTTTAGTTTTGTTCCTAAAGTGTCTATAACAAGCAGAACGAATGGTACCAAGGTAGCTCATTCCAGAGGCGAGGCGCCACACTTTAAAAGATCTGTCTCCTCGGTCTTAAAATGGGTCCGGGAACCATCAGCAAGTTCAAATTGGACGACCGGAGGTTCCAGTGGAAACATAAGGCTGAATGAGTCTTAATGTAGTCTGGTGCCTGTCCATGAAGAGCTCTAAGTCAGTACCGGATTTTGTAGTGCATCCTGTAAAATCAGGCAGCCAGTGCAAACTTTTGAGAATGGGTGTAATGTGTTCCCTCCTGCGAGTGCAAGTGGAGCAGGCGTGCTGCAGAATTTTGCACAACCTGCAGACGCGCAAACTCCCTCTTGTTAAGACAGGTGAACAAACTATTACAATAACTAATCTCGATGAGACAAACGCATGAATAATCCTCTCAACTCATTAAAGTCACCATCTTACGGAGTTTAGAAACTTCCGAATTTGGAAAAAGCAGCTCCTAACAAGCTGATTTATGTGCTGCTCCATCGACATCCCCATCCATGAAGACACCCAGGTTGCGCAGGTTGCTTTAACAGTGCACTCAAGTTCCGAGGTGCTGCTTATTCCAGGCACAGCACTGCAGGAGCAACAATCAAAGTCCTGTCTTGTTGGAGTTTAGTTGCAGGTTTTCTCAGTGAGCCATTCGGTCACTTCGACCAAACAAGTAGTGAGAGCGCAAAGTTTGTGGCTCAGTGGGCTTGAAGGAGCAGTACAGTTGCAGATCTCCGCATACAGATGATAGGACACATCACTGAACTTCTGATGACCCTGCTCAGAGGAAGTAGTACAAGCGACAAATATGTCCCAAACCGATCCCTGCGGCACACCCCACAAAGCTCTGTCAGAATCAAAACATTTCCCACTGACAAACTAAAAGTTCTGCCAACCAAATAGAGGTGAACCATTCCAAAACGCAACCCGATATTCCAACAAAGTGTTGGGTCTACTTATCAGGATGCCATGGTCCACTGTATCAAACGCCGATGACAGATCCAACAAAACCAGCACAGAACATTTGCCGGTGTCAGCTGCCATCATATATCACTAAAAACCTTCAACAGGGCTGTTTCAGTGGAGTGGAACTCACGATACCCAGATTGAAAAGGTGTCATAAATGTCATTGGCCTGCAAAATGATCTAAGTTGGGTACAACTACTTTTTCCAGGACTTTGGCCAAGAAAGGGGTCTTGGATATTGGCCGAATTCTTGGGTTCGGAAGAGTCCAGTCCCGCTTTCTTTAACCGTGGCTCCAAATGGCATGTTTGAAAAAAACAAGGAAACACACCACTGGTCAAAGACATGTTAAACAATTTAGCATATAAAGGCCCAATCGAGTCGAAAACCCTCACAAACATTTAAATGAAGAACACTAAGGTACAAGAGACGGTTTCATTTTTTCCACGATGGTTGAGATGTCTTCCACAGTGACAGGCTCAAATGAGGCCCAGCTTTGAGAGGGGGGTTCCAAATACTGGGAACCATGGACCTCAAAGGGGCTTGTCGAACTGACCTTCTCTGAATTTTAGTTAAGTTTGTGACTTGCCTCATATAAAATGTAGGATTTGGTAATATATACCAATACTTATGACTGTTTGGCTTTCAGGCCCTGAAATTGGTTTATACTAAATTGTTTTGGGTTGGGGACAGACAGGGATCAAGTGTTTAGGCCTGGTTTAAGCTCTGGGATAAATGTGGGTCTACAGTAAAGCAGGAGGAATCAGAGAAGGCTTACCCTCACAGCTGTGTTTGTCCTCCGAGAGGACAAAACCGTGATTGCAGGCACACACATACGAGCCTGGTCTGTTCTCACAAGAGCCGAAGGGCTGGCAGAGACTTCTGTCAGCGGCACATTCGTCTATGTCTGAAAGGGAAATCGCACATGCCGCTCTGAGTATTTGTTTCAATCCAAACACCATCTGAGTTGCAAACAAACTGATTTTGTTCTTTTTTTTAACAGCTCTCATTTTTAAAGTAAAGAAAGAAAACATTAGCTCACTGATATATTTGGTCAGACATTTTAAATATTGGCGAACGCAGTGTCCATAACATGTACATGACTGTTTACCCACAATGCAATTCATCACTTTGTGCGAGATGTGTAAATTACACCTGTCAGTGATAACGCAAAGTTAATGAGAATTATAAGGTAAAGATAAAGATACAAAAACATAAAGATACTGTAAATAAAACAAATGACAGCAATTAGGCTTACCCTCTCCTGCATGTCATTTTGTTACTAGTTACTTGCCAAAAAACAGACAGCATCCCGTTTTCTGAAGTGACTGACCTTGGCACCTCCTGCCTCCCACCAGTGTGTAGCCCTTCTGGCACTCGCAGTGGTAGGAGCCCATACTGTTGATACAGCGGCCCCTCTGACAGTTCGATGGCCTCTCACACTCATTGATATCTGAAGGGAAGGAAATAAAAACAATGTTGGAATGTGAAGCATGTGGTGAGCATAAAAAATGGTCAAAACCAACCCGGACACATTCACACTTTATTTGGACAGTCCAGCGCTGATTGTTTTTATCAGTAAAATAAGTTTAGGGGGATAAATAATTGCAAATCAATTCCACGTGAACAGTTTTAAAATACACCGTTTGTTGAATAATTCGTGCCTTCGCAGTGGCTGCCTTCCTGTGTGCGTTGGTATCCCGGGTAGCACTGGCAGTGGAAGGAGCCTTCCGTATTGATGCAGTGGCCATTAGCACACAGCCTGACGTCCTCACACTCATCAATGTCTGTTTGGAGAAAAGAAAAACATGTGGAAACACAACTTGTTTATTGATTGAGAATTCCTCTTTACAACTTCACCACCAAGTGGCCATTAAGTCACTCAGCTGCATAATGAGCAACTTAGTCTATGTCATGCAAAGGTTAGGTGAGCAACTCACCACGGCAACCTTTGCTGTCCGAAGTTGGGAGGAAGCCCTCGTTGCACAGGCAGCGGTAAGTACCAGGGAGGTTCTCACAGCGCCCGTTAGGACAGATGCCAGGCTTCTGACACTCATTAATGTCTGGTGACACGTAAAAGGAAGGTAAATAACAATGATTCAATAATATGTTTGTAGCTATGTTTTTTTTTTAGTTAGCTGAAATCAGTTGCACATTATTGTCTAATTCTGACTGGTTGGTTTTAACAAGGCCCGATTACATTTTTTAGTATCATTATATTGCACATTCATAATATTGTATTGACTCCATAATTTCCATATTTTTCGTACTAACATACTTCACAAAATTACAATACTACTACAATTGTCTGGTTTGTTACTGTGGAGTGTCTAAACATAGCTTTAAAGTGCTTATAGTACGCTTTTTGGCGTTTTCCCTTTGCTTTATTGTGTTATATATCTTATTTGGGCACGTTATAGGTTAAGAAAGTGAAAAAGCCCAAAGCCCACCCCAAAGGACCATCTCCAACAGGAAACACTGTTCACAACAACTGCTCCAAACAGCTCTAGTGTAGTCCAGCCTTTACTTCCCTGACGAACGTGTGTCACTTTGTAACATGTTATAATGCTCGCCTAGCTGTTAGCGCCGCACGCCATCATACTCTGCTTTTGACTGGCTGGTAGTCCTGACCTAGGTACTACACATGTGTGACTCCCAAAAAAGATGAAACAGAACTGAGATGTCTCACTCTGTAGCTAAAACAGAGAGCTCCACACACAGGGTGAAAAGAGGAGCTTCAGCAGTGTGCTGTACAACAAAAATATGGTGTTCTTTGAAAATTAAACCATGTAAGCCTATTCATAATATTAAGACATAACCTCTTAATACAACTACCAACTTGAAAATAAGCATAATATGGGCACTTTAATAGTACAATAAAATGTAAATATTTCTATTAAAGAAGTGGAGGACAATTTATTCAAATGTGTGATATTTAGATGTTTCCCTGTAATAATGCCCAATACACTATTGGCTCAGGTTACGCACAATACGATAAGAACTGACTGAAGCATCATTCTCTGTACTAATGGGTATATATGGATTCTTCTCTCACTGCTGCTGCGTAAATGTAGGTGGATTGCTGTGAAATGTTTCCCAAAACTCAATATTGTGGTAATGTGGTAAACTGGTAACACAAAAGGAAATGACATAGCTGCGAACAACTTTCCCTAAAGGAGCAAATTAACTTCTTTTTTTTATTTTAGCATGATAATAATGCTCAAATAGTTATTGTACTCACCATAACAGCTGCCTGTGCGGGCCTCATGACCCGGCAAGCAAGGCAAACACTCATATGAGCCTGGTTTGTTTTCACATTGCTCATTGGGACAAGTATCGGCGTTCAAACACTCATTGATGTCTGGAATAAGTGAGAGGAAATGACATACAGATCATTTGAAAAACACACACACAGAGCACAGACGCAGGCATGTTATAGTGACACACACATAATAAGTGGTTTGTCATTAGAGAGCCTGTGCACCAATATCTATACTGTCACAATAATCAGTGTCTTTGTACCTTCACATGTTGGGTGACGGTGTGACTTGCTTTTAAAGCCGCTGTGACATTCACATTTATAAGAACCAGGCAGGTTGACACACTGGCCTCTGGCACCACAGATGTCCTGCTTAGAGCACTCATTCACATCTGTAAAACAGAAAAAGAAAGAGCCAATGCGGGATCTGATAACTTCTAGGATTTTTTTTCTTCACACGGAAATCCCTCAACCTAACTTACCTACGCACTTGAGTCTCCCATGCTGCACCATGTGTTTATAGCCCTGACGGCAGAAGCATTTGTAACCTCCTTCTATGTTGATGCAAGTGCCTCTGCCGTAGCCGCATGGTTCTGAGTCACATTCATTATCATCTGGAAAACAGGAGAGAATGACAATGACTACACATGATGGAAACAGTGTTGAATATTACAGGGGGTCATAGAGCACAGAGGAAACAGTGCTCTGATTCCAGGAATGTTATTCACCACCTAACCCAACATCATTCCTTCAGTGATAGTTAATGTCTCATGTAGTAGATGAACTGCCTCTTGCTACTGTAAGTCAAACACATGAAAAAACTACACAGCTAATCTTACAATTCCAACAAGAAGCAGTGTAATCTATGTCATTATATTTCTGGCTTGTAGGGACATTATTATTAACCAATCAAATAAAAATTGTCAGAAAACTAGGTTAATCATTTTAGCAAAAATGTCTTTTTATGATTTGTCTACTTTCACATTTTTCTTAATGAACCCATCAAAATAACAAGCCATGCAAATTAAAGCAGCAGATAACAATATATCCGGAATTTTAGTCCAAAGTACCGGTCAAGTTCTTACAACGCTGGATCCTCCATTTCCCATGATGCAACTCAATGGCATATTTCATTACTAACTCCTCATCCCCAGTTTGTAAAGCAGGCTTTTTGTTTCTTTTTTTAAAAACTTTTTTTCTAAATCTTTTCATTCATCATTCTTGCTATCCAATTTTGATTCAGAAAATAACCAACACAGTATGACTACATCCAAGAGCTGACGTTGCTGTTTTTAATGATGCCGGTCTTAAGACAGTACCCATGTATAACCCTGTAGACAGGATGAGGGGCACTGCTTAAAAATTATGGATGGTTATGTTTTCCTCCTTCCTATAAATTGTATATCTATCTGTGAGAGGGAAATGTTTGCTTGCCAGGGGACACCCATGCCCAAGAAACTTTTTTTTGTGATAACATTTTTATTAATAATTATATATTTAAGGAACAAACAGTGACAAACAATTACAAATACAATGAGACGGAGAACGCACCCCAGGGCTGAAAAAAATACAAAAGATAAAAACAAAAACAGAGAGGAAAGACGGGAGGAAGGGAGACAAAACAACACATGCAGAAACAGAGACACACACACACACACACAATCCAAGGACCCAAACACCTGCGCACGTTAGAGGTCCCAGGATCCATGCACAAGAAACGTGATGAGAAATTTCTTGTTGATGTCCATCACCCTCTCCTCCAGCCAGAGTCTCTACCATTGTCTCTTACCCTCACAGATGTTCCTCAGCGGATTGAGATGGTAGCCAAGGTGACAGTGACAGATGTGGCCGTTCGGGCTGTTTTCACACTCTCCGTGACCACAAATGTTCCTGCTTAGACTGCATTCATCTGTCTCTGCTTCAAGGAAGGAACACAGCAGGCATCATATATATATATATATATACATACATATATATATATATATATACATATATATATATATACATACATATATATATATACTTACATATATATACACACATACATATATATATACATACATATATATATATACATACATATTTATATATATACATGTGTAAATATATATGTATAAATATATACACTATATATATTATATGTGAAGCCCATGCCATACCTAAATCCCTATATCTTTGGTCACGTTCACACTATTCAAGTTTTTAAAAAGCCTCTTGCTTTTTTTTTATATATCAAAACCAATGGCAATTGTCATTCAGAAAGACAGAGTGAAGCTGCTTTATTGGATTTCTAAAAATCCTAAATAAACCCAGTTTCACAGAAGTAGTAGTAGAAGGAGATATCCAACACCCCAATAATATCCAACACTCCTTCAGTCATTTTTGTTTCATTTTATGGAAAGTGTCTCACATAACCTGCTTTTTAAGACCAGCATGGAATGTAGTCATGGCAACACTTTCTTTCTTCCATAAAACACAAAGAGTGTGAACATAGCCTTGGGGCTGGTTCATGCATCATGGTTGAACACACACAACATGCAAAGTGTCCAAAATCATCAGTTAAGCATTAAAGAAGCATGCATCTACTTTATCAACAAGGGTCGAATCAGGGTCTAAATAAGTCTTTTGCATTTCGTCATAAATTATGTTATCACGTGGAGAAAGTCAACATGTCATTTGTGAGTTATGGACCCAAAGCTCACCACAATATCTTCTCTTACTGGGTAATGTGGAGAGCTGGGTTTTCCAGTTTAGCATGAAACATGAACCAGCCTTTACAGAAGTAACTCTCTATAAGGTGAAAGCAGAATAGATGTTGGAGTCGGTTTGCAGGGAACTCACGCAAGACTTTTGTCTGTGTTTCGAAGGGGTCATTGCCTGGGGTCATTCGGATGATTGTTGGAGGGGTGGGTTTAACAACTGTGGATCCAACAGAAGAGCGATGAAGCGGACAGACTTTAGGATGAAATATGACATGTTGAACTTTAGTCCTGATATTTTTGTTTTCATCACACATGGGAACGTTTCTCTACGCTAACTGTTGTTACAGACCGTCAAAGTACATTAGGTATCAGTGACAAATACATTTTGTCTTCCAATTCAACGTGTTCTATCACTAGGGTTATGGAGCATGAATCTGGGGTTTGAGGTTGAGTTTACCAGGCACACGTGGACTGCTGGTGGTGGTGGGAGACGGTTGTGCAACAGTCACCATCTCTGGTGGCCTCTCCTGATTGAAAGAGAATGTTGATTTCACAACAGCAAAAGTTTTAAATTAATTAATTGATTAATTATTAAAAACAGAAATAGTGTCTTACCGGCTGCTTAGGTTCTGAAAGGGAAAGAGATAGAGGGACATTACAAGTGGTAATTCACATGATCCGTGCAAAGCACTCACAACAAGTAGAAATGTTTGAAATGTTTGAGACTCCTGAGTGGTGTAAAAGCATATTCGAGCACTCACCCTCCTTGTCAAGCTTGCGGGGGAAGATGATGGAAGGGAAGGCCACGGTCTCTCTTATATTTTGGAGAAAGTATCCTTTCCCAGCAGGGCAGATCTTACTGAAGGCCACTGAGCCCCGCATGGAGGGAGGAAATACATTTTACAGTTACTTTTTTTTCACTTTTTATAACATCACAATTCCAGCTTTTTGTTAATTCGCTCATTTTTAAATTACATTCCAGTAATCTGCCGCAACGTAAATTGAATAAAAAAAATGTATGGCATCCAACCACGTCCACTTTGTTATAAAACTGTATGACAGTGTAGACAAATACCGATATTACGTGTAAAGTGTATTTGGAGCTCAAACTAGATGTATTGCTCTGTAGCAGTGCACATTCACCATTAATCCAATACAGAAACAAGAATAAACCTCAGACATCCCAAGTAACATAATAAAATGCAAAATTTGTAACATTCATTATATTACTATCTCAATATCTTATATTTTACATGCCATTAGACAAGTAGAGTGAGAAAATCTTCTGATGAGCATTAACAAGAACTTCAGCTGCGTAATAATTTACTGAGTAATCAAGACAATATTTCAAAATGAATGAGTATTCTGATAAAATTGTTAATTAAGATTAAGTCACATATGGATGAGATTACTATGCTCTGTACATTTTAAATCAGTAAGAACACAAAATCTACATTAACAGGGAGTAAAGAATGAAAGTTCTTAACGGTGCCCTGCAACACACATTTCATTACTTATTTCATTAGAAGTTCTACCACGGACTCTGCCACCAAAGCAAAACGTCTTTTTTTTAAATGCCTTGGTTGCCTTGTTTTCAGCCATTCTAGTGTGGTATAGAAAGCCTGCAGGAAGACTCAGCTAGATTTGTGCCAGTTTTCATTAATATTCAAAAAGCTAAGCTGCTTGACTCTGATTGGCAAACAGCTAGCCAATGAGAGCCTGGCTATCAGCATCCTTAACCCAGCGCACCTGGGCGAGTTCATGAATAGTAATGAGCTCAGACAACGTGACATCAGACTGACCGGCTGTTGTAATTGGCCTGATTTCTCTGCTTATTTCTTTTCAGTAGCTAGAACTGACAAAGGAGGTAGCAGTTCATTTTCACATTAACAACATAACACAAACACATGTGGACCTATCATATTTTTAAAAAATAAAAAAAGTTTTTGCCACACAAAACTGTTTTGTGTGGCAGGGCACCTTTAAGTAATTGTGTTCATAAAATGTGTTTACCTCCAGACGCACAGACAGATAATGTCCCGCCTATCACAAACGGCAACTTGTTTATATTTACTATATCTATATTTTCTCAGCTTGCAAATGCAACTGCTCTCTCCCCGTCTCAGTCCACTCACCTGTGCCCACCTGAGGACATCTTTCACAGTTGTGGCCCCAGGCTTTGCCCACCGTGCAGCAGCACATCTCCTGGGTGAGGTGGGTGGGCAGTGCGTGCTCGCAGCCCCTCGCCTCGGAGGCTATCCGGAAGCACTGAGCCTGCTCAGCAGGAGACTCTGATTTTGGAGACAATAGGGTTTTACTTTCCCATTATGAAATGAAATTAAAATAGTATGCCATTCAAGTGGGTATTCAGTAAAAGCAGAAGACCCAGAGAGACCGCTCACTTACCAACACATCGATTCCTGTCAAACACCAAACCGGCCTTGCAGGAACATTTGAAGCTGCCCAGTGTGTTCAGGCAGTCTCCGTTCTGACAGACGCCCTGCATGGAGCACTCGTTGATATCTTCAAGGTTGGAAGGCGGCGTGTAAAAATGAAAAGGGTATTTTGATATACTGAAAAATATGCTATTGCTTCATCACACAAGAACTGTAGCTTTAATAGTTACATCAAACTGAAACAACTCCCAAACTGAGCTACAGTGTGTACTAGTTATAAGTTACATCCTGCCCATGTTACCTTGACAGTGAGTGCTGTTGAATCTTTTATAGCCTTGCGGACACGTAGAGCCGTAGTCTTCCACAATGGTATGCTTGACTGATGCGTCTGAGGTAGGAGAAGACACGGCAAAGCACAGAGGGATAGGTAAGTAAAGATTGAGTGAAATATTGTTTCTGGAATGAGAAGGGCTGTGGGGGAAAACTGTAAAAGCTCTACCTAATAATTTACTTACTAAAATAGTTTGAATGGAACACTTTGAATTTTAGCTGTTGTAAGTATTCAGCCTGAAGAATTTCCAAAACCAACTTCTAAGTTAGGAAGCGTTTCAGGATGTTTCGCTTATCTTTAAGCACCCCCATGGAATCCTCTGCATTGGAGGTAAAACTGACAATTATTAAAAAAATTAAAATTTAAACGACAACAACTCCCACTTTACACAGCCATTACACTAGGTGTGCAGAGGTGTAAAAGTAAGCAAGGTCTGAACCTCTCTCCCAAGCACTCTGTTTAAATTCTTAACACAACTACTTCCATCACTGTTAATGTGTCCAATTGACTGTATCACCGTGAAAGCCTTTCAGGGAAGGACTTCCTGAGGTGTTATTGTTTTTGTGATTCCCCATTTGTTGCTTCTAAATCTGACTAACCAACTAACACGCTATATTATTTATCTGTATGTCAAAAAAATATAAAATTTCCAGCAAGAAAGAAAGCAAATATTTCCCAAAATGTCAAACTACTCATTGAATTAATTACTATATTAATCAGTCTAAAACATGAAAACAACAACACACTAAGCTGCGTTACACACAGATCACTCAGGCAGTTGTATTCATGGCGATGATGCTGTTACAGTGTAGAAGCTACTGTAGCCAACTTTGACAAGCAAAAGTTTGACATTTCGAGAAGTACACTTATTCACTTGCTGGCGGAGAGTTAGATGAGAACATTGATACCGCTTTCATGCCTGCCTGTTAAATAAAAGGCTACAGCCAGCAGGCAGTCATCTTAGCTTAGCATAAAGACTGGAACCAGGGGAAACAGCTAGTCTGGCTGTGATCATGAGGTTTGAACTCACAATGCGTTTTTTCTTGTTCTTTCCCTAAATGCGCCTTGAACCTCTAAACACAGAAGAATGTTCCTCTTTCCATGAGGGAGTATAAACATGTAAGGCAGTTTTATTAGAGAGCTGCGGGAAGACTGCACTCACACAAACATTTTTAAAACACAATAAAAAAAGGGGAAAGATCACATCTCACTTTTGCCATTTTCAAAAAAAAAATAAGGAGCGTATAAATGGATATGAATGTCACAAAACAGACACCACTCTGGGCAGGACTCCAGTCGTCTGAAGACTATCCAGATGTACTGTATCAGGTTTTTGTGAAAGGCTGCATTGTCTGAGTCAGAACTGGGAGACGGAATAATAGCGGAGTGGAAAAACGTGAGTAGCCAAGATTTTCTTGAAATTCAATCTCCAGCAATGTGATGACAGTCCTGCACTGGGCAGGCCCATAGGAACATGCTTAAGTAGAGGGTTATTTTCCACATTCTCTTTTTCTGTCTCACAGTCTGTGTGTAATTCCTGTAATTTCTTCAGTTTTCTCCTTACCAACCGTTAACACACTCCCTACCCCACTTCACCGCTAACTTTTATGTACACATTTTTATAGAAGTATGAAGTAATTGTTTTAATCCGGGGCCATAATTTCATAAAGTGAAAGGAATAAATTGTAGGAATTGGGAATGCTTGACATTTGGCTCAATAAACAATAATTTATTCCCAGGAACACACAAGATGTAGATCAGATAAAAAAAATACCATGGAGTACTTTAAGAAAACAATTTGCTGCACTGAATAGAAAAACTACATTAAAGAGTAAACAAATAGTGGATGAGATCTACAGAGCTGAAACAAGTGAATCAGAGCCGCTTGAAATTGAAGTAAGATGAAAATTCAAAGCAAAAAAGATTTCTTGAAGCACACTGTAACTCACTTGGTAGTTTGGGGCACTGATAACACTTGTTTTGTCCCCATGAATTCCCCACAGTGCCACAGCAATCCTCCTGATTGGTCAGAACAGGAAGCGGGGTGCTGTTGCACTAAAGCAAACGAGACAGAAAAAATGACCAAACGAAATCTTCCAGGATTGCCCATCACTGCAGTGTGTGTATAAACTCACAGCTTGTTTGGGTGTGGTCTCCTGGAAGCAGCGCCCCTTTGGTTTGTGTCTGGAAGGGATCGGGCGCGGCCCTGTCTTGTGAGGAGGCTTGACATCTGATTGGTCGATGGGTTGAATGACTACAGAGGTGTCTGGCGTGTGGTGAACGCGAACATTAAACTGCACTAAAAATAGAGAAAAGGAAGACACAAAATGCATCACAAAAAAAAAAAAATATATATATATATATATATATATATATATATATATATATATATATATATATATATATATAAAACCAAGAGAGATGCAAAGGTTTTGGCATTAACTGTAGTGAATGATAGATACCTTCTGACATGGGTAGGGTAAAGTGTGTTTGCGTCAACTGGGTACGCCCTATGCTTAATTGCTCCAATACTTTCTGGCTGTCTGGCTTCAAAGATATGGGATAGACAGGCTGCTTGTTGCCTCGCGCTGCCTGAGCTTGCTGCGTCTGCTGGAGTGGAAACTGGCAGAGCCGACCGGTGAAGCCAGGAGGACACAGGCAGTGTTTCCTCGAGCTGCATACTCCTCCATTCATACACGTCAGGGGACAGACAACTGCAAAGAGAAACAAGGGAGAGTTGTCATACCGATACAGGCAGAGGGTCAACAGTTCATAGCTATGAATCCCATCACACATGAGCAACACAAGCGAATACTGAGTTATACAAATAAAAATGGGTTATTCGTGAGCCTCATCAGACTGGAATTGCTCATTTTGGATCCAGTCACCTCAGAGACAGACTGAGCCTGATGATTTGTGCCATGTCACACAAGTACAGCAGACAAACAGCAATGTTTGTGGCATGATATTCACGTTGAGCTGTAGCACTGTAAAAGTCACATCAGCTTGATGGACTAACAGGTCCCACCAGCCAGTCAGCAGAAGCAGCAGCGTCTGAAAGTCATTGATCTGTTCAACAGCTTTATTCTGACATATGGGAAAGATCTTGAAATCTATGGGAAAGTTGCTGGCTGGAGAGAGATTCATGGCATATACAGTATTCCCTGCCGGTTTATTGGGTCTCCCATTATGTCTGTGTTAAGTCCAGTTGTTTCCCACAATAGAACAATCAGAGGAAAGTGAGGGCGAGAGAGAGAGAGAGAAAGAGAGAGAAGAGAGAGAGAGAGCGAAAGAGAGAGAGAGAGAGAGAGAGAAAGAGAGCAGGACTGTGGGGGAAACTGCAAGGAAGTAATAAGAGGAGAGATGTGAGAGGGAACAGAAACCTAAGAATGCTCCTAGAAGTACCACTAAGACTGTTAATGAAGTAAGTAATAGTAAAAGTACGAGCCAGGAAGGCCACCTCATCTCAGCAATGCTAAAGCATGCCAGTGCTGGGTAATGTCTAAAACCTCGGGGCACTTGAGCCAATATCCCTGAGTTTTAGAATCACTACCAGAAATGTGTTTCGATTCCTTCCTTTGAATGTATGTTTAAGTACGTATAGGCATATTTTATATAATTTTTGTTTTGTCAGTCAATCAAAGCAGCCAAAATTACAGACAGACAGACAGACAGACAGACAGACAGACAGACAGACAGACAGACAGACAGACAGATAGATAGATAGATAGATAGATAGATAGATAGATAGATAGATAGATAGATAGATAGATAGATAGATGGATAGATAGAATAGGAAATTTGAAATTACTGTGTACACATGAGAGAATAAATTGATCTGCACCAATCAGGTGATGCCAGCCAACCTGTGGAGACCCCAAGACGTTTGCGGTCAATAAATAGTCCCTAGCTTTTACACTTACAAATTAAACACATTACATGTAACATGTTAATCTGTGAGCTTTAGAAGTTCTGTAGGTGGGTTTTGTTACAATGTGGCTGGCTGTTTCCAGTCTTCAAGTTAAACTGTAGCCTTATATTGAACAAATAGATATAAAACTGATATTAATATTCTAAATCTTTGTAAGATAATGAATATACATATTTTCCAAAAATGCAAATATAATCCTTTCAGCAAAAAGGCCTGAAATTGAGTGGTCTAAGCTTTGGATTTTGGACTTTTTATCGGATAAAAAAAAGCTATTTTAAATGTCACTTTGGACACTGGGACACTATGAAGGGCATTTTTTAATCTCAACTAGTGAAATTGTGTAGATCAAATATAGGAAGATGAATTAATGAGTCACAGTGATATGTTGGACAAAAGAAGACAAACAAGACAAAGACGTCAATTTCAGTATTTGATTCTGTATCACGTTCATATTTCAACACTCAGCCTTTGAGTTTTCCTATTTGTCCAGTCAGTTCACTACACATTATTTTGTTTTACTATGGTTACAGTCAAAACATTTATCTAGCAAAATACCTCTTCCTCTTTGCCAAGCCCTGCTTAACATTGAGGGTTACAGCCTTTCTTTAAGTCCTTCATCTCTCTTACTTCATCTCTATCATCGCTTATTTTCATCCAGTGCTGAGGTTTACACTAAAGTAACATGTATCATAAAACACAATTATTTCAATTTTATATGTAGATTTCTATGTATTGAACAACTACTTCTGCTTCCATTGCAACTACTTCAAATATAACCATTACAACAACAATAACTATCATTACTACCAGTACACTGCTATGATAACCTTTATTGGTACATTGCATTTTACCAATTTTACTTTTGGTCCATTTGGCCTTTTTGGTCATAATATGATGAGTATTAAAGTTCACCATTGCTACTTTTTGCCATTTGGAGCTGCCAAAACTGTAACGTTTTAGCCACCACACTCCATCCTCAACTCAAAAACCTAAAGAAAAAAATCCAACAAAACCTGTTGAGGAGAGGAAAGGAGAGGAGAGGCCTTTTTCTGCTGCCGAGCCAAGTGTGCACATATGGATGTAATTAGATGAGGACTGCATGTGGACTGCCAAAGAGTCTGGGCTGTGGTGTAATTGGGGGACTAGATCACTTTAAACACAGCAGGGACATCCTCACAAAGTGAAAGTCTGGCAGAAAAATGAAAGAACGTCAATGAAACACCCAACTAGTGAAGTAGAATTTTTAAATCTGTAGCAAGATGGATCCTTCAGAAGCAGCCTTCCACTACCTAACACCATGTGACAGTAGTCTTTAACCACTAGGACTGAGTGCAGGCAGCGTGAGTGCAGGCAGCAACATGCAAAATCAAGCTGGAAGACTCAGGCATGACTGGAAAAAAGAAGGTGAGCAGCAGAGAGTGTAGAAGACTGTATGAAGTTTCCATGTCTCACATTTCATCTCAGTACTGGATTTAGAATGAGAGGAAACTGGGAAAGATGCGGGGGTTGAAAATTAGGATTGCAGTCAGGAAAAGAACCTTTTTTCCAAACACGATTACACAATCTAAACCCACAGAGACGACATACTGTAGGGGAAGTCTGGGCTGAGGCCCCGTCTGGCTGGGAAGGTGTCTGAATGAGACCGGCACTCTGAGGCAGCACAGTCAGGGTCAATACCACATGAAAGAACACAAAGGAAAGGAGACAAAATCATATTCCAGATTTGGGTTAATATTTCTGGGGTGTGGACATGGGTGGGGGCCGTGAGAATGAGCTCTGTGTGTGATGTACAATTCACAGCTGCCACTGCCAGCACACCTCTTACTACAATCCTGACAGATACTGATTCAAACACATCAACACAGAAAATCTGCAGTTAGAGCACTGATCTGATACCCTTGCTTTCTTTTTCTTTTCCCAAATTTTAAATATGAACATCTCATGTGGTACAAAGTTTAATTAATTATCTCTATGTAGGTAGCATGAGGCTCATGGCTGTGTTACTTCTGTGTCTGATCAATCTCACCATGACTCATGAAACTCTGTTTTATCCATTTTATGTGTTGACGCAAACAGGAAATATACAAAAAAAGAAAAGTGATGGAAGGATGTTTTTGTCTCAGTGTGTGGTTTGTGTACAACTGTGAAATAGCCTACTAGCTAGACAGCTATTAGAAAATCTTTGTGCTTCTGTAATTGTGCAAAGTAAGATGGCAGCACTAACTGAATTTTCCCATTTTCACTATAACACAGAAATATCACAAATCAAATATGTCTTTAGTTTGCAGGTAAGCTGCATCATAGACAGCCAGCAATTCAAAAAGATAGATTTTTTAATGTTGTATTTTTATTTTTTTCTGACTGTTTTTTGTATTTCATTGATTATGTTCTTAACACGTTACTTGTTGCTAACATGTTTTCAATCTGCCCACAGAGCCATAGTATTACAGCAAATAGAAAAACAGAATTTCCATTTCATTTTTATAATCAAACTAAAGCTCTCAACAACAGGTGGTATTACAACTACATGTCATGCCTATATTTCCTGATTATTGGATTCTGTTTAAATTAGCTGTCTCGTGTCGGTTTATCTTTAGAGCTCCAGGAGGATTCAATCATTTGTATGTAATAATAACATACAATGGTGCCCCCCCC
>NC_045745.1:26081469-26082840 GCF_008692095.1 Etheostoma spectabile | reverse complement strand
TGCCTCCGTCATTTAAGCTTGAGCCACACTGGCGATGCACTGGCTAATGTTTTCTGCAGATCTTATATGTGAATGGGCGTGTTCGTCAGTGTGTGTGTATGTGTGCATGTATGTGTGTGTGTGTTTGTTTAGTGAGAGAGAGCCATTAAGTGGAGGGTGTACTGCACCACATTACATACTGGAAAGAGCACAACACTTAAAAGCAGAGATTATAACAATTTTACTTTCCAGCGGACTTTCCCTTTAAATCATCACCTCAGAGTTCATTAGCAGGATTTATGATCCAAAATCGCTCATTGACTCTCCTTGTCAGTTACCTAAGCATCTCAGAAGCAGCTTTGCTGTGTGTTTTACCACGCCTTTGTCTTTATGGATCTAACACATTCCTGAGACAAGAGGTGGTGTGTTATTAAAAATCAAAGAGTTATTTGGTGGTCTGAATGAATGTGATACATGAGCAGCCTGAATGGCGGGGGGAGGGGAAGGTGTATGTGAAGCAGTTGTGTAATCATCATGAACCTTATTTTCCACATGTCAAAAAATGGAGGAAGTTAATAATGATCCAGGATCCCATGGATGAAGTACTAAATCAATACTTTTGCTCCTTGAATGAAGACACATTGTACTGTCATCAAATGTATTTTACCAAAGAATTAAAAACACATTAAAAGTTGACTTTATACTTTGCTGTCATGGCTTTAAAACCTAATTTAATATTTTACGTCGGCATGCAGGTACGCTCCAAGACAGCCAGGAAGCATATCATTTTCCCATGCAGCACTAACTGCAACTAGAAGAGCCAACTGAAGTGAAAAAAAACTAGGGCTGGGGGGGGGTCTTTGTCTTTTAGCTCTTCTCGTCAGAGTGTTTCATGTGACATCCGAGTGAGAGCTCCTTTTTCATAATGTCATGATTCACTCCGTGAAGAGAAAGGCCGATGTCTTCACAGCATGAGATGGCGGAGGGAATATATCTTTGTCCTATACTGTTTATCATATAGCTGGGAATGGGCTGGAATAAAGCGAGACGAGGCAGAGATGCAAAATCCAGAGGATGAAAAATATAATGTGATGTTGCAGTTGGAGTTTTGTAATTCCAAGACCTTTTTTCCCCCTTAAAGAAAAACATACTGTGCATTCCTCAACTGCTAAGTAAGCAAGCCTAGTAGACACCATGTATGTCCATGAGAACACATAGGCACAGACTCAGATTCATTCATCATATTTTCAATAAATTACAGGTAATAAATTGTAGTGGGAAAATCATACTACTCTGCCCTTTTTTTTGCAAGCTGAACAGAAAAATATCTTTGCACAAGCACAAAATATGTGTGTAATCACAAATAGAAAGAAAGAAAGAAAGAAAGAAAGA
>NC_045745.1:26071293-26081459 GCF_008692095.1 Etheostoma spectabile | reverse complement strand
GAAAGAAAGAAAGAAAGAAAGAAAGAAAGGTTGCCCTCTAAGTGCCCTGTGACCACCCACCCACCCACTCCTGTCTGTCTGGAGATGACTCATCTTCGGCCCCCTCCCTCCACAGCGTCCGCACCCTCCCAGCACAAAAACAACAAATTACAGCCCTGCAAACCACAGTTGAAAAGCTCCCCAGTTCACTGTACCGAAGGCTAGTGCAGACATCATCTCTCACCATACAGATGTTACAATGGCCTGATCTGTCCCCTTTCTTTGAACACGTTTTCTGGTGGAATCACAAAAAGCAATTTACCCAGTCAGCACTAGACTCTGTGATGATGCACACCGAGTCACTTTCACTATGATTCATTCTGAATCAAACACTGAGATTTAAAAATAGATGCCACAACACTTTCTGGTCAACATTCGAAGTAGTCTGACACATAAAACCCTCAACGTGACGTTTACAGATCAAACAAACAAAAATAATTTCTTTATTAGTGAGCTTAAGAGGTGCTGGTGGGGGGAATTTTGTTACCTTCAGACAGAGCCAGGCTAGCTGTTTCCCCCAGTTTTCAGTCTTTATGCTATGCTAAGCTAACCATTGATCTTCTCATCTAACTTGACAAGAAAGCAGCTGTCTTTAACCGCTGGCTGATTTCTGCCTACTGCCTTTTTTGTGCTTGGCACATAACATAAACTCAACTTTTGTGGGCTTGTTTGCTGGAATTTGCTACCTATGGGGTGATATTGAGAACAGCGAGGCTCTACCATACTGTCAATATTTAACCTTGGAAAACTAAAATAATTTAGAAATCTAGACGCACCCTAGCGGCAGCAAATGTTTTTGCAGCCAGGGTCAGTCTAGCCAGCTCCAAAGCCGGAAACCGCATCCCCAAACGCCTACCATCAACTGGCACTGTGAGACCACATACCACACCGAGCGAAAAAGAGTGATGCATGAAGTGGGTCACACTCCAGCAGCTGGGCCAGACGTTGGGAGTAAATGACATAATCACTGCCTTTTGAACACACAAACCTGCATATGCATTCCTCCTCCCCTTGCACAATTCTCAGTGCTCCGACAACCCCCAGAAACTCTGAGCGGCCTCGGCTTCAGCTATCCAAACAATAGCGCTATGCTTTGCCAGGGTCGGCCACTGTCACAAAAGGCATTCATTACCTCTCACAGTCTGCCTAAAACAACCGCTTAACCTTAACAGAAACTGGACAATGACAATGAGCAGACTCCGGAGAAACAGCCGAAGCAGCCGTCATCAGGAAAATCTGATCTGAGTACCAAATTTAACTCAAACTCTGCCTTGCACAATGTGATTTTCACACGTGATAGAAATATGCAGAGTGGTTTCAACTGCTCTTGGGTGGGCACAAGTCCAGCGTTGCCCTGTCACTCCCCTGGCAGAGATGTTTGTGGAAAGAGAGCCAAATAGTCAGACAGGATCTTGGCACAGATCGGGATGAGGTCATATAATGACTGTCTAAAAGCCTTGGGTATAGGGACCGGAGGGCAGGCAGGTAGAGGAGTGCTGACAGTGCTCTGCTGAGATTATGTCAGATACCTGCCCTGCGGGATACACTCAGCACTCAGCACTGGTGCGCAAGGCAGGTAATGTCTGCAGGCTGCACAGTATCAGGCCACGGTGGAAGGCAGCGCTGGCAGAGGTCGTGTTATTATGTTTACCCTGGCTAATCGCTACAGCTACAGGGTCCTGCATGGTGTGGGTGCAGTCCCTAGCGCTCGCATTCCTCTGCACAGCTTTAAATAACTGCTCCGTTTCTCCCCCTCACGGAGCAAATGGGAGGAGAGTGTTAAAGATGGCAAAGAAGGCTGTTTGTTTGAGCTCACAAGCACCAAACACACTTTGGCACACACACACACACACGCAAATATACACACTGTTCCCTTGTAACATTACAAAAAAACACTTCATTACTTCTTTGTTTTCATAATTTAATCTGCTGCAGTGCTTTTTTTCAACCTGCCCAGCAGAATTGGCTTTTTGTGTGTGCAGAAAGCGATGATATGGAGGAGTCTCAATATCAAAGGAAACTTTTGCTCAGATCATGTGGATTTTCGCTCTGAATGAGCATTGTGGTTTAATCCTGACAGAAGTGCCTCTGGATTTAGCCCTTTCAACAACAAGTTTTCATATACGTATAGTATCTATCAAATTGTTGGGCTGTCAGACTGCTTTCAAGTTGGGAGACACCATGTTTTTAAGGTTTTTGAGGTGAATAGCAGGATTATTTTTTACGACAGTGCCTTCTTTTTGAAAATGACCATGAAGTCTAGTCTAATCTATTAATACAGACATACAGTACATACAGTATATGACATATTCATACTCATGCAGCCTTATTATAGCATTTACATTCTGTCTACACAGTGATAGCATTTGCAAAACCATGGTAGAAGGTTAATGAGAACGGTAGATCCCAAATAACCTCAGGTGTTATTTTCCCAACGTGCATAAATAGACAGGGAGAGGTGACAGAATGTGTATCCATAAATATTAAAACACACCCCTGACATGATGAGCTTGCTAATACAAATCACAACACGCAAATCATCAAAAGGAAGAAGCTATTCACTATTAATGAGCTGCAAATGAACGTACATGAGCCTCCCACACACACGTGTATTTGTTTTTGAAAGGGTGTGAGCACGGGAGCCGTGCCCTTCTCCCAATCCAACCTGTGGCAAAAAATAAGGAGTGCTGCAGGTTTTTGGTTGCCTGTGTAAGACCTACTTCTCCAAAGCCTGGTACGAGAGAAAGAAGAGTGTGTGGGTAAGCGCTGAGGGCTTTGAAAGGTAAAATAAACTGGCCTTCTAAATAGAAAGAAAGCAGAACCAGTTTTTATCTCCTGTATTTGACTGACTTGTCTTCATTTTCAGGCTCCCATGGACCTCTGACCCATGCCAAGGGGAAACCAAAACAAACCACAAAGCTACTACTGTCACTTAACTCTAAATAAAGAACCACATGGGAAATACTGAAATAGCCATATTCACTTCTCAGGATGCCCATTTTGGGGGAGACAAGCCCAGACCGGGAGACGATAAGACCACTTCCTGTGCAACATGAGGCCCATTGCTTTTAGTTATTCCAGAAAAAAAGATTTGAGAATCTAGAGTAGCCTGGATGTCTGGAGCCCTGATTAAGAGGAGATGCTGCTGAGATGCAGAGGAGGGACGAGACTCAGAGGGCTGTCTGGAGGCCCAGCAGCGGCTGTCAGTAAGGTTGACATATGAGAATAAAAATTCACAGCAAGTCTCATTCTTGTTGGTAAGTAAACACACAACCAAGGCATTGGGTATAGATGCTGATTTTTATGTAACCACTTTATTTTTAAAGTATAGCTTTGAAATATAGCTCTTCTTTCCCAAGTGGATAAAGTGTGAGACAAAAACACCCAGTCTTCAAGGAGCAAAACAAATACCCTGTAACCTTCTCTACTTCACCCTATCCTGCAATTTACACCACGCTTTCAAGTGCTGAAAAAAATAAGTTGGCCGTTGGACACTGTGTCAGCCAAACACATGGATATAATTACAAAGACAGCCTTCATCTGCTGGTAAACAAGTCCCATAAAGACACTGAAGAGGAAATGCAATGGGATGACCATGCAGAGGTTCATGCGGGGTTTTAACAATTTGGGATTCCCAAATGGAACTTGCATCCATTCTCACATGCCTCAAGATGCACTCATTTATTTACTACGATAACAATGCTTGCTCCCCCCACAGAGACCGAGTATGACTTGCAAAGATACCATGTGGAATCCAAGAAAAAGGCATATAGGGCTATAAACGCCAACTTTCCTCTGACTGCCAACATGTCAGGGAGGCTTTCAATTTCCCGTGCTTTCATCAGTTTTAGGAAGTGTGAATTAAAATATAGATCTATTAATGGCATGTGGATTCCCCGGAAACATATAGCCAAAGCATATCTGGCAGGTTTTACCTTCATTGGAGTGACATCATGCAGATGAAATAGTTAATGGGAAAGTATGTAGTATATGAATTGCAGTGTAAGCTACAGTTCAGAGAAACATGCTTTTAAAAAACAGGAAATAAAGTAGCTCATACATTTACTCTTTTGCCTCTCAGCGCTCTCAGTTGCTATTTTCAGCGTCATACAGTCAAAATGTCATACATTCATCCTGAAGGGAACATGAAGGCCTGTACCAAATGTTTCCTGGCAACCCATCCAATAGTTATGGAGATATTTTACTCAAAAACACAAATGTCAACCTCATGATTGCTCTAGATAAAAACTCTGGGGATCACCAAAGCTGTTAAGATTCATCTTCTGGGCGCCATTGATGTCTGTACCAAATACTATGGCTAACCATCCAAAAGTTGTTGAGATATTTCACTGACTCTGGACCAGAGAGGTGGACTGATGGACTGACAGACTGACATTTGACATTTGGCATGTGCAAAGACACACCGCTAGGATGGCTTAAAATATGAAACATTAAATCTGGGATTTGCTTGCTTTTCTCCATTTTATTTTTTATTTATTTAACCTTTATTTATCCAGGTAAACTGTTTGAGAACCAATTCTCATTTACAAACATTTTGTATCATTATATTATAGTACATAGTTGTTGTTGTTTTTGTTTGGGGGGGGGGGGTTGTGGCTCAGAGGTAGCCACAAGATTGACGGTTTGATCCCCGGCTCCTCCAGCCACATGTCAAAATGTCCCTGAGCAAGACACTGAAGCCTGACTGTCCACTGCTCCAAATGCTTAGGATGAATTAAATGCAGAGATTGGATTTCACCACATTGTACTGTACAATTGTACAAGTCAAATAATAAAAGTTACTTCTTCTTCTTCTTTTTGGAGAGCTGGTCAGAAAAAGTGAATAATGTCAAAACATCTCCTTGGCGCAAACCTCTGCCAACACTGTTCTCCACTTTGCTCTACAGTTGTTTAACCCTGGGATATGATTCATCCATCTTAAATGTGAGGTTGAATGCATTTCTCATCCTGTAAACATGCTGTTAGGGTTTAAAATATATGTTTTCGGAGCAGATGCATACCATGTCCCGAGTTTGAGTTTCTTATCCACAGGCTTTCGGTCACTTTATCATGTCAACCTTTAGAAACTATTCATCTTCATTGGCAGAAATCCCAGATCCGACTAAAAACCTGACTGTTTCTTGGTACTCCTCCTCCTTGGTACTCCTAAGCCAAATTTAAACAACAGCTTTACTGACTGAAAAAAAAACAGCCAAAGGTGTCCTGCACTTCAACTCACTTCCACACACATACAGGAACTACATTTGCTCAGATTGGGCCTCGTTGTTCTGACGTCACAACAGTCTCAACATGGAAAAGTCTTGGTATTGTTGCTGCTACAGCCATGGCCCTTTTTAACATGGGAGAGAGACATTTCCACTTGTCAACACCACATTCCATCCCTCACACTAAACAACCCAGCCTCCAAGCTGAACCCACGATCCCCTGACGCAAAAAACTCATACATTCAGTTATGGTCTTTTCAGATACTTTGCCTGTGAAACCCAGGAGACAGTTGACTGTAGTTTTACTATCCAGACCAAATGTGAAGCAGCATCAGCTATTCCAGGAATCTAAAATGTCTTTCTTGAATTATTTGACACAGAAGCTCCAAAACGTGATGCACCACGAAGAAATCAGGGGGAGAAGAGGGAGAGCCGGTGGCCGAGCCAACTCCGCAGCACTGCATGGTGTCGAGGCGGAAGAATACTTTCACCTAAGGATTCACTTGACCTCGATTAAATCCAGCCTGCTTACTTCCACATAGGCAAACAAATGAAAAAAGCTGGCGAGGCCACATCTGTGTGACTAACTACCTCTCTGTACTTCAAAACTTGCGAAAATAACTTGTTGATGATTCATTACCTCAGCAAAGGAGGTCCTGTTTTTTTTGTCGTTTGTTTGTTGGCTTGGTTGTCTGTCAAGAGGATTACAGAAAATTGACTGGCCTGATGTTCATGAAACTAAGTGGAAGGGTGAAGCATAGGCCAAGGAAGAACCCATTCAGTTTTGGAGTGGATCTGAATCATGGGGCGAATACTCAAATTACTTTGCACTTTCATTAACGTTGATAGATAGAGCGTTTGTGTTGCATTAAAGTGGTTTCGGAATAATCGGAAAATGAGTTACCAAATGGAAAAATTCACACTGCATTAACATTGTTCGATGGGGCATGCCTTGGCAGAGGTCTGCAATCTCCGAGTGCCTTTCTCACTGATTGTGTTTATGGCTTTCCATAGATGAATATAAGGCCATTTTTCATTCACTATTACTGCATCTTAGCTTCGCCATTCAAATCTAAATGTGTGTAGGCACCCAAAGCAGCTGGTAAACTCTAGACAAAATCACC
Organism: Etheostoma spectabile; assembly: GCF_008692095.1. NCBI lineage: Eukaryota > Metazoa > Chordata > Actinopteri > Perciformes > Percidae > Etheostoma > Etheostoma spectabile. The sequence goes on along the minus strand of NC_045745.1, from coordinate 26,075,071 downwards.
ATTAAGAATTTAGGAGAAAGAAACAACTGTTTTGAAATAACCGAATGTGAGTTTTGAGGAGTTTTATAGTTGATTGTACTTTATTTCTTGCAAAAGAGACGAGGAAGGAAGAAGGTTCTGTCACCAATGTGATGTCAACTGAAATATGAACCCTTTGCATCCCAGTATGCTGGGACATACAGCTGTAATCTATATTATTTTATTATTATTATTATAAATTTGTGCTACAGCTTAATATGGGGTTTGTATCAGTTTGGTGAAAAAGGGATTAAGTGACTAATAATCAACATCTGCTGACAAGAGAGAAATTACACTATTTTTCCACTACAGATATGCCAGAAAGAAGATGAATGAAGATGAAAACGCAATTAATCAATGTACAATTTTCTTGTTTAGCATCTTATTATCCACACTGAACCAGTAGGAGAAAAGAGGATCAATGAAATCCAGTTCTGGGCCGGGAGACTAACGTAGACTGCATGGCTCCACGTCTCACCACAGCTGAACTTAAACAACGCAGAAAGGCTTCACTCATGCCAACCAGACACTGGAGTCAGGGAGGAAGTATACATCTTAAGAGTACATTTATATGCTATGTAATGAGCCATGCCTCAGTAATTAAAGTGTAATATGGGAACGTTTTCCAGTGATGCAGTGGAGGGTAAACCCAGCTCACCTCGTCTAGCAGAGTTTTAGCCCACTTGACATAACTCCTAATGACATGTATTCTTGGTGAATATGAGTAGCTGGTGTCAAATTGATGTAAGCTATAAAGAAGATTGGACCTTTTAAAGGGAATAAAGGCCAGAATGAATCAGTCATGAAATACTGTACTCAAGTACCATTATGCGATACAGATATATATGGTAAGATCATGAAATATGCTGCATTGTTACAGATTGAAGTACCTATACATAATAAATGTTACACTCAGCACCATCTAGAGCAGCTTCACATTGACAACTATCTAAGACTAAAAGACACTGAAAGGGGCCCATCTGCAGTACTTTCACTTTTGATACTCACTGTAAATTACCTACAGAACTTATGTTGAAGTGAGAATTTGAATACAGGACTTTTCCTTTAATGGAGAAACATTTTCCATTTTTACTCAATTAAGTAGGTGATTTTAATACTTTTTTCCACGACTGCCTTGTAATAACATTTAACAGCATTTTATGGAGTTTGGTGGTAGTAATTGCCACTTTTATTGCTCAAAGTAGTTATTCTCCCTGAAAAATGTCTGATATACTGCTGTTAGCTGTTAAACACAGTGATAGTGTTAAGATTTTGATTATCTTGCCTACGTAACTTTTTCAGACAATATATTTAGAGATCTATATATAAAAATATCAATTTATGAGCCCCAACAGGCCTCCCTCACCTCTCAAAAGGCTCTACGGAGGAGAAACTGTAAACCCAGAGGTCACAGCAGCACTATTAGTTAGGCTAATCGCAGCGGCCTAATTTGATCCCCTCGTAAATAAACAGCACATTGTTCCACTCACCGACCCTGAAGCCCTGTCCGATGAGCGTGTCCGACGCCTGCCCGTTCTCCGCGATCAGCGTGGTGTTGTTGCCCTGCTCGCAGGTATCCTGACACTGTCCATTCAGGCAGATCCGCTTGCAGATGAGAGGAGCGATGACCACCTTGAAGCGCTCCCGTGTGGAGGAGCGCTCCGTGCACCACACCAGCCTGTGGACGCTCAGCCAGATGACAAGCAGACGGGCGATCAGAGTGGGCATCCTGGCATCCTTCACTGGCCTCCACAGAGACCCGGGGACATTCAATCAACAAGTTGACTGGTTCGGCTCCAGCTCAGAAGCGCCTGCTTTGTTAACCGAGGCTGATTTTTGACTTCTCATACGGTGGGGGGGGGGGGGGGGGGGGGGGGGGGGGGGGGAAAGCGCGTCCTTCCTCCTGTTTTTTCCTAAAGGGAAAAATAAAAAATAAAAAATAATTACTTCCCTCGTGTGCCCATGCGATCCGTCTGCAAAACCGACACGTTTGACATCTTTCAGAAGTTTCTTGTTGCCCTCGTTGCTGTTTGTGTTCAAAAGTTGCCCTCTCTTTTGTCGCTCTTCCTTCTTCTCGCCTCTTGCTTTGGAGAGTCGGAGAGAGTGCGTATATGGGTTTGGGAAAGAAAGAAAGAAGGGAGGAGAGGAGAAGGGGGTGAGCCAACCCTCTCTGGAGAAACTTGGCTGCAGGCCAGCCAGGCGGTGCAGGAGCAAAGCTTAAAGTGGTTTCCTTGTTGGTTATTTCTCCCTGACACCTCTCCTCTCCTGCCCCCGCACAGACCCGACTCTGCAGATCAGAGCTGCACAGCTGTGTGCGTCACTCTGAGAATAAAAAAAAAAAATACTGACATGAAATACATTTCTGTACACGCTGTTGTGTTTGGTTAGTTTCTGATGTATATAAGTATTAAAATGAGCATGTGACTTATGGACACTGATAAAGCAGCAACCCCTCTTTGTTAAGGACTGCATTATCATTGTATTTCTTACTCAAATAAAAAATAATTGTGCCTGTTTGTTCAGCCCGATGCTGATTATCCACTGACCCTATCATGTCAATAAAAAAGTCTTCAGAATTTCAGACATACTCGTGTGTAGATATTTTCTGGGTCATCGGGGTCATGGTGTGGTCGCCATCAGGAGTTCCTCCACCTGTAAGTTTGCAGCTGGTTGGACATCTGGTTTTTGTCTCATGAGAGTTCAACATTCAGCTTCATTCCCTCTGAGAGAAAAATATGACATCTGCACTACAGCTTTACATCTGCGCGTTACATGTTGTGATTTCACAGGTGAGTTCATCTGACATATCACACACCACACCGGTTTCTCTACCAGGGCAACTGATGACTAATCTACTGAGTAGTTTCTAAACCAAGGTGATGTCTTTAAGTGTTTTGTTTCAGTTCAATGTGATATCAAACAGACAAAAAGCAGGAGATCTCCATAACTGAGAGTCTGAAAACAGCACTTTCTGCCAACTTTGCATGAAAAATGACTTTAACGATGAATCGATTATCAAAAAAGTTTGCGACTTTTTTTGCTAGTCGACTAATTGATTTATCGTTGCAGCACGTGGCAAACCGCAAAAATTAATGTGTTGCCCTTTTCGACATCAAGATGAATTTTATTGTCCCACAAGGTGAACATTTGTCTTGGGCACTTTAACCCATGCTGCAGCTGTAAAATAAAAACTAAAATAAAAAAACACATACATGTTGTACATGTTGTAAAACAAACAACATGTACAACGGATACAGTACAATACCACACAACAAACCATGATATGGCCTATAATAATAGTGTGTAAAACACAACATGGCGTCACGCAGAAATAAATAATACAAACATGTCAAATCAAAGACACGATCACCTTATTTTTCCCAATGATATTTGCTTTGTTTAAGAAACACAATACCACAACAACAAATACATACAAATTTTAACCAGAAGTTCTGCACAAAATGTTCACCTAAATAGAAGTTATAAACAACAAAACCTTCATACAAATGCAATGTATGCAGATTCATCCCAGTCATGTGTTAAACTGGGACTCTTTTGCCTGGTTGAGTCACTTCCTCCTCCAAAAAGTGAGTGTTTACCTTGAGTCGCTCAGGAAATGACTGCATGGGCCTACAGAGAGTTCACAGGCTGCTCTCACATTTCTCTCTGCCTCTGCTACTCACCATCACTGCATCATCAGCTGCCAAGACACACACACACACACACACACACACACACACACACACACACACACACACAC
>NC_045745.1:26057985-26071279 GCF_008692095.1 Etheostoma spectabile | reverse complement strand
CAGACACACACACACACACACAGACAGAGAGACACACACACACACACACACACACACAGAATGCAAATACATTATAGGTCACACATAAATCATCCCCTGTGTATTATAGTATAGTATAATGACTTCCCTTCTGAAAACTGAATTGCACTAGACAATAACAAACAGAAAAGAGAAATAAACAGCTGTAATACGCAGCCAAAAAGATAAAAAACAGCTGTTAACAGAGAGAGGTTTACTGAGGATGGTAGTGGAAGTATTTAGAGCCTTTACTTAAGCAAAAGTAGTAATCCCACAATTTAGAAATAAGAGTTAAACTCTTAAATTACACATTTTACTTGATTAAAAGTGTATGTGTGATCAAAATGTGTTGGAAGTAAATTAAAAGGACTCAACATGGAGCAGAATTGCCACTATGGAGCAAAATGGTGTTATAGAATTACAGATTGGATTGTTATTACAGACAGATCTTTATTATTAGACTCACGGTCCATAAAAAACAGCAACAACAACAGCAAAAAAGATACAGATACACAAGACAGACACCAATCAAATAAAACAGTTATACCAGTAATCCCATAAGGGGGACTGGTATCGCAAACAGATACAGATACATTAAAAACAGCATTTAAACTTAACTAGACAGTAGTACTTTCAAATCTTGATCTGCAAAGTAACTATTACCTGTAACTGTCAAACAGCAGTAATCAATACTTGGTTACTTTCTGCCACTGTTTGTTGCAAGCTGTAATTTACCCTTAGGTTGTACATGAGTGTATTGAGAAACTTGTCAATGTGAATGTGTACATTGCCATCAGATACTAGAAATCAAAGGTGGACAATATTTTGAGTCTTACCGTGGGACCCAGTTTACAGCAGGGCACGTGGATTTTCTGAAATTTCCTCTTCCCTCTGTATTTGATGTCCCTAAAAAATAGCTGTTGTGTCTTCTTTAGATGCACCTTTCTCTCACCAACCACAGCGTCGCCATGTTGTTTTATTTTTGTGAATCACGAGCTCTACACTGTGAACTTCCACTGCTGAGTTGAAGGAAATACTGTTTGTATGCATTAGGCAGGGCTAGCTTCAATACTTTGATACCTGTTAGAAAAATTATGATACATACTTTTTCTCTGATTATTATTAAAACTGTCTGCATAAGAATACCATATTATACTGATCACTCTAAAACAAGATAACCATGGTCTGTCCTTGTGAAAGGCCCAGGATGTTTCGGCGGAGGAGATTCCCACACCCAATGAGATAAACTGACACCATCCACTTTGTAGAAATAAGCGGCTGTAGAGAACTTCCGGTTGGGCATTTTCTGTACTATTCTGTAGTGTGGAAACTGTCTTCTTGTGTTCAAGTAAAGGGGCTGGGGCTCAGTGGTAGAGCGGTTGCCTGCCAGTTGGAAGGTTGGTGGTTCAATCCCTGGCCCTGCAGTCCCATGTCGAAGTGTCCTTGGGCAAGACCCTGAACCCCGAGTTGCCCCCGGTGCTGCGCATCGTTGTTAATGAGTGTGAATGTGTGTGAGTGTTTATCTGATGAGCAGGTGGCACCTTGTACGGCAACCTCGGCCACAGTGTGTGTGTGTGAATGGTGAATGTTTCCTGTAGATGTAAAAGCGCTTTGAGTTAAGACTAGAAAAGCACTATATTACTAGAAAAGCACTATATAAATACAGCACATTTACATTACAGCAATACAAACTATTGCAATAGTCATATTACATTGTAACAATCCCAATTGATTTGTCAAAACACTGAAAAGAGTGCACTTGTTAATAACAGAAAAAAAGTTCAACGACAGTTTTCAGTAACCATACCAAAAGCCACCGAAAAATAGCAGTTTGTGTGTATAAACACAAAGTCACTACTCTGCATTGGGAGAAGAATAGTGTTATCTCAGACTTGTCTTTGGCCGAGTCAACAGCATCTACACAGTCTGCTTGGCAGCATCTTAGTCTGCCCCACGTGGTTTTCCTGTCATGGTACAACAAAACAAACGGACTGAAACTAAAGTAATAACATCGGGATAATCAGAAGGGATGATCTAAAATTAGGATGTACTTGTGGATTTAGCTTTGAGCTAATTGCCACGTTGTCGATCCAGTTAATAGTTTGACTGCGGAAAGAATTTAAAAAGTAATAAACAGGTCAGTATGTCACAGTAGTGGGATGACTGCCTGTATATTGTGTGTGTGTGTGAATAGCCACATTTTTACAATCAGGTCGATATTGGTAGAATACTCATCATTTGTGCTACTGGTGTGATGATACGTGAAAGGTATGGAGACGACCAAATTAGACCAATGCTTGTCCTGCGTATTTATATTTTCTTTCTGCTTTATCTTTCCCGTTTTTGCATAGTGATAGATCACTGTTGTTCTTGTCTCTGTTTCTATAAAAGGGCAATACAAATGTAAAAAGAAATAAAAAGGAATAAACAGCCAAAGATAGCAAAGCAGTACAAACAAGGCCCTTTAATATAGTAACATTTACAGTTGGTAACACAATGAATGTGATGTTGGGGAATGTGTGTTGAACACAGATGAATTAAAAGAAGTTTTTTTTAAATTCTTCACATGTAACACTGCCATTTCAGTTTAAACCTACATGCAAAGGCCCCCTCTGGATGTAATACAAAAAACAATAAATATGATTATCTGGGAACAAGACTACCTTGGCAAATTCGTATTCTGGGTTTACAGTAACAAATATTTAAACAATTTAGTGCCTTTTAAAATGACTCACACCTGTAAATGTACATAGAATAGTTACATGGAGATTGTTATATTAATATACACGATAAATGACAGAGACCTACAGAGTATAGCTTAAAAGATGAATGGTCTGCTGTTCACCCTGATGCATCAGGAAGAGTTTTAGTTAGTTTAAGATTATATGTGATTACATTGCATGTCAGCATACTGATGTTTTAAAAGCATGTTGTGTTTTTTATTTTAGTATTTTTTTTTTATTGTTGTTGCACACTGACTTTTCCACAAATGTTAACCCTCATTAATCCAGATAAAATGGCTAAAACTACAAACCTATGTACAGAAACGACCAGGAGGCATTCATGCCAGCGGAGGAGCAGATATGCACATGCGAGCACCAAAATCTGTCCGCTGGTAATTGCCAGTCACGATCTGGTAACAATATACAAGTCCAGAAAAGAAAAGGCTTTCTAGACACACAGTAGCAGCATCTTAAACAAAAAAAAAACGGAATGCTAAAATATGGTCCATAAGAGAGAGAGAGAGAGAGATAACACAGAAACAGTAAACTGTTGATCTGAGTCCATGCTGATGCCAACAGACTGTGCTCTCTTCAAATGACTTAACAAATAATATGGATCTCTTCAAATTTAGACATTCTTGACACAGATAGCTTCTGCTTGACGCTGTCGATCTTTGAAGTGTGAAACTGGTTCATGCTTCATGAGGACATACAACAGTGTAAATGTAAATGCATCATTGGGCTAGACTGCGACTCCACTAGTATGGTATTTTTGTGGTCATTAATTATTATTTAGAAATAGTGGTGACATCTGTGGCATTACAATTATATTCACAAATGTGCTTTGGTCCTTCATAAAACACAAGATTTGTTCAATGCGAGTGCATCCACTTGGACAATTATTAAAAAACGTCATTTTCACAAATTTTTCTCAACTAAAATCGATTAGGTGAAGAAACCAAATGACAGATACATTATTTATTTTAGGACTGCCCTACATTAGGTTCAGTTTCTAATGCCCAACTACACAATGCACATAGTATGGACTCCTGCAAGTCTGTCCACACATAAAGCATGAGCCAGCCCTATGGATCCATTTCTATCCATTTGAGTAGCTCAGTGTGTTGGTGAAAGCATGTTTAATTAGTAGCTGAATATAATTCAACAGCTAATCCAATCTCTCTAATGTGTAAACCTATTTTAAAAAAGATTATCGCCCAGAGTCACAATAAATAGTTTGTCTTGATTAAAATCCAGGTGGAAACTATCTTGAACAGCAGCAGCACTAGCGACTCAGCTGAAGGTTGAGTGAGTGTTCATACAGCGTCTGAAACTATCACCAGGTATTTGGCCAGGTATATTGTTGGCAGTGGCATGTGAAATCGTCAGGCCATCCGCCACTTTGGCAGAAAGGAAAAAAAAAAAATGATTTCAGACCCTGTATTCAAGGCACTTATATATTTAAAGTGAGGAAACAGCTTTTGTCCACTTTTTTTTTTGTCAAATTATTGCCAGGAAGCTAGCAAACTCCCTGTGCCAAGAACAACCTCTACGCTATTGCTGCTGCTTGATGAATGTGCAGGAAAAAATACTTGTACAGCAAATATTTTAAACATTATTTTTACATCTAAGAGTGTAAAGAATGACATAAGCACAGCTCCAATGCTAGGGTTATATATAGCCCCTCTCTTCACTTCAACTGCCTGGAACAGAGATGACCTTATCCATCGCGTTTGGAAACTACACAAACACGTTTTCCACATTTTTTTTTTCCGGAGGAGGTTTTGTGGTGTGAATACCAACAGACAGTTACTCCTTTAATCATGCCCTACACACAGTCCACAACCGAGCTGTCATCCTCCTCTGCTCCCCACTCCCCAAACCTCATCTGAGGGGATGGAGCTGCTGGGTGGAGGTTGTTAATGTCATCCATGGCGTCTGGGTCCGTGTCATCACTGGCACCAATCCCCATGTGACCGCCTTCCTCCCGGTGCGTGCGGATGTGTTTCCGCAGCGCCGCGGGCTCCTTGAAGCTGCGGTTGCAGAAGGGGCAGCAGCACGGCCTCTCTCCGGTGTGGATGAGCTGGTGGTGTTTGAGGTGCTGCAGGCGGCTCAGGCGCTTCCCACAGATGGCACACACGTACGGTTTCTCTCCGGTGTGTGTGCGCCTGTGTTTGCGCAAACCGTCCAGGTGGCGGAAGCAGTTACCACACTCCGAGCAAGAGTATGGCTTCTCCCCCGTGTGTATGCGCAGGTGGGTTTTGAGCGCGCCGGACTCGCGGAAGCGACGACCACAGACTCCACACGGATAGGGCTTCTCTCCAGTGTGGATGCGGATGTGCTTCTTCAAGCTGGAGATCAGACGGAAGGTCTTTCCACACTCCAAGCAGTGGTGAGGCCGATCTCCAGAGGGCTCCCCTACTGTATCAGAGACCGAAGGTCCTGCAGAGTCCTCTGCTCTGCCCGGTGAAGCACTGTCTATTCTCCCGCCTACAGCAGTCCTAGCCAACTGTTTCTGTTCTTCAAGTCCGCCCTGTTGCAACGCACCACCGCATTCTCGCACAGGTCTTTGGTGACGCAGGGGGTGAGTAAAGGAACGCTGGGAACCTCCCTCCCCTCCAACTTCTACGTAGCCAAGGTCGCCATCATCGACTCGGTTGTCATCACGCATCCCAGGCTCCTTCCTGCTGGTCTGGCCAGAGCCTGAATTGGGTCCCTGTTCTTGTTTAATCTCAAACCTGGATGCTCCACCTGGTCCCTGGGATTGCCTTTCATCTAACAAAACACGCAGAAATGGGTAACAATGGGAAGCAATATAATATCAAACACACCTACAACTCTATATGTCCATTCAAAGTAAGTTATTGATTAATTTGCTGTCTGACTCACAGTCAAATGAAACCCAAATTATACAGTATAACACACACAGTACACATTGTATATTTACCTGGTCTGCTGGAATCTGAGCACATATGAGATGCGTTGGAAGCAAAGGATTCCAGAGCATGGTTAGTCACAGAGCCATCTGGTTGGATTGAAAGCTGGCACATTTTGTAATCATCTCTGGGCTCAAACCCATGAAGCGAATCATCCACAGAGCCACCGAGACCCATGTCAACACCGGCCCCATTTACATTCCGGGCGTTCTGGTGGTCCCGGTCCAAGCCTGAAGTCATCGACGCCATGGAAGACAGCGATGGGGCGAAAACGGACTGACTTATTGACTGAGAGCCCGTGTATGAGATCTGAAGCTGGTCTATGAGCTTCTGAGCACTACACAGACACTCCTGTAAAGTCTTCAACTCCCGCTCGGACACTTCCAGACGCACTTTGAGTCTTTCATTCTCTTGTTCCTTATGTAGCAACTCTTGTTGAGTCTCATTGAGCACAAGCACCACTTCGCCCAGCAGAGTGTCGACTGCAGCGGACATGGCACTTTGAATGGTCGGGGCGAGACGGGATTTCAGCGACGTTACGGTCACGCTGCCCTGCGAAGCTCCGTATCCAGCCTTGTCCGCTTTCCGATCATAACAGGACTCGACCCCGGTCCTTTCGGGAATGTTGATTATACTTTGCTTACGATTTCCACTGTGGACTGAGCTGTTGCTGCTATTAGAGGGAGAGGAATCCATGCTGCCAGCATAGCCTGTCCTCCTGGAAGTCATTATTTTAATGCAGTTATCTAGCTTTAATTCAGTTAGCTAACGTTGGCCAACGTTCCCAGGCTATGCTAACTATGAGACTAAAATACAGTCCAAACTTCTAACGGACTGGATTAATTGTGCGAGTTGTGTTGCTGTTATTTGTCAGAGCAATGAGTGAACTGGCACCAATTACATTTGCCCCATTAGCTAGCTGTTTAACTGGCGTCGCTGGCAAAAACAATGTAGTCAACTCTGATATGCGGCTCTGTGCTGGGCCTGGCTCCGCTAGCTAACATTTGCCTGCTAACGTTAGCTTTAAAACCAACAGCGAGCGGTCGGGAAAAGCCGTGCTCTTGCAACCACTGTGACTCTGCAGGAGAAACGTGCCGACGGTCTTAAACGGCGTTATTCAAGCCCGCGAATTACTGTTCGAACACTTTGATACAATGGCTCTAAGCAGCGACTCACCCATTTCAGCTTTTTTTTTTTTCCTGCACAACTGCACTGACTGTACTGCGAGGCCGTCGCACAGGAATGACGTCAACAAAGACGCTCTGTTGCGGGGCGTTTCTGCCCTGGGTGTTGAATTGAAGGAAGTGTCATCCTTCAGCCGAGCGTTACAAACAAGCCGAACTAATGTGGATTTGTCTTTAATTAAATTACCTTCTGCATATCAAACCTTTTTTTCAATTAAATATTGGTAGTCTTGCTGGTATTTGTATTATAGGCCTATTTATTAATTTATTTATTTATACTACTTTACCTATTCACTTGTATTTTTGTTGTACACTGCTAAAGAGCTGCTACACAGGTTTTTATCGTTCTAAGCAGAGTGAGCTAAATATATATTCTATCATACTGTAATTTAAAAAATGAAAATTGTGCTTTAAACCCCAAATTTACACACGCTTTTCTACTTTCCAACTAAAATGACACATTCAATTACGTTTTTTTGTGTTTAACATTTCTGTCTTCAGTGGGCAAAATTGGGTGATAGAAATAGTTATATTGATTCTTCTGATTCATTTATTCTTCTGAAATTCTGTCCAGTCAGTTTCCCCATTTGACCGAGGAGGATTGGCTACATAGAAACATGGAATGACCTCACAGAATGAGAAATAACTAGCTGGTTTCCTGTTTTTAAGTCACTGATAAGCCTGCAGAAAGTGTGTCAAGTGGTTGTTAAATGGGCTATGCCATTGATCGATATCTAATTGGACAATAAAACAGGCAGGAATGAAAGGATTTACAAATGAATTCATAAAAAAATAAACAGTAAAGGAATAGGTATTTTTCGATAAGTAATGTTTCAATAAAATACAAAGAATAATAAACACTGCGGTCTTCCATGGGCCAGTCCTGTCTTGTAGTCTGTAATTTATATTATTAACCCTTTTTCTTTATATTGCAGCATATTGGCGTTTGTTGCCAGTCTAATAAAAAAATTGTCAATTGGCTTTATCTCGCACAATTAAATATTATACTAATTGGCAAATGGCTTAATTAGTGATCTTTTTTGGGGAATAATGATATCACTTGTTTCTTTATCCTTGCATGACATTGTGTCAAATGTATTTTCCTGCAAGTCAAGTTTCGGGGTTTACATGGTCTATAGTTTGCGGCAGTCCAGCAGCCATTTGCGGGCAAAAACTTAAGTTTCTCTCTTTTTCAATCTAAAATTATACTTCCAGGGTTTCAAATCTAAAGTACCCGGGGGCCATCGACCTCTCAGACGGATATACAAACTCTGAAACTGGCGGAGAAGATAACAGTCTCTCCCACATCAACAGCCTGCGCCGCAAGTGCAGCATGCTGGAACTGGCCAAACGTTGGCTATCAGGAACTTTCTGATGCTTCGCAGATGAACCGCTTATTGTCACAGTGACAGTGCAATCCATCATGAAAACTAATTAATGTCACCCCCATCCAGTTGTGTAATTGACAAGACACAGAGCTCGCCTGGCTCTTTGCTACACCCTTATTCATGTTTTTCCTCCAGGATTTAGTATTTTCGGCTCTAGGAGGCACTGTAGACGGCTTTATTAATGAATGATGCTGAGGTCAGGCAACAAGCCCCATATTAATCATGTCCCTTTGGAATGGCTCCTTACAATCATGAATATACTGAGAACATGGTTTTCTTTATGTTGTTGTCAGTCCAACAAAAAAGGGCAGAATCCTCAACACAGACCAGTGAATAGCCTACAGCAGAATTCATTATACATATAATAATAATAATAATACATTATAATTGGGAACGTGTGTTGACGTGCCTCATTCCTGCATCTTTTTAACAGCAGCTAGAACTTTTAAAGATGAAAAAAAGTGAAGTAATGAAAGAAGAATCTTGTTAAGTTTAGTTTTATGGATATTTGCCTCATTTGGGGGAGTGAGTGAGCCAACGCTGACACCCCAAGTTTGTGTTGTTTTCCCCCTAGGCTGTTGAAACATCACAATTAATGATTTACTTGACCATTAATTTGTGAAATCTGCCTTGTTGGCTCAATAGCCAACACAGTGCCATGATCATATCTTACTGTGCATGTTATAAATCAAGCCCTCATGCTATTTGATGTTACTATACGGACCCTGTAGTATTCATTTGGACTGCTTACATTTCACATAAAAATAATGTAATCCATACGCACTCGTTTTTGATGAGGAAAGCAGACTCATCTCACCCACATAGTGGTTGGGGAAAAAGTGACTGTGCTCCAAAAGTGGTCCATGGCAAAGAGGGGCAGTGGATTATGGGGTTATGTAACAAACCATCTAACAGTTACCATCTGCTTGAATTTGTGTCCCTTCCAGTCACAACAGAAATATCTCGTACTCAGTGACTTCACCCGTTTCCAACTCACTCATATTGCCTGACACACCATCATTGTTTCTATGAACTTATACAAGGTCTGCGTCACTGTTTCTCTCAGAAGCTTGTTATGGATGAGCTCTTTACAGACTTACGACTGACTCAATTTACCATAAACATGATTAATTATGAAATAAAGCAAAAATATAGGCATGTTTTGCCAGTATTAGATGTAATACGTACCTGAACCTGTATAACACAATACATAAACATAGATAGATAGATAGATAGATAGATAGATAGATAGATAGATAGATAGATAGATAGATATTGATCCCCAAAAAATGGGAAATTATGGTGTTGCAGCAGCAAACACAGAATATAAATTTAAATGAAATACCAGGATACAATATACATACGTACAATATACATGAAATAATAATAATCGGAACAAAAATCTAAGAACAACTATTTGAATATGTACAGGATGGGAAAACAAAATGTGCAACATATCTACATTCCTACTTCACATGTACACACCCACACTCTTTCCTGTAAGTACTGACACCCAAACACATTCACTCCCCCACAGACAAATGCTCACACAAGACAGATTAAAGTATATCATAACAATACAAGAAATAAAAGTACTAAATCATTTATCCTGGGGGGAAAATAGTTATGATGGTATACCTGTCAACATGTTGGTTCCTGCAGAATTACATGAAGGAGAGAAACAATATATTTGCATTGTGTCGTGGAAATATGACACATACAGACGGTTAAAATGCAAACTGACTCCATGAGTAAAGTTTGATCGAGGTGTTGTTTCTCAGTCATAGCTGACTGATCTCACATCTTCTCATAAAGGACAATGCAAGCTAATCGTGGTGACTTTTTCTGCAGACTATGCTCAAAATCAGAGTGCAGATGTGAGCACACAGCTGGATTTAAGGCCGCACAGCTGTCACATAAAGTTGCTTTTTTTTTTCACGTCACTTCAACAAAACATTTTGTTCAGTTCTTCTCTTCCCTGGAAGCGCTGAGTGGAGTTCTGTTATGTTGGTGGCGGTCTCTCAGATCACTTACCACCACTTTTTATTTAACCTCTTTAATCCATTGCAGTTTTTTTTTAAAGAAAAGTACCAGCATGGCAATTTCTCACATTACAAATCATTCCCGAACAAGTCCAGTCAGGCTCCTTTCCGGCCTTTTGGTAACCAGCTGCACAACACTTCTTTTCAGTTTTTGCTGCAGTGTTACAAGCTACAGTAAGTCATACACTTTATTTAGGTGAGAGGTTAGGTGGCTAAATATTCTGTCTGGAGCCACTGGAATATGTCAGGGATGACAAACACCAATGAATCAAGCCCTGACACAGATATTTCCTAATCCTGTTCAATTTCCCTCAGCCCTAAAAGGAAAACAAGAGCTCATTAACAAGTGAGACACGCTCGGAAGAACCTGCACATCACCATGGAATGCAACAGAAATCAACATGGTTTACTTCACCAGTAAATTAGGCAGCAGTGACGGAACTAATAGCGGACCACAGCAATACCACTAAGAGCACGTGCTGCACCATTAAGCGAGGAGGGAGGTGGAGTTGGGTCAGAAGGGTCGGGAATGAGGGGGGATTGTGGGAGGGCAGAAAGAAGGAGGTGATTGTTGGGGAGACTGGAAACATATAAGGAGGAGAAAGCAAGCGAGGCAGCAAGTGGAGGGAAGACGAAGAGAGAGGAGCTCACTTACATTTTCAGAAAGATAACAAACTTGCAAACAACAGGTAAGTTCATATCTTTACATATTTGACATACTTTCACTCTCAACACAGGCCAATTGAGTTTAGCTGTGTCAATAAAAAACAAAGAGAACAGAGTGAATTAGTATTCAACGGTGGCTCCTACTTTCAATGAAGTTAAACACAGGAGATTTTTGAATGGGTTTCATTGTTAGCTCTTTATGCAAGTCTACCACAGAGCATTTTTTAGGTATGTTTGTGTGGATTCTTGTGGACATCCTACAGCTTTCCTGTAACTGGATCAGTCTGAAAGTGCTGCGTTGATTTTTGGGTGTGTAGGCATTTGGACCTGTTGAGCAATACCGCCTGGAATGCTGAATTGGAGTGAAGTACCTCCAAAGCTTAACAAATGAGGATTAGTCCTAGCAGCTCTGTATACAAGACCATGAATCATTGACAAACATGCCACATAATAATGCATTTCAGCTAATTGAGTGTCCACAGTTTTCCCATTTGCTTACGAGTACAAGCAGTGTGTGCTGGTTTATAGAACGCAGTTTATATTTTGAAGTTAGGAAAGCTTTTTTGTATTTTCAGGCAGACTCTAGACTCACATTTAAGACATTTGTTTCATTCCCTGTGCAGTTGTATCATCTCTAACAGACTCAGCATCAGGGGAGAAATAACTGTGTCCTCATTCAGGTCCTTTTATGCAAAAAAAACAAGAAACTCACTCTGTGACTGTTCACATTGCTGAAAAACCCAAAGGGCTGGTGTTTTTTTCTTTCTAAGCAAAAAGCTGATTTTCCAGCTAACTGATGGAATTTTACTTTCTATAATCTCCAGAAATCACGATGGCTGCCAGAAGATATCTTCCTTTCTCCCTGGTGATCGTTTGCCTGGTTCTCATCAGAGGTTACTCTCCTCTGCCAACAACATCCCCAGTTGCAGGGCCGAAGCCCACGAGATCTCCGACACCACACGGGGTTTCGACCGAGGACTATATGCCTACCTTAAATGATTACTCTCACTATGAAGACACAGATGAAGACACAGAAACCCATACTGCACCCAGTACAGAGACTCCACATAGAGGGACCTCTAATAAATGCAAGTACAATCCCTGTCTGGAGAGTCAGACCCCCTGTGCTGAGCTGGCAGCCTCCAGCGGCTGCTTGTGTCCAGGGTTCACATTACACAACCAGCTCCCAGAGGCTCCCAAGCTGAAATCAGTGTCCTGGAACGGGTCGGAGGTTGTACTTCAGTGGTGTGCACCTTATTCGTATGTCACAGGTTACAAAGTGACTGTAGTGGGAAAAGACAGGCAAATGTTTGGGAAGGACCGTAGGAGTGGCGGAGTGGGACACATGGACAGCCTCGCGGAGGTGTGTGTGGTGGCGGTGAATGACGTTGGGAACAGTGAGGCGTCCTGTTTGATGTACCATCCCAGGGACGGCAGCCTGCCTCTGAAAGCAGGTCTCATCGGGGGAGCTCTGGGCTTCCTTCTGCTCCTCTTGCTCGCCGTCCTGCTCTGGAGGCACAAGAGACAACGGAAACAGGAAGCCAGCATCTCTATGCATGACACAGCTGAGACAGAGTGAACAGAAAACAGAGCGAGACTGAACGCTCGGGGATAAGACTCTGTCCCATGAGACTCCTCAGCATCTTCATAGTTGATTAGCTGTGAGTATATTTTAACATCTGAGCTTTTTTTTATGTAAAGAGGCTTTAAAGATGTTTTGATTGTATTGAATACAACGAAAATGACAATATATTTATACCTGAGACGACAGCTTATGGGTACAAAGGTTCAACGATTTTATATATTTTTTTATAATATCTAGTAGCAGTTGTTGACACGTCAAAACAAACTGTATGGAGAAACTCTCTGTGAGAGTTTCTCATTTTATGTATTTAATTAAAGAGTGAATGGATTTATTATGGTTCTAAAGACTGAAAGTGAATGACGTGCTGCATCATGTTGGCCTACTGAACAGTATTTGGTCTTGTACGTGTTAAGAGTTTGATTTGACAAGTTTCTCAAAGTAATGCAAGTTTGGAAAAACAAACTGAAGTCTGTAGTCTATATGTACGTTAAAGGACTGAGTATTTAACTCAAGCAAAGCATTCTCTAAGTTGCTAAAATGTGTATTTATTTAACAGCTGTGGGATGGGTGTATTTTTTTCCAGTCTGTCAGTGTACAGGATGAGCACAAGTGTTCAGTGCTGTTTTCCCAGCTGTCGTACAATAGCCTTTTCAGCGGATATGGGTTTTGTAAGGCTTGTCTCATTCCAGCTGAGACTTCCAGTCATCCAGCACTGAACTAGTAAGAAGCTTCAGGCTTTTTTTTTTTTTTTT